>NW_015386392.1:4175413-4238321 GCF_001527695.2 Protobothrops mucrosquamatus | reverse complement strand
AGGGAGTCAAGCTATTCTCCAAAGCGCCTGAAGGCAGGACAAGAAGCAACGGGTGGAAACTAATCAAGGAGAGAAGCAATCTAGAACTAAGGAGAAACTTCCTGACAGTGAGAACAATTAACCAGTGGAACAACCTGCCTCCAGAAGCAGTGAATGCTCCAACACTGGAAGTTTTTAAGAAGAGACTGGACAGCCATTTATCCGAAATGGTATAGGGTTTCCTGCCTGAGCAGGGGGTTGGACTAGATGACCTTCAAGGTCCCTTCCAACTTTACTATTATTATTATTATTAATCCTATTATGTCCCCAGAGGTCATGTCTTTTAGAGTTTGGGTGGGGAATGTAGATTTTAGGGGTCTTTGTCTTCCTAATCTCATCAGTTTCTAGCTGGAGGGCTCCAACCTTTCTGAAAGGATGATTGAATTTGCATTTCTACAAAGCTGGCCTTTTTAATATCCCCCAAAATATTTCTTTCTCTGGATTCTTCCCACAATATATAAGGGGGGGGGGGAGAAATCCAAGATTCCTGATGAAGTCTGAGCTCATAGCTGCAATCTTCATGATAGCTAAGGAGGAATGCACATTCTCAGCATCTAATTAAATTGTCTGGGATCCATAAAAGCTTATGCAATTATAATTGTCTTTAAAATGCCTCCAACAAAATCATCTTGTTGATTTTTGTTCAGTAAACTAACCTGGTTCCCCTCTGAGCTGATTGAGTGATTATATGCCATCAAATCAATGTTAACTCTGACTGGATATATTCAGTATATTCCAGACATTACAGGTAATCCTCAACTTACAACAATTCATTTAGTAACCGAAGTTACAACAGCATTGAAAAAAGTGACTTATGACTTAAAACCGTTGTAGCATCTCCATAGTTATGTGATCAAAGTTCAGACTCTTGGCAACTGACTCATATTTATGACAGTTGCAGTGTCCCAAGGTCATGTGTTTCCTTTCTGACCAGCAAAGTCAATGGGGAAACCTGATTCACTTAACAACCGTGTTACTAACTTAACAACTGAAGTGATTCACTTAACAACTGGGGTAAGAAAGGTCGTAAAATGGAGCAAAGCTGACTTAACAACTGTCTCACTTAGCAACATAAATTTTGGGCTCCATTGTGGTTGTTTAATCAAGGATTACCTATATTTCCCCCATCTGCCTTTCAATTCTTCTAACAGTACTGCTGTAACTAAGTATGTCATCTTGGACTTTGTCATTTTCTCCTTCTTTCTATATTTCCCAGAATTGTGGACTTCTCAAGGGAAGTGGATATTTGCATAATGCATCCACAACATAGTTATTTGACCCTGCTCATTGCATCTCAAGTGAGACTTCTGGATGGATTGATTGATTTGTTGATGGTTTTTATATTTTAGTAAAGGATGAGCAGGTAGTGATCACGGCGCAGCTGGCTAGATTCTGCGCAGCAGCACTGGGGATTCACCAGAAACATAAATAAACATTTTAGATCTTTTTAATAATCTTTTATAATTAATTTTATTACATGTTTTTATCCAGCATTAGACTATACAATGTATTTTTATTGTCAGGTCAGTATGATTCAGTTTTTCTGAAGCTAACTAGTTTTTGTTATACTGTCTGTAAAACTAGGCGGACCTTGGTCACCCATTGATTACATCAGTGGTGGCGAACCTATGGCACGGGTGCCAGAGGCGGCACTCAGAGCCCTCTCTGTGAGCACGCGCGTCGTCGCCCCAGTCCTAGGCCTTCAGCTGGGTTTTATAAAACCTTTTCACTTTAGGCCTCCGCCGCTGTGTGCAAAAAAAAAAAAAAAAAGGTTCAATCAGTCAATTTCAACTTCTCACGGAGAAAAAAAGTTCTTGCAAAGTTGGAATTGATTGATTGAACTTTTTAGTCCCACCCAGTCTGCCGTTACCACTCAGCCACGCCCACCCAATGGGCCACGCCAACCCAATTGGCCACACCCAGCCAATGGGCTACACCCACCCGGCACTCGACGATGCATAAGTGGGTTTTGGGTTGCAGTTTGGGCACTCAGTCTCTAAAAGGTTCGCCATCACTGGATTACATCATTAATGGTAATATATTGCTTTCTCTTCTTGTGTTGGTTCTGTTTAGTTTTGTTTTATTTGAATGTTTAATTTATGAGTTGGCCTTTGGCTGTAATAATAATAAATTGATATTTTAGTATCCATGGTATTTATTTTCCAATACCAAATTCAAAAGCATCAACATTGTTCAAGAGCCAGAATAAACATTCTTTCTGTCCTATTTTTTTCAAAGTCTTGAATGTCAAAGAGAAAAACATGCCAAACATATGTCACTCATTTCTTTGAAGGGAAGCCAGGACACCTGCAATGAGTGGAAAGAAAAGTAATTAAAAAAAGGATTAAGATCAACAGTGGAAACAGCACATTTCCCCACAGTGGGACGGTCCAAATGATCAGGCTCAAATTATCATAAAGGTGGTCTTTGACTTACAACCATTCTTTTAGTGACCGCTCAAAGGTAAAACAGCACTGAAAAAAAAGTGGCTTATATTTTCCACCTTTACGACCGTTGCAGCATCTCTATTTGAACATTCTTATTTTTTAGTATTTAATCCCAAACCTGTACCTAAACAATGTCAGCTGACTAATATCAGTTTCTTACTGTTCTTCTAGCCACAATGTTGATCAGTTTTTAAGGTCTGCTAATGTTATCTCCGAGCTTCTCTGATGCTCAAGTTGGAAAACTAAAGTTTTGGGGACAATAGTGTGGGAAGTCAGCCCCTCAGAGAAGGAAATATTAAAAGGGCAGAAAAATATATTTCCTCAAAGGATCTTAAAGAGTCAGAAAAGCATGCCCAGTTTTCTTAATAGCCCCAAGTCTCCCTCCCCCAAGCAGAAACCAGCTCTGTAGAAATGCAGATGTAAACAATCCAGGAAGGTTGGAGGCCCCTAGCTAGAAGCTTAGGAAGAAAAAGACATCTAAAATCTACATACCCCACCCAAAGTCTAAGAACAGGACATAATAGGATTAACCCACAGATGCTAAAGGGCACACCAGACTCAGGTCAGAATACATGACACAGGAAATACAAAGCCTCAAACAGGAATAGGAAACAACTCCAAACAAAAGCCCCAGAGGGTATAAAAACCCACTCCCTACATGTGCTCTCTCTCTTTTCTTCCAGAGCCATCTTTCTGTCTGGCTGTCCTCTTCAATAAACTGCAACCTTCTTTCTAAAGCAGTCGCTGTGTTGTTTATTCCCGGCTTGGACTGAACCATGAGCAAGACTTTTCCTTCAACATGGCTATATTGAGTACCCTTTTATATACAGACAGTCCTCAACTTAAAACTATTTGTTTAGCGACTGTTCAAACTTGCAACAGCAGTGAAAAAAGTGACTTATGATCATAAGTGATTCACTTATGACCATTGCAGTATCTCTATGGTTACATAATCAAAATTCAGATGCTTGGCAACTGGTTCATATTTATGACAGTTGCAGTCTGCCGGGGTCATATGATCATCTTTTGCGAACTTCTGACAAGCAAGTCAATGGGAAAGCTAAATTCACTTAACAACCATGTTCCTGACTTAACAACTACATTGATTCACTTAACAACTGGGTCAAGAAAGTTTGTAAAAGATGGGGCAAAAGTCACTTGTCTTCATTAACAACAGAAATGTTGGGCTCAATTGTGGTCGTAAGACAAGGACTACCTGTACTGTACATTCAATACTGCCTAATCCAGTGATGGCGAACCTTTTAGAGACCGAGTGCCCAAAACCTGGCCCTGCCCCCACTCCACCCTCTGCCCCCGCTCTGCCCCCCATCCCCTGCCCCACCTGCCCACAGGGCCACTCACCGCCTCCAGGGCCCACCGCAGATTGCCCAGGCAGCCCAGCAGCGACATGGCAGCCACGTCCTCTACCCGCACCCCGCAGCATCAATTGTGTGGGATGGGGCATGAGGGCAGAGTCTTGTCTACGCTGCCTGGCTGCCATGTCCTTGGCTGCGCTGCTCCATGTGGGCCACGCTCGAGGGCGACTCTCCTCCAGGGGGGCTGCTGGTGAGGAGGGGGTCGCGGGGGAGCCGAGGCTGGGGCAACGGCACGTGTGCCCACAGAGAGGGCTCCGAGTGTCACCTCTGGCACCCGTGCCATAGGTTCGCCACCACTGGCCTAATCAGTATTATTCAGTATTATTTCAGTATTATACTGATTCTAATCACCATTAGAATCAAATACTGCCTAATCAGTATTATTCAGTATTATTTCAGTATTATACTAATTCTAATCAGTATTAAAAATCAGAGGAAATGGTAACAATTTAAAAGCTGACAATCATGTACTACGGATTATCCTAGAGCATTTAGACCAATTGCATCTCTATATTAGAAAGGAAATTTCAGCGGGCAGAATTACATACAGTACTGTATTTAATTACTATCAAAGGAGTCACCATGAAAATAAAGCATATGAAATAGACTTGCTGGCTCACTCAGTGCTGCAATTTAAGAGACTGCAAGAAGTAATATTGTCTAATTGCCCCTTTCCCTCGATTTTGATGAGGAAAACCTTTTTGTGTTATTAGCTTCACAATGCTTCTACCGTGGTGAAATAACTCATTTCTACTTAAAAGTTGATAATCACCATCTCCATTTATTTCCTCGCATTAATTTATTTCCTGGGATATCTGCCGAAATCTCATTTGTTTCTTTCAGCCTTAAAACATGCGTTGATTCCTCACATCCCCATTCTGCCAGAAACCCACAGAACCAACACTTTCCAGAGCAGGAAACAACAAGAAAGGAACATCATTGTTATTTGATCTGATAAAGCAGAGTATTTTCTTCTTTGAAAAGAATTAACTGGATGGAAAAAAAAACTTCAATAAGATTAAGTGAGTCTGGACGCTATTAAGGAGAAATATGTACTTATCACAACATTAAACATCTTTAAATTGTAAAATTATGCGAAACGAGAGAAGTAACTTCGTATTTTCAGTAATTCTTTTAAGCAAAAAAGTATATAAAATATGCACAGTTGATAGTAACATTTTAAGAATCTTTTTAAAGGTTATGTGGGGTATTTGATGTAGGAGAGTAATACAAAATTATTGTGTATTTTCAAGCATCTTGCCTGTATTTTATATAGTTGATGGAATTCTGCTGGTTGTTTATGGTCTCAGTTAGAATTTAGAATATTATAATCTATAGATCTAATTGGGCCCTAAAAGTATGGTTCTTGTTTGACAAAAATAGTTAATATTGCTATGGTTTTGTTCTATAGTTTGCATAACATTCTGGTTTATTTACAGTTCTTGGATACATTCAGTTTTCCGTCTTCTCCTTGCTTCAGTATCATATTCTTTCAAATATGTTTCGAAGATCCACTTCCTCTGGGTTGGGTCTTGGGTGTTCCTTGAAGCTGCAGAGGAAAGCACAGGTTTTTTTCAGCATTATGTTGTGTGAGAGAGATCACAGATCACACTTTCTAATTTTTGTGATCGTTTGACTTCTGAATAATTAAAACTAGCTTTTCTAAAGATCACTATGTATCTGTCCCATCTTTTCCGATTTTTTTAAAAATTTATTTTTTACATTTCTTGTTATTTTTGTAAAGAACCCAAGGCAGCGAGTATCATTAACTTGGTTATAAAAATACATTCTTCAATACTTAATTTATGATTTCTGTCTTTTGTTGATGTTGAAATGAATATTCAGGCAATAGACATTTGTAAGAAGATCTGTAGTAATTAAAATTATATAAAATATGATCACAAATGTTATTAAGATTTAAATTTCAAACAAAAATATGTAAGATACATATATATATTATTTTAAAATAAATGTTCTGTTTTTTTAAAAACAAGGTAGAATTTGAAATCAATGCTTTTTTTAACATGTGTTTCTGAGAAAAATGAAACATTTCCAATCTTGTTTGCCCATCTCCTTTCTGCTTCTTGCTCGCTATATTTATCTCTTTGATTTTAATGCATATATTTTTCTCCTCCACTTTATTACATGAAGCAAACTAGGAAGGCAATAAGCTTTACAGAAGTAAAATATCTGTCTGTCTGTCTTTCTCATTCTACCTCTATATCTTATCTCTATCTCTCTATCTCTCTGTCTGTCTGTCTGTCTGTCTGTCTATTTGTCTATCTGTCTATCTATCTATCTATCTATCTATCTATCTATCTATCTATCTATCTATCTATCTATCTATCTATCTATCTATCTATCTATCTATCTATCACATTTGGAAACTGCCTATCTCTCTGACAGAGGGACCCTAGATGCTGTAAAAATAAAACGTTAAAAAGATAAAAAATATAATATAAAATATTTTTAATATTTTAAATATTTTAAATACTATATAATGTAATATAAAAATTTAAAATAGGGCAATAGTGATTAAAAATGTGACGTTAAAATTAATTAACAGGTGAGCAGGCTGACTTTCAGGGCACTAGCCAGCTCCATGTCTACGTATTCTTCTGTGAGGATTTGAAAAATATTGCCTTTAAATATAGATATTATTAGATTTTTATTCCACATAGAGGTGATACATATCTAACCTCCTTCCTATTTTTCCCCACAATAACAACCCTGTGAGGTAATTGGGCTGAGGGTGAGCATGATTGGCCAAAAGTAATCAACTGGCATTCCTAAAGCTTGACTAGAATTCACCATCTCCTGGTGATTGGCCCAATGTTACCCAGCTGGCTTTAATGCATAATGTGAAACTAGAACTCACAGTCTCCTGGTTTCTAGCCTAGCACCTCTACAACAAAATGGTTGTCTGTGATATATGTGAATAGGGCAACAAACACCTGTCTAAGTGCAAAGCTAGTGTTTAATTTGGCCCTCATAATTAAGGGGCTGACCATATTTGATTGTTATGGTCCATGTAAACCAGAAGTTGGCTTAACTCATGAATGAGCAGGATTTCTGGTTTTCTTTTAATAATGGCTTCAGCTAAAAACTGACCAGCTTAATCATGTCTTTTTCTATGTTCTTGGGAGAACAGAGAAGTCTATCTTATTTATCTCTTACGTTACATTTAAGTTAACTAATTTAAGTTAACCAGGTTAACCAAGTATGTAGTGGTAAAACAGACTATAAAATTTTAAAGTAAATAGCTTTCATGGCTTTATGATGAAATTAAATAATCAAATACTGCTTGCCGTTTGTGTAATTGTGTTGATGCCCTGATACACAAAACCATCTGTATGGTATGACTCTAATTATCAGCTGTATTTCTCTTACAATCAGAATGTTTGTTTGTCTCCTTTTGCAGTCCCAGTGCAGAAATATGCCAAATTTTTCTTTTTCAACGGCCCATAATTTCCTCCGTTTCACTCCTGAATCTTTGGATGCAATTAAAAAGAGAATTGCTGAGAAAGAAGCCAATCGCGCCAAAGCCTCAGAAAAGGACAATAATGAAACACAAGAAGAAAATATTCAACCACAGCTTGATCTGAAAGTTTTAAAAAAGCTACCTATTCTTTATGGGAAGCCCCCTCCTTGGCTGATTGGAGAACCATTGGAGGATGTTGACCCCTATTACAAGGATCATGAGGTCATACAGGTTTTTTTTTAAAAAAAATCTCTTATTTTTGGTATAAAATGCTTTTATGAGATTAGTTAGAGTAGAAGCTTGAGGAACACAAAAGTAGATTTTTTTTTAAAGAGCTGAAACATAAAATGGGTCAGTATTCATGAATGGAGGAGTCCTATACAGTTGAATTGTGAAATATGTGTCTGAGTTTCAAGTAGAAAATACTGTATGTATTTTATTGACGAAACATTGAGGGCAAGAGAAGAAGGGGACAACAGAGAATGAGGTGGCTGGATGGAGTCACTGAAGCAGTAGGCATGAGCTTAAATGGACTCCAGAAGATGGTAGAGGATAGGAAGGCCTGGAGGAACGTTGTCCATGGGGTCGCGATGGGTCGGACACGACTTCACAACTAACAACAAATTTTATTGACTCTGGAACTAATTGTTGGTAGTTAGTTGCTGTTAGAGGTACCCTTGATCTAATCCAGGGGTAGTCAACCTTGGCTCAGGAATTCTGGGAATTGAAGTCCACGAGTCATAAAAGAGCCAAGGTTGACTACCCCTGATCTAATCTGTAGATTAGAACCTGTGATTTCACAGATAATAAGGAAACCAAAATGTGTGAAGTAAGAATCATTCTGTTTTATTTGAAATTAATAAAAAAAAAATCAGGGGATTTTTATCAACCCAGGATCTATGTAGCTCAGAGGCTGAGGCACTGTTAGATAATGTCCTCCATTCCCTCTTATGGGTCAGTTGAAGGAAAGAATGTGAGCAAAAATTGAGAATTTTTGAAATTCTCTGAATTTCCAAATTGTCAGAAATGGGTAAGGTTGTGGATTTTCTTCAAACTTTTACTAGGAGGTAAAAATTCTGGGGTTGTGAAAGTGCCCTTTTTATAGAAAAAGTTGAGGAAGCACTAGAAAAAAAATGGGAGCTTTAGACTTTAAGTGATCCAGGACAGGCAATTAAATCATAAATGACTAAATCTAGAAACCTATAAAGATTAATTGGGATGTACTAAAACTGCTCAAAAGTCCATTATTGCTTATACAGCTTTATCTGTGCTTCTCCACAATATTTCCAGCAGTTTTTTCCCCAAGCTACAGTAAAATATAGTCCGTTTCCAGTCTTCTTTCAATTGTATCATAATATCACATCATAATGATGCTTCCAGTGGTACATATCCTGCCCTTTCCCATTTCAAGAAACAAAATTACGAGTTTGAAAATCAAAACTGCATTGCTTGAGGTGGGTCTTCAAAAAACCAGCCACTTGGAAATTGCACAGACATTATAGTCAGAAAAGTGGCATACAAGTAGTCCTTGACTTACAACCACAACTGAGTCCAACATTTCCATCGCTAAGCAAGAGAGTTATTGTGAGTTTTGACATATTTTATGATTTTTCTTGCCACTGTTGTTACATGACTGCTGTTGTTAAGTTACTAACATGGTTATTAAATGAATCTGTCTTCTTCATTGACTTTGCTTGTCAGAAGTTTGCAAAAGGGGATCATATGATCCCGGGACACTGCGACCGTCATAAATATATGCCAGTTGCCCTCACCATGGGTAAACTTCAATGATTATAAGTGTGAAAACCAAGATTATAAGTCATAATTTGTTTTTTAAAAAAATATTTTATTGGTTTTCCAATTTTACATTGAGTATTTAGAAAGCGACGTGGTGGTTGGGTGAATCAATACTTCAATAACAAAAATTTTAGTACATATCTCAGGTTACATCATCAAATGTTTCTTCTCTGTTTCCCTTAACATTTACTATATTGTATTTAAGCTAGTAGGTTTCTAGTTGTATCAAACTCAGTGAAAAGTTCATTCTCACATTTATCAATACATTTTTTATTTGTACATATCTTAATAGATCTTCGTAAACAATCCATCTCTTGTTATTAAGTTTTACCTAATTTTTAATTGTAATACTCCAATTTGACCTTTAATAGCTATAGTATTTGATTTTCGGGTAACCCAAATTTCCTTTAACTCACTTCACAGAAATTATAATATCTAAAATGCACATATTGCTTATTTAAATATATTTTTATTCTATTTCGTAAACGTTTTCTATTTCCCACCCTGCTACATCACCACCTTAATAATAGAGTATCCTTTGTTGGCTCAAGTCAATCATTTATATTGTCTGGGCTAATCAATCATTCAAACCTATTTCCTAATAGTTAGTTTTCATTTCCCTTATAAGTCTAAGTCCTGAATATTAAACAGATTAATCCCTTTCTCAGAAACCTGAGAAAGAAGAAGACCAAATGAATTGAAGACCACTATACCAGAGCAAACATGGGGATTTGGGCCATCAGGACGACAACTTAATGATTATAAATGGGCCAGTTCTTTCAGAAAATTGGCAACTGAATGGTCTCTTAATATTCAAAATTGCTTGGAAGCAGATAATAATAATAAAGTTGGAAGGGACCTTGGAGGTATGGAAGCCTGCTTGACAAAAGAAGAAAGCTAGAATTAGGCTGAAAAACTGGGGGTTTTTTATTTACTGGAGAGTATCCTAAATTGTTAACCGGCGGGCTAAATGGAGATCTTGAGACAAGGGGAAATTTGACTATTAGATTCAAAAATAGGTGGAAAATAGTAAGTCGTAAGTTACTTTGTTCAGTGCTGTTGAAACTCAGATGGTCATTAAATGAATGGTTGTAAGTCAAGGAATACTTGTAGAAGAAAAGGGTTAAAAACTGATCTAAATTGTCAAGTCCACAACTGGTATCTGCTATGGGGAAACACAAACATCAAAATTGGTTAGTTTTTCTACCTAAGGTAAGCATCAGCGAAAAACCTACCTCAGGGTTTTCTGGGGTTTTTTTTTGTGTGTCTCATTATTGCAATGATAGGATAGGACTTGCTGACTTTTTGTATAAGAGACATAATTCTGTAGTTGCTAAGATTGGTATGTAGTATTTCTCCATGTCAAAATGTACAAAACTGCATTGAATTTATATTGGTGGAAGTATTTCAGTCTTCCTAAACCAGTGATGGTGAACCTTTTAGAGACTGAGTGCCCAAACTGCAACCCAAAACCCATTTATGCATCGTCGGGTGCCGGGTGGGTGTGGCCCATTGGGTGGGTGTGGCCCATTGGGTGGGCGTGGCTGTGGTGGTAACAGCAGACTGGGTGGGACTAAAATGTTCAATCAATCAATTCCAACTTTGCAAGATCTTTTTTTTTTTCCCCGCAAGAAGTTAAAATTGACTGATTGATTGAACCTTTTTTTTTTTGCACACAGTGGTGGAGGCCTAAAGCGAAAAGGTTTTATAAAACCCATCTGAAGGCCTAGGACTGGGGCGACGGCGCACGGGCCCACAGAGAGGGCTCTGAGTGCCGCCTCTGGCACCCGTGTCATAGGTTCGCCACCACTGTCCTAAACCAATGTCCTTAGATTTGGAAATTCTGGGAGTTTTAGTCCAACACAAGGCTTCCAAGCTGAGAGTTTGGTTGTTACAATATTTAAATAAATACTATTTAAGATGTTCTTTAAAATCTCTTCTAAACGGCATGCGTTATTTACAAAGAATTTACCTATATTTTGCAGACATTTATGGTGCTATCGTCCCGAAGCAGAATCTTTCGATTTACAGCCTCCAAATCTTTATTTTTATTTAATCCATTCCACCCACTAAGAAGACTAGCCGTAAAAATTTTAATACATGTATATCCTTCTAATGTGAATATGGGGATTCATTCCATGGTTGTTAGTAAATATGTATACCAGTCTAGGCTGGATTCACGTAGTATAACAAACGGAGGATAAATAGTTTATAGTTCAATGTATCCTGGAAATCTAGCCACTGTTCCATCATTTTATGAGACACTCATGATATGCCATTGTTTATTGGTTTGAATCTAGCGTGATATGTGAAGACAATTGTATTTTTAGGTGATACAGTGGCTTTCTTCCCTTTTTATATGCTCTTAGACTGGAGAGTAATTGAGTCTCATAATAGAGGCCTCTTACTTCCTTGCTGAAAGGGGGCTTAATATCTAGAATAGAATATAGAATAGAATAGAATAGAATAGAATAGAATAGAATAGAATAGAATAGAATAGAATAACTTTATTGTCACTTTAAATGTATACTAATCGGCATACATTAAAATGAAATTTCGTTGCATTCAGCGCTCAAAGGGTCACCACCTCTGATATACATATGACAAAACTAAATAAATAAATACAGAATTATGCATATACCCACATATATTATAACACAGAGAAACAACAGTCTAGTTCGGGGTATGTATCTACCAAATATTACATAGGTAGTCCTCAATTTACAACAATTGACCCAAAATTGTTGTTGCTAAATGAGACAGTTGTTAAGTGAGTTTTGTCTAGTGGTGGGATTCAGCCGGTTTGCACCACTTCGGCAGAACAGGTAGCTAATTTTTGGTTGCCCAGGCCCAGAATGGACTTCCGGAAGCGGAATCCACACAGAGAACCAGTTGTTCACATATCTGAATCCCATCACTGGTTTTGTCCCATTTTGCTACCTTTCTTGTCACAGTTGTTAAGTGAATCACTGCAGTTGTTAAGTTAGTAACATGGTTGTTAAGCGAATCTGGCTTCCCTATTGACTTTGCTTGTCAAAAGATCACAAAAGGTGACCCCAGGACACTGCAACCATCCTAAATGCAAGTCAGTTGCCATTTTGATCACATGACCATGGGGAAGATGCAATGGTTGTTAAGTGTGAAAAATGATAAGTCACTTTTTTCAGTGCTGTTGTAATGTCAAAGATTCATTAAACGAATGGTTGTTTAAATCAAGGCCCTTGGTATTCAACCTTTAGTTCTGTGTGACAAAACACCTGTAGTAATTTGTTACCTCTGGGGCAATTAATGTATGACTAAACATACTTTTTTCAACTTGCTTGAATAAGACTAAGCTATATTCTATTAAAGAGGATCTTAATCTTAACAGTCACTAAATGAATGGTTGTAAGTTGAGAACTACCTATAATTGCTATTGACTTCATATGGACTCCATATGCTCAGACCTTAATTATTTCAGCATAGGGAGACTACTTATACTTGATGAATCCCAATAATGGTGAAATCAGTCATATAATACATCATGCTGGTCAGCAATAGTCATAGTAATAACGAGATTTTATTAAATTTGGAATAGATATTTTGTGATCCCAGCAACTTTGTTTCCTTTTTGATTGGATTCACATGTTCTATTCATTCCAAACAAAATCCAAACACTTGGGTTCCTCAGTTCTCTCATGATGATCAAAATTAGGTGGGTTGGGTTTATAATGAAGCCACCTTTGATGTTGAAAAATTGGGTTATATAAGTTACCTAGGAAATTAAATTCATAAAATGATGAAAATGGAAAGTGCTTTGAGATGCTTTGGCACTGGCCTTAATATAGTATATCAATAAATTCACACCATAAATTTGTGATATAGTCCCCAAATCTCTCACAAAATCGAAGCATTGAGTAAAAGGTAGGCATATCTATCAGAGTTATTTCAAGTAGGATAGTCAAGATGGAAAGCTTGAGTGAAGTTTGTTTTCATTCTTAAGAGCTGAACATGGAACTCTGCTTGGATCAATGTTAACTAGAACTGAGGATAGTGGTGGGATTCAAATAGGTAAACAACCGGTTCTCTGTGTGGATGCCTCTTCCAGAAGTCCATTCTGGGCCTGGGCAACAACAAAATTAGCTACCGGTTCTTCCGAAATGGTGCGAACTGGCTGAATCCCACCACTGACTGAGGGTCATAACAGTGGAGGATTAAGTAGAATAACTGCATTGCCCTATTTTTTGAAATGCTTCCTTTAATTTAAGAATACAGTTGTAAAACAACCACTTTTTACCATATTAACAGATAATTGAACATACAAATGTATTTTTTCTTCTTCAAAGAAAGACAATTTCCTTAACATTGTTTACTTTGTTTATTGCATTTATAACATGTGTTGTTCTTGTCAACTGTGTTTTTATGGCTTTAAACAGTCCTCCAACTGATGGCAACACTACTGAGTAAGTATATTCTAAACTTTCATATTTCCGCCCCCCCCCCCCACAAGCAATAATTAATGGAACTAATGGACTTGACACAGCAACATAACACAAGCAGCAGTGCTAAATCAAAAACAGTCCAAATTCTGAAGGCTAGGAATTCAAGATAGCATAGCAGATACTCACCTTAATATGTTTCCAGCAAGCTGACTGAACTTTTGCCAGAATCTTTTTCAATCAGAGCTTCTGCAGCCCCTGTTATGTTCTTCTTGATTCTCTATTAAATGTCTTTGAGAAGTTATTTTAACTTTTTTCCTTGCTGATGGAAAAAACCCTCTGATTTTGATCTGGAACATGCAGCTTCCTCCTGCCTCAAACTACCTGGATGAAACTTTATTTAATGATGGTTCTTGACTGTCCGAAGAATATTCAGAATCATTTGTAATTCCTTGCTTGCTGCTTCTAAAGCATTCTGAAAAGTCTTTCTTTAATCACACTATTCCTCTTGGGTATCCATGGGGTGAATCATAAAAGTCAAGTTGTCATCAGGATTTGGACAATCAAAGCCTCATATCCCACTGGCATGCACTGTGTATGTACACATGTTGAAAAGAACTTGGGATTTATTTATGCAATCATGACCTTTGACCGCCTCACATCCCTGATTTTTATTTATTATATTTATATACACTAATCACAAAGATAAGGTGACTCTGATACTCTGCTAGCCCATCAGCTATTTCCTACTAAGTGAACTAAGCATATTTTTTTTCTGTCTATAGAGATCCTCAACCATCCAAGTCATGGTTGCCCCAAAGGTCCTTTTCAAAAACAACAGGACTTTCTTGGGTTTTTTTTTCTTTGAAAACGTTTTGCTTCTCATCCAACCAGATTCTTTCTAATAACTTTATGGACTTTGTTGTATCTTTATCAGATTTAAGCACCCTCTGCCAGTTTAATTAGGTAAACTGTAAAATGAGAGTCATATCTCACCGGTGGGTCTTATTTTGAACTCATTCAGCAAGCAATGTGCTTCAGATTGGAGAAGGTTAATAATAAGAAATTTTCACACCATCTTACTTTGTAATGTTATCATTCAGCAGTGGTTCTCAAACATTTGGGTTTCAGGATTCTTAAAAAGGACTGAGGGTCCCCAGGAACTTTGCTTTATATAGGTTATATCTATCGATGTGTTGAAGGAAAAGTCTTGGTCATAGTTCAGTCCAAGCCGGGAATAAACAACATGGTGACTGCTTTAGAAAGAAGGTTACAGTTTATTGAAGAGGAGAGCCAGACAGAAAGATGGCTCTGGAAGAAAAGGGAGAAGAGTACATGTAGGGAGTGGGTTTTTATACCCTCTGGGGCTCTTGAGGTTGTTTCCTGTTCCTGTTTGAGGCTTTGTATTTCCTGTGTCATGTATTTTGACCTGTGCCCCTTTGGCATCTGTGGGTTAATCCTATTATCTCCTGTCTTAGAGTTTGGGTGGGGTATGTAGATTTTAGGTGTCTTTGTCTTCTTAATCTTCTAGCTGGAGGGCTCCAACCTTCCTGAATGGATTACCACATCTACATTTCTACAAAACTGGTTTCTGTTTGGGAGAGGGAGACTTGGGGATATTAACAAAAACTGGGCATGCTTTTCTGCCTCTTTAAGATCCTCTGAGGAAATATATTTTTCTGCCCTTTTAATATTTCCTTTTCTGAGGGGCTGACTTCCCACAGATGCTTGCTGTAATTGAAACTATAATGGAAAACAAAAATTGCTTCTTGTCCTGCCTTTAGGACAAGAAGCAATGGATGGAGACTAATCAAGGAAAGATCTAATCTAGAACTAGGAAGAAATTTCCTATCTAGGAGAACAATTAATCAATGGAACGACTTGTCTGTAGAAGTTGTGGGTGCTCCAACACTGGAGGTTTTAAAGAAGAGATTGGATAACCATTTGTCTGTAATAGTATGGGGGGTTGGACTAGAAGACCTCCAAGCTCCCGTCCAACTCTTGTTATTCTGAAAAAAAAATTCATATATTTATTTCTCTTTGCAAACCCCCTGAAGTGATCTTGGGGAACTCTAGAGATCTTGAGACCATACTTTGTTTGGATTTTATTTTGGTAGGGCTACCAAATCTGAGTTGCAGAACTGCAGACAGCTATATGGAGGCCGCAATGAAAACAGTCCTGCTTGGAATTGTAGTTCCATTTTTATAAAATGACATGATATTTTGGGTTAAAAGTAGCAAAAAGTAGTTTGTTTGCAGTCACTAAACACATCAATTGCTGAGAGTTCTTAGTATTGTTTTCATGGTAAAAGTCTTCATTCCCCAGCTAATTCTACATTCTGTTCTTTTGGGGAACGTTTCCCCTCTTTGAGGATTAGGCAAATATTTTGCAATGAGTAATGTAAGCCGTAAACCACGGCAAGTTTCTTAACCCAATAGGCTTTTGCCCAAATAGGATCTGAACCAGAAAGGTAGATTAATATCTATTTATGCATAAATAAAAGGCAGGTCTCCCGGGGATACAAGATTAAAGGCTCCTTAAAAGAGAAAAAAATTGCTTTATAAACAGTTCAAGCATATTGGATTTGGATTGTGTTCTCCAGTTGGCCAGCATCATTTGAGTCATCAAGCATCTAATTAACATGCTCAGTAACTATGTATGTAGCATGTAACTGTTCATAGCATCCCCTGATTCTTAGCATGATCTTGTTAATGACCAACTGCATATTCATAAGGTGTGTTTCCCACAGTGAGTTTTCAGGTGATTAAAGTTCACGCTTTTGCACAGACCTCTGGCTGGTCTGAACCAATACTTACCAGAAACCATATTTTTGCTTTGTTATTTCAAAGAACAAGAAACATTAATCAGAGACGCTCCTTGTTACTGAAAACAGATACTCAAAGACCACCCTCACTTCCTGCTCCCAATAGCAATACTGAAATATTCAATATTATAAGCTGAATATCCTTTTTTTTCTATTTCTAATGGCTTTTTTTTTTTTACTGCTTTCCTTTTCAGAATTATTTTCACAAGCATTTATACAGCGGAGTTCGTAATCAAAGTGGTAGCACGAGGATTTGTTTGTAATGAATTCACTTATCTGCGAGATCCTTGGAATGTTTTGGACTTCTTTGTTTTAATTATGACGTAAGTTTGGGTATTTCTTGGCTTGTTGAAACCCCTTTAGAGATAGATAAGCTCAAACTCTCCTTAATTTTTAGTGAGAGGGAGTTTCTGGTCTAGGGGTTACTTAAGCATGTAGTAATCAGCCTACCTTTTTGGAAATAAGTAGCTTTATTTGCTTTATTTATTCTATTTATATGGTTACTTATCTCACAAGTGCTCTTAAAACTTCTATCTCTGGATTTTATTTGAGAAGGCAAAACATAGACAAGAGACAGATGTTAATGGTATGAAATAAGAACATCAGAATAATAAGATTAAACAATATATTTTGTCTCTAACTTCTCCAGCTCCCCTATAAAAAAATTACCTATAATTCCTTACCATTGAAATAGAAGGAAATACAGATAGTCCTCGACAACTGAGCCCATTTCTGATGCTAAGTGAGACAGTCATTAAGTGAGTTTTGCCCCATTTTACAACCTTTCTCGCCACAGTTGTTAAGTGAATCATTGCAGTTCTTAAGTTAGTGACACGGTTGTTAAGTGAATCTGTTTTCCCCATTGACTTTGCTTGTCAGAAGGTTGCAAAATGGGATCACATGACCCCCCAACACATGGCAACCATCATAAATATGAACCAGTTGTCAAGCATCTGAATTTTGATCACACCCATGGGCATGCTGCAATGATCATAAGTGTAAATAATGGCCATGTCACTTTTTCAATGTCTTTGAAAGGTCACTAAACGAAGGGTTGTAACTCAAGGACTCCCTGTAAAGAGAAACAAAAGTGACTCAGGGATCCATTGAGATTTGTTAATGAATGGAGATTTATTGCTGGGGAAATGGGAATGAAGAGTCCGTTTGGTCCTGTGATTAAGGTACTGGGGAAGAAATTAACTGTCCTGCCTTAGGCATGAAAGCCAGCTGGGTCTAAGGCCCATCTTAGTCCAACATTGAGCATTTTGAGGGTGGCAGGTTCTAAATCAAAAAAATGTTTATTACAATGGCCAACCAGAAGCCTCTGAGGTGTTCATAAGCAGGACCTGGAGACCTACCCTTATTCTCCTGCAACTGGGTGTTTGGAGTCACGCTGTCTCCAGCTGGATAATACAACCACAACTGAGCCCAAACTTACAACCATAACTGAGCCCAAAATTTCTGTTTTTAATGAAGACAAGTGACTTTTGCCCCATTTTACAACCTTTCCTGACTACAGTTTTTAAGTGAATCAATGTAGTTGTTAAGTCAAGAACACGGTTGTGAAGTGAAACTGGCTTTCCCATTGACTTTGCTTGTCAGAAGGTCGCAAAAGGTGATCACCTGTATCCAGAACACTATAGCCATCATAAATATGAACCCGTTGCCAAGCACCTGAGTTTTGATCACATGACCATGGGGATGCTGCAACAGTCATAAGTGTGAAAAATGTCCATAAGTCCCTTTTTTCAATGCCATTGTAACTTTGAACAGTCACCAAATGAACTGTTGTAAGTCAAGGACTACCTGTACTTGAGTCTTCAAGGCCAAGAGAACTTGATAGACCTGTTCTTTTTTAAAGCCAACCAAATTAATTACCATTATACACCCCATCTTGTGTATTGAATTTCACAGGTTAATTATCCATCAGCATTGTTTATACTTTAATGTCTTCTTTGTCGTGACTTGTTTACAAAGTCTTCAATCACTTTCCTTCCAGCTAGAAGTCGACCCTGGAGCATTCTGCTTCCATTTACTTGTTTATTATTTATAACCCACCCTTATTAAGTAACTCAAGTGAGTGAATATATCCAACATACTTTCCTCTTCCTTTCCCCTCCCCACAACAACAATCCTGTGAGGTAGATTGGTTGAGAGAGGGGGACTGGCCCCAAGTCACCCAGCTAGCTATCATGCTTAAGGCAGAACTAAAACTCACAGTCCCCTGCAAATTGACCCAAAGTCACCCAACTGGTTTTCATGCCTAAGGCGGGACTAGAATTCACTGTCTCCCAGTTTCTAGCCTGGTGTTTTAACCAATAGACCAAACTATACAATACAACAAAGAGCTACAATTTCCCCTCTCATTTAATAGGAGCATTTGCAACTTTTCTGCCCTGAGTATTTTCATACATTCACCCAGTCCAACCTTGTCTGAGTGGACTAACATCAGCTGCCAAAGTTATTCTCAGATTCTGCCACCAAAGCAATTGCAGTGAGGACCTTTGGAAATTAGCCCTTGTGGTCTTTGTGATCCAAATTCACACATTTCAGTAGCCGATAGGATGATGCTGACAGGAATGTACATATAACTGGAAAACATCTGCCTATCTCAGGGTCCTTGGGAAGGACTTAATAGGTGGATAAATGTGCCAAATTTAATCTAATCATTTGATGGACTTTGCAACCTGCCATAATGATTTATTAAATTTCTATGCTATTCAGCTCATAGCAACTCTGCCAAAGTATTATATTACAATATTAGTTGTATCTTTATGCAGATATGTAGCTTTCAATCAAAAATTTGGCAGCATTTCAGCTCTCCGAATTTTCAGGATACTGAGAACTTTAAAAGCAGTTTCTGTAATTCCAGGTAAGTAGCACTTTTTATTGCTTATATTCAAAATTTAGAAACTGCCTGTCTGTTAAGGATTTAAATACTGCGTTACAGGAACATATATCAAAATAATCATAAAACTTTCTGAAAAAATGAACTGGTCCACTTTAATACACAGCTAACCTGCTGTATTTCTACCTGATAAAATTTCTGTTGTTCTGGGAAACCTGGAATTTAACCCCCAATTTCAAATCTTGGCAATGATAATCAAGGAGCCCTTATTATGCCGTGAAAAAAAAAGAATTAGTATGAATTCAAGGGTCCAAAACAAATCATGCTTAAATGGACTTTAAAGAGGCACCAGGAGGTTAAAGAGAGCTAACTCAAATCTGAATCTTAACAAGAAAACTAATATATAGGTAGTCCTCGACTTATAACCACAGTTGGGACTGGAATTCTGGTTGTACATTGTTATGATTGTAAGTTGAGGCACCACAGAAGCAAATCTCATGGTTGTAAGTCTAAATCCACTTTCACGAGTCGGCATTTTTTGCTGTTAAACAACTGGTTGTAAGTTGAGGACCACCTGTGCATACCGTGGATGCTATGCTCCAGTTACATTCAGAGGTGCCCCTCCCCTTTACCAGTGTTCCCAATATTTTCCCAGTATTACCATAATTCTGAACCGGACTTTCAAGATGTACAGATCACTTTTCTAAGGATATTATTTATTTATTATTGTTTTATCAGTAACATTAATATACCACTTTTCCTCCATAAGTTAAAGGTAATATCTGATTCTTTTCCATTTCCCATTTTGTTCTCAAACGGTGCTGTGAAGGACATAAAAAAGCGGATACTTTATTTATTTATTTATTGTACACACAGACACACAGAGACACAGAAATACACACACACACAGGTTCTCTATGCAGCTTCGTGAATGAGTAAGGATTTTAGTTTTCTTTACTTATCTATTGTAGTTTTTAATCTCATAGTATAATGCTCTAGAGTGGAACGGGATGGGATGGGATGGGATGGGATAGGATAGGATAGAGTAGGGAATGGAATAAAACAGAATGGAATAAAACAGAATAGAACGGAACGGAACGGAACAGAACAGAACAGAACAACAGAATAGAATAGAATAGAATAGAATAGAATAGAATAGAATAGAATAGAATAGGGCAGGACAGGACAGGACAGGACAGGACAGGACAGGACAGGACAGGGAATGGAATAAAACAGAATGTAATAAAACAGCACAGAATAGAACAGAATAGAACAGAATAAATAGGATAGGATAGGATAGAATAGGGAATGCAATAAAACAGAATAGAATAGAATAGAATAGAATAGAATAGGGCAGGGCAGGACAGGACAGGACAGAACAGGGAATGGAATAAAACAGAATGGAATAAAACAGCACAGAATAGAACAGAATAGAACAGAATAAATAGGATAGGATAGGATAGAATAGGGAATGCAATAAAACAGAATAGAATAGAATAGAATAGAATAGAATAGAATAGAATAGAATAGAATAGAATAGATTTCTTGGACATGTGATAGACATACAAGAAATAAGCTCCCGGTGTACATGCAAAGCAATGAAGTAATAATCATAATATCAAAATAATAATAATCATAATGATATCAATATGAGAAGGTAGTGGAACAGATGAGAAAGATAATAGTAATACAGCCATACTACAGGGGTAAATATACTTAGACATAAGACTTAAACTGTGGGAATCAGGTGTTGAGCAGAGAGATGGCACAAACGGACACACACAAAAATGTCTTTGTGTCTAGCTGCTTTTGGCATGCAATGCTCTATAGCATTGTCATGAGGGAAGAAGTTGAAACACTTTATGTCCAGGATGTAAGGGGTCTGTAGATATTTTCTCAGCCCTCTTTCTGGTTTGTGCAATATAACGATCCTCAGTGGAAGGCAGGCTGGTTGTGGTTGTTTTTTCTGCAGCCCTAACTATCTGTTGAAGTCTGTACCTGTCCTGTTTGGTTGCTGTACAGACAGTTATAAAAGTACAAATGACGGACTCAATAATTCCTCTGTAGAATTTTATCAACAGCTCCTATTCTATTCTGAACTTTCTGAGTTCGGGAATGCTCATGAATAACATTCTTTGTTGTACCTTTTTAATGATATTAGGTGTCCGTTTCCAATCCTAGAAGATTATAGGACTCAGAAATATAATAATGTTGATGTTTCCTCTGCTGTAGGCTTGAAAGTCATTATATCTTCCCTTCTTCAGTCGGTGAAAAAACTTGCAAATGTGATGTTGCTGACAGTTTTCTTCTTGGCTGTGTTTGCACTGGTTGGTCTTCAGCTCTTCATGGGTAACTTAAGATATAATTGTGTTCCCTGTTTGGTTCTTACTGAAAACCTCATCAAGAACAAAACTGATTGTTTATTAAAGGATACAGGTAATGTATAAGTTCCTATCTTTTGGTAAGCTCTGTGTCATACCTGTTTTAAACCATTTATTGTATTAATAACTGTATTAACACCATTTATTTGTGAACCATTTGCAACAAAAAGTGTTGCAAATTAAGAAATGTAAAACGTGCTACCTGGGTTTAAAAAACGCTAATACATATTTAATTCCTAGTCCTTCATTCTTTCCTCTAGCCCAGTGGTGGCGAACCTATGGCACGCATGCCAGACACGGCACTCAGAGCTCTCTCTGTTGGCACGCGTGTCATGCCCCGGAAATGGCAACCGTCCCTCTTCAACCAGCTGCCCGCTAACTCGCCGAGGTCCCACGTGGCCGGATGCATCCCAGCATCCATGCACTCGCTGGCCTCTGTGTGCGGGGGCCGATGGTGTTAGGCAGCTGCCCCGGCCCCTGCCTCGCCTTGCCCTGTGACAATGGCACCCCCGCCCTGCCTCCCCTTGCCTTGCCTCACCCCGCAGGACGAGCCTCCTGCCCACTGCCTCACCTGCCAGAGACCCCCTGGATCTCCCCCAACCCTGCCCGGTCCCCACAGGTGTCCCTCCCCATGAGCAACATCAAGGTGATCACACCCACCTTGGCCACACCCACCCAGTCTGCCATGACCACCACAGCCACGCCCACCCAGTGGGCCACGCCCACCTGGCACCTGGCGATAAATAAGTGGGTTTGGGGGTGCAGTTTGGGCACTCGGTCTCTAAAAGGTTCGCCACCACTGCTCTAGCCATTGATAAAATAAGTCCCAAGTTTGATAATATTCTGTTTCTTCTTTTTCTTTCAATCTCATAGTCAACCTGTCCATCTCTGCACATTCCAGTATTTTTTTAATTATTTCTTCCTCTGGTGGTATTTCTTCATTTTTCCAATATTACGCAAACATTATTCTTGCAGCTGTTGTGACGTGTACAATCAAATATAGGCTTTGTTTGTTAATCTTTTCTGGCATTATACCTAGTAAGAAGAGTTCAGGTTTAAAATCTACATGTTTTCCCAGTATCTTTTCTAACCAACTATGTATCATTTTCCAATAGCTCTTTGCTTTATCATATTATTGCATTTTTCTTATGAAACACTTCTGGAATTGAGTTTGGGGACATATGTGATAAAGTTATCCACAAATGAAACACAGATAAGGGGAAGTTATAGCTCCTCTTACCTGCATGTTCCTATTTCATGTAAAAGACTGCCATTTCTTTTGTGAATCTATGATAAATATTTTTTTTTCTTTTGAGAAGAGCAGTTTTCTGAAATACTATCAGATATAGTCTGGGTTTTTTTTCCAGAAATGCTTCCAATTATATTATTTGGAGATTTTCCTCTTATCTTGCCTTTTGTTTTTCTGGCTCCTATTGTTCTTTCTTCTCTCTTACCCTATCAACCCAACCCCAGGATTTTTTTTTTTTTAAAGTTAAGCCAGTGCTAATTTGCAGGTTAATAAATTATTCTTTATACCGAAGTTATCTGATGGATGGTTTTAGCTATGCATATCAGGATAGGATGATCTTTTAAATCATTCCCTTTTTCTCTCCAGAAAATTATGGCAACTGTTCCAGTGGTCCTTCTAAGCCATTGCTATGTGGATTTAGCCCAGATCCTAAGTACGTACTTTTTTTCTCAAAACATTTTAACTGTAAAATAGAATTGTTTTCAGAATAATTGAGGCTACAGTAATGGATGAGGGCAAGATTCCATGTAATTTTCCTTCTTTTAAAACAGGGGTGTCAGACTCAATTTCATTGAGGGCCGCATCAGCATTGTGGTTGCCCTCGGGGGTGCGGGGGGCGGCCAGCCTACTGGGTGGGCGTGGATGGAGTGGGTGTGGCCTACTGGGTGGGCATGGCCAGCTCTACATCGTTCGCGTCAAGGGTGCCTGTGGGGGCCTGGGCAGGAGTGGGACAGATCTGAGGGTCTCTGGCAGAAGGGGGTGGGACCGGGGCAAGCGCCAAGGCATGGTCCATTTCTTCATTCCTCACAAAGGGTGACACCTCCCCAGCAGGCACCCAGGGGGCAGGGCCGACGCGGCAGGGGCCGGTTCCTCGCTGTTTCCAGACGGCCTTGTGGAGCTAAGACTGAATGCGTTTCAGCATAGATGGCCACCACAAAATTGCACATTGGCTCCCGGCCGGCCTGGGCCAGGGCCAAGACAGCAGGGGCCGTTCCCTCACTGTTTCCAGGATGGCTTCGCGAGCCACATGAAACCACTTTGCGGGCCACATCCGGCCCCCGGGCCTTGTGTTTGACATCGGGCCCCGGGCCTTGTGTCTGTTTTAAAAGGAGGAATACTCTTAAAATGCTGGGCCTTTTTAACTTTGAGGTAAGGATGAACTGGCTCACTGAGAGCCAGTGTGGCCGTGAGACCAAAGGAGATCTTCAAGTGCCTGAGAGGCTGTTGGAGAATTGAGAGATCAGCCTGTCATGGCCTTCCTAAGCTTTTTCTCTTCTCCTCAGGTACAAGAGTATGCTTGCAATTGGGTTCTTAAAGGGCAATCATTTATCTCTTGTTTCAGACAGCAAATTGAGCTGGACTAATCCTTGTCTTCTAATGGAGCAGGAAATTTATGTGATTGTCTGGTGACAATTGAGAGAAAAATTGTGACTACAAGTAGTCAACTGCTTTGAAACTCATCAAATTTGGTACTCAATGCATTTTGACATGAAAATTTTGTCCCGGTGCTCATTGTTTATTTGGCACTCACACGCAAAGTAGAATCTGTCCATGTCAGCTGCCTTGTGACTCACTATATTATTCCTTATGGGAAAAAATTATTTTGTACTCCTCATTTTTGGACCTCCCAGAAAATGAGTACCAAAGGTACCACTATATAAGCAGAAGGCAAAGGCTATTTATTTATTTATTTGTATCCCGCCTTTATTATTTTTACAAATAACTTAAGACAGCAAATATATTCAACAGACCTTTCCCAAAACAACAACCCTATGAGGTGGCTTGGACTGAGAGAATGACTGGCCCAAAGTCACCCAGCTGGCCTTCATGGCTAAGACAGGACTAGAACTCACCATCTCCTTCTTTCTAACCTGGTGCCTTAATCAGTAAACCAAACTGGTTGCCTATTCTTTAAGTTTCGGGAAGTAAATTTGAAGGAGACGCATGCAACATTCCTGCAAAAGGCTGTAGTATACTGGTGACATCTCATAAAAGAGCTTTACTCTGCCAGAGGTTTAATGCTGTAAAACCATGACATATTGTTCTATAAGTTTTAAGTCAGCTCATACAAGAAAAAAAAGAGAGTTTATATCAAAAGCAAACTGGCGTTTGCTTTTTTGGAATAAAAGGATATTGAGTAGGTAAAAAAACGAACATTCAAAATTATTGTAGGTTGTCCTCAATTTACAACCAGTCACTTAGTGACACTTGAATTTATGACAGATTTCCCCAGGCTATTTTCAACTGGATTTGAAATTCCAATGTTGCTCCTCCCCCCCCCTGTGGTCACAGGATCGCATTTTGGGCAGTCAGTAATTGGTCCATATTTGCAAACATTTGCAATGTCCCACAATTACGTGACCATAATATACAATGTTTTTTTCCTCAAAACTGGCATTTACTTACAATAAGCAATTGAGTCAGAAGATCATTTAAAGCAATTTATTACAGTACTCTGATAAAGTGGGGTCTCCCTATGACAGTGATGGCGAACCTTTTAGAGACTGAGTGCCCCAAAACTGGTTCCACCCCCTGCCCCGCCTCTACCCTGCCTGCCCGCAGGGCCACTCACCGCCTCCAGGGCCCGCCGCAGATCACCCAGGCAGCCCAGCAGCGCCATGGCAGCCACGCCCTCTGCTGGCGCCCTGCAGCATCAATTGTGTGGGATGGGGCATGAGGGCAGAGTCTTGTCTATGCTGTCTGGCTGCCATGTCCTTGGCTGTGCTGCTCCGCGTGGGCCACGCTCGGGGGCGACTCTCCTCCAGGGGGGCTGCTGGTGAGGAGGGGGTCACGAGGGGAGGCAAGGCTGGGGCAACAGCATGTGTGCCCACAGAGAGGGCTCTGAGTGCCGCCTCTGGCCCCCCTGCCATAGGTTCGCCACCACTGCCCTATGAAATGGAGGAACCTGGAAAAATAATTTACACTTACTTTTATAGTTAGCATAACAAAGAACTTCAAAGCAAAAGTTGATTGGTTTAGAAATAGCCTTCTGTCCAAATACAACACAACATCAAAGCATCCAATAATATGTGAGCATAGCAATAGCAAAAAGCATTGTACCCTGAATAAAACTAAAAGAAACATTTGCAAAGGAAAAACATTAAAATGGGTATGGATAATTTACATTCTCAATGCTTCCCAAAGTTGGGCTTGAATATTTTCTTTGTTCGTGGATGCTTGAAAACAGCTGAAAATGAAACTCTTATCTAGAAGGTATTGAATGCTTTCCTGCCAGTTCTGGTTTTTAAAGGGGAGGCTTTTCTTGAAGGTTAAGGCTTATGGCAAATTATTAGCAATACATTTGAAACAGTAAATTTAAAATACAAGAAAATCCATGTCACTTAACCGGTATTACAAAATGCATGTTTCAAGTATTACAAAGTCCATCAGTCCCAAAGGTGCTTTGTAAAGAGGCCAATTGAACTTTCTTGTTTTTCTTTGAAGATGTTTTGCTTCTCACCCAAGAAGCTTCTTCAGCTCTGACTGGATGGTGGGGAATGGAAGGATTTATATTCCTTGCCGAGAGTTAGTCATTTGCATTCTTTGAGAGAGTCGTTGATAATAATAATGATAAAGTTGGAAGGGACCTTGGAGGTCATCTAGTCCAACCCCCTGCTCAGGCAGGAAACCTTATACCATTTCAGACAAATGGCTGTCCAGTCTCTTCTTAAAAACTTCCAGTGTTGGAGCATTCACCGCTTCTGGAGGCAGGTTGTTCCCCTGGTTAATTGTTCTAACTGTCAGGAAGTTTCTCCTTAGTTCAAAGTTGCTTCTCTCTTTGGTTAGTTTCCACCCGTTGCTTCTTGTCCTGCCTTCAGTGGCTTTGGAGAATAGCTTGACTCCCTCTTCTTTGGGGCAGCCCCTGAGATACTGGAACACTGCTATCATGTCCCCCCTCATCCTTCTCTTCGTTAAACTAGACCAGTGGTGGCGAACCTATGGCACGTGTGCCAGAGGTGGCACTCAGAGCCCTCTCTGTGGGCACGCATGCCATGCCCCAGAGATGGCAACTGTCCCTCTTCAACCAGCCACCCACTAACTCGCCGAGGTCCCACATGGCTGGATGTATCCCAGAACCCATGCGCTCGCTGGCCTCTGTGTGCAGGGGCCAATGGTGTCAGGCAGCAGCCACCCCAGCCTCACCTTGCCCTGTGACAATAGCACCCCTGCCCTGCCTTGCCTTGCCTCACCCAGCAGGACGAGTCTCCTGCCCAACGCCCCACCTGCCAGNTCTCCCCCAACCCTGCCCAGCCCCCACAGGTGTCCCTCCCCATGAGCAACCATCGAGGTGATCATGCCCACCTTGTCCACACCCATCCAATCTGCCATGACCACCAAAGCCATGCCCACCCAATGGGCCACGCCCACCTGGCACCCAGCAATAAATAAGTGGGTTTTGGGTTGCAGTTTGGGCACTCGGTCTCTAAAAGATTTGCCATCACTGAACTAGACACTTGGAGGTTTGTCTGTGTCCTCAGGGTCACCTGAGTGGTGCAAGTGGGTGTGGAGCCTTCTTGGAAATTATAAGTCCTTCCATTCCCCACCATCCAGTCAGAGCTGAAGAAGCTTCTTGGATGAGAAGCAAAACATCTTCAAAGAAAAACAAGAAAGTCCAGTTGCCTCCTGAAAAAGCACCTTTGGGACAACCGTGATCTCGATGACCGAGAACCTCTATAGTTATGGCAAAAATCCTTTTTTTACATGAAAACTAACACTAGTGTAATGTTTGGTCTATTATTAGTAAAACGGAATGTCCTTTGAACAGCGTTTGTGTGAAGCGTAAAGAGAATCCTGATTTTGGATATACTAGTTTCGATCACTTGGGATGGGCGTTCCTCTCATTATTTCGACTGATGACACAGGACAGCTGGGAACGTCTCTACAGACAGGTAACTAAAGATAACAAATGTGCAAAACAGAATGAAGAACACATTATTTCCTGGGATAAAGCATTCGCTTCATATCCTATTTGAATGCTGTGGGTTGCGTTAAATTATTGTCTAATATCAACAGTATAAAAATCATTATCCAATTTAGTTATGTACCACAATTCATTAGTTTCACCATGAGGCGCAATATGAGCTTTACAGCATCAAATTAACAAATTTAGTTCTTTGAAATGTTTACAAGAGAGGGACCTCGGAGTCCTAGTGGACAATCACTTAAATATGAGCCAGCCGTGTGCTGCAGCTGCCAAAAAGGCCAACACAGTGCTGGGCTGCATTAACAGAGGGATAGAATCAAGATCACATGAAGTGTTAATACCACTTTACAAGGCCTTGGTAAGGCCACACTTGGAATACTGCATCCAGTTTTGGTCACCACGATGTAAAAAAGATGTTGAGGCTCTAGAAAGAGTGCAGAGAAGAGCAACAAAGATGATTAGGGGACTGGAGGCTAAAACATATAAGGAACGGTTGCTGGAATTGGATATGTCTAGTTTAATGAAGAGAAGGACTAGGGGTATGATATGATAGCAGTGTTCCAACATCTCAGGGGCTGCCACAAAGAAGAGGGAGTCAAGCTATTCTCCAAGGCGCCTGAAGGCAGGAACTAATCAAGGAGAGAAGCAACCTAGAACTAAGGAGAAACTTCCTGACAGTTAGAACAATTAACCAGTGGAACAACCTGCCTCCAGAAGTGGTGAATGCTCCCACACTGGAAGTTTTTAAGAAGAGACTGGACAGCCATTTGTCTGAAATGGTATAGGGTTTACTTCATGAGCAGGGGGTTGGACTAGATGACCTCCAAGGTCCCTTCCAACTTTATTATTATTATTATTATTATTATTATTATTATTATTATTATTATTATTATTATTATTATTATTATTATTATTATTGCAATTGGCTTAATATATTTGTTTTGGGATCTCAAAGAAACCGAGGCTCACTGATCTTGTATTTACAGGTTATCCGAACATCTGGAAAATCCTACAGCATATTTTTTTTCATCATCATCTTTCTGTGTTCGTTCTATCTTTTTAATTTAATCCTGGCTGTTGTCTCGATGGCCTACGAAGAGCAAAATAAAGCAACTCTAGCACAGACAAAAGCAAGGGAGATGTTACTTCAGGAAGCAAAAGAAGTGCTGAGGAAAGAAAAGGTTTGTAAATAACATTTAGGACTGCAAATCTCTATACTACTGAAGGAATCTATTGCAGACATGAGAATAGGAAGGAAATGCATCATTAATAGCAGTTGCCATGTTCTTGATTAAGAGAATATTCTCCATAGGCTTCTTCGTGTCATATTTTTGGTTATTTTGTATTTTTAAATTTGTTATATTGTTGCTTTGTATTTTTAAGTTTGTAAGCTGCTCAAAGTCATTATGTGTAATGGGCAACTACACAAATTTATTAAATAATTTAATATAATTATTCTTGTAATATCAGAATACAGAATTTGGGAAAAGGAGGTAAAATATAAATAATTAAATAAAATCAACAACTGTATAAAATAAGTACCAAAATATTTCAATAAAAAAATATGCTGAAACTTTTGGGTGGAAATATTAAAAGTTTGTACACAGAATTGATAGCTATCCATTTCAGAGCATTGTTCAGCATAAAGCATCAATATATATTAAATAAAAACATCAATACAAATGAAGAAAATCAGAATAGTTGAGGAATGAAATTAAGAAGGTATTCTTAATAATTCGCAACTCTCCCTTTAAAAACAAAGCTTAATGCTTAACTCCTAAGATCATCCAAATACTGATATATCTGCTGGGGCATCTGTCTGTATTTTTATTTCTTTCATTGCATATCAGCTTTTACAATACCAGTATTCCTTTTACTTATCACTACTACTTCTCTTACATGTTTTAGGAACTAGTTTCACAAAGTCTCCTTGCATTATCAAATCAACACTTGGAAATACCAAGTGAAGAATCTGAAAATAAAAAAGGGAAAAGAAAATTTAAGAGAAAGAAGAAACACAAAAACACAAAATCCAAAACCTATGGAGAAGATGAAACAATGTTTTATTCACCACCCAATAAAAATCAAAAGGAGCTTGTAAGTTTAATCAGTATAACCTTTATAAACAGAGTGCAAGATGTATCAATCTTATTGAAATTTGATGACCAAGGTGAATATAGAAAGTTTTTAAGAAGCTACCAACAAAGTGCTGTATTTTCATTTCATAGATTTAAAAATCGATAATATAAAAAAAAAAAACCTTGAAAAAAGGCATTATCCACTTGCACCTCACAATTTTACTTCAACTACAATTTTACTCTCTGTTTCTGGTTTTTAACTTCACAATGTAGAATTACTTTTTCTAAATGTGTTTCATTATGATTGTGCATTTTTCCCCCATCATCTTCATGATAGGTGAAAAGAGGCAGGATGCTGGTCACAGTATTGTATGTGCAGAGGTGATGTTGAGATGCACCCAACCTGGCAGGATGGAGGGATCCAACATGGAGCTAGTCCTAGACCAGTGATGGTGAACCTTTTAGAGACTGAGTGCCCAAAACCCACCCTCCGCCCCCACTCTGCCTCCCGCCCTGCCTGCTCCAGCCCTGCCCGCCCCCTGCTCCATCCGCCCACAGGGCCACACACCACCTCAATGGCCTGCCGTAGCAGATTGCCCAGGCAGCCCAGCAGTGCCATGACAGCCACTCCCTGTGCCCACACCCTGTAGCATCATCTGCACGCTATGGGGCGTGAGGGCGGAGTCTTGTCCCTGCTGCCCGGCTATGTCCTTAGTTGTGCTGCTCTGTGCAGGCCGCGCCTGGGGGCGACTCTCCTCCAGGGGGACTGCTGGAGAGGAGGGGGCCATGGGGGGAGGTGGGGCTGGGGTGACGGCGCGCATGCCCACAGAGAGGGCTCCGAGTGCCACCTCTGGCACGCGTGCCATAGGTTCGCCACCACTGTCCTAGACTCACTGCACACAACCTTAAGAAGGGCCAGGACCAGCCCTCCCTGAATTGTTTGGAGTCTTATCTGACATAATAAAGTAGCTAGCTTGAACTCTGCTGTATGAATGGTCTTGGTTGTTTTCGCCTGATAGATGGGCCTTCAATCATGATACTATGACTTCCATCCTGCCTGTTTTGATCCCCACTGTGGACGCTACTTTTTTCCCCCTTTCATTTATTTCATCAAAGCAGTGAAGTTTCATCAGTGTTGACTACCAAAATACATTGGCTTTACTTCTGTGTTCTTTCCAATCAGGGATGTCTCTGTGTCTGTATAATCAAGTGCTGTTTTTTGGCTGAGCTGGTTTGTTTCTGGCTCACCTGTGGCAAATTTAGAAAAGGCATCCTTTTTCTACATAATATTGAAAGTATTGTTCTGCAGAATTACAAAGGGGTCAAAAGGAACAGAAGGCTAAGGGGAGACATAAAAACAGTCTTCTAATGCTTGTCACAGGGAAGATGGATTTATTCTCCAGAGCTCCTGAAGGTAGGACAAGAACTAATAGATGGAAGCTGTACAGAGGAAGATCTAAATTCAAAATAAGGAAGAACTTCCTGACCAAAAGAATTATAGGTAGTCCTTGACTTATTACCACAATTGGAATCAAAGCTTCTGTTACTAAGTGATGTGGTTGTTAAATGAGACACACCCTATTTTATGACCTTTTTTTCCCTGTGATCATTAAGCAAATCTTCTCATTATAAGTGAATTTGATTGTGAAGCTTGAAGAAACGTCATGCTGCTTCGGCCATTTCTGTTTTTTGGCTTGCCTACAGACCAGAGGGAAGGGGGGAAGAATGGAATGTGCATTTGTAGGTGTGGAGCTGTTAAGCCTGAGAATCAAGGTCATGCAAGATTGTTTATTAAGAGACGGAGGTTTTCTTTCATAACAATTGTCTGAAGCTTAATTAGGCAATGTGACTTGCACTATGGGGGGGGGGAGAGGGAGTTTCTATACTTTTTAATATACTAATTTGGTGGTAATTTAGCCAGAGCTGTTTTTCTACTCATCAGTGCTGATATAGTGTGCTCAATAAAGTTTTGCATTAGAGATTGGAATGTCTTAGCTGTGTTTGGTTCGTTGGAATCATCAGTCGGAACCTTGACATTGGCTTCTAGATTGACATTGCTTGTTGGAAGCCCCCTGGTAAGGGTGCAAGTGGCAATCAAGTGACCCCCACGGTAAATATGTGCTGATTGCCAAACACCCAAATTTTGATCATATGATCTTGCAGACCCTGCTACAGTAACGAATGAGACGATCAGTTGTAGGTGAGGAGCAGCTGTAAGTCACTTTTTTGAGCGCTGCCATAACTTTGAATGATCTGTTGAAAGAAAAGTCTTCATCATGGTTCAGTCCAAGCCGGGGATAAACAACATGGCGACTGCTTTAGAAAGAAGGTTTGCAGTTTATTCAAGAGGAGAGCCAGACAGAAAGATGGCTCTGGAAGAAAAGAGGAAGAAAAAAGGGCTGAGCACATGTAGGGAATGGGTTTTTATACCCTCTGGAGCCTTTTGTTTGGAGGTTATTTCCTGTTCCTGTTTGAAGCTTTGTATTTCCTATGTCATGTATTTTGACCTGTGTCCCTTTGGCATCTGTGAGTTAATCCTATTATGTCCTGTCTTAGACTTTGGGTGGGGTATATAGATTTTAGGTGTCTTTGTCTTCCTGGGCTTTTAGCTGGGGGCTTCCAACCTTCCTGGATGGTTTACATCTGCATTTGTATAGAGCTAGTTTCTGCTTGGGGGAGGGAGACTTGGGACTATTAAGAAAACTGGGCATTAAGAAAACTGCCTCTTTAAGATCCTTTGAGGAAATATATTTTTCTCTGCCCTTTTAATATTTCCTTCTCTGGGGGGCTGACTTCCCACAGATCATTAAACAAATGGTTGTAAGTCAAGGACTACCTGTATTGAGCAGTGGAACGTCCTTCCTGGGGTTGTGGGTGTTCTATCATTCAAGTAAAGATCTGGGATAGTAAGGAGCTGGCCTAGAGACCTCTGAGGTTTCCTTCGTGATTTTGTGATTTTTACTTTATTCTTCTCCCTGGATTGTGGGGTTTAGCAATTGTTACTCGCCGAGATTCTATTCCTGCTGAATGCTTATAGGTATCCTAAGCATTTCTCTCTCCCTAACTCTGATCACCAAATATGCTTAAGGGCATTGGGAAAAAAGGACCTGGCAGCAGAACAAATTGGCAAGCTTTTTTTTTTTCCATCTCCATACAGGATTTTTAAATGCAAAGAGGAATGATGGCTTTGCAAGTTCCATTCCTAGCAGTCATTCAGATTTTTTTTCTCTTTTAAACGAAATAGGCTACCAGTGCTAGCAATTTTATTGTCCTTTTGTTTAAAACAGGGTTGAGGGGATGTTTGTTGCTTCAAGATCTGCAAGAGATTCTCAAAACAACAGAAGAACAAACTTGGAAGGGAACTTGGAGGTCTTCTAGTCCAACCCCCTACTCAAGCAGGAGACCCTGTACCAGGGGTAGGCAATCTTGGCTCTTTTATGACTCGTGGACTTCAACTCCCAGAATTCCTGAGCCAGCCATGCTGAGGGGAAAGGAAGAGGTTTCCATGCTGAGCCATGCTGGCTCAGGAATTCTGGGAGTTGAAGTCCACGAGTCATAAAAGAGCCAAGGTTGCCTACCCCTGGCCTAGACCATTGTTTACGCATGGAGTTCAATTCCCAGTATCCTTTGCAATCATCATGCTGGCTGAGGAATTCTGGGAGTTGAAGTCCACAAGTCATAAAAGAGCCAAGATTGCCTACCCCTGCCCTATACCATTTCAGACAAATGGTTGTCCAATCTCTTCTGAAAAACTTCCTGTGAGCAAGCACCCACAACTTCTGGAGGGAAGTCGTTCCACTGATTAATTGTTCTCACTGTCAGAAAATTTCTCTTTAGTTCTAGTTCTTTGTTCTCCTCTTGACAGCTAGAGGTCAGCATTGAAAGATGTTTGATATTCCCCAATCCTAGGTCAAGCTGATTTCTGTGCAACTGGGAAAATAAAGTCGCGTGGAAGAGCTTTTAGCTCCCTTTCTCATTTTCAGAATGCAGGTAATTCTCATCTTATGACTGCAATTGAACCCAAAATTCTGCTGCTAAGGGAGACAGTTGTTAAGTGAGTTTTACCCCATTTTACAACTTTTCTTGCCACAGTTCTTAAGTGAATCACTGAAGTTATTAATGTTGTAACACAGTTGTTAAGTGAATCTAGTTTGCCTATTGACTTTCCTTGTCAGAAAGTCACAAAAGGTGATCACATGACCTTAGGACACTGCAACTGTTACAAATACATGCCAGTTGCCAAGTGTCTGAATTTTGATCACATGACCATGGAGATGCTGCAACAGTCACAAGTGTGAAAAATGGTCATAAGTCATGTTTTTCAGTATTGTTTTAACTTCAAACATTCACTAAACGAATGGTTATAAGTCAAGGACTACCTGTAGTGAGGATCTTTAGTTCTGCATGAACAAAATGCCTGGAATAATGTGATACCCCTAACAATTACAGGCAATTAATATCTCACTAAGCATACATTTTTCAACTATTGTGAATTAAGACTTTAAGCTGTATCCTATTAAATAGGATCTTAATCTAAGATCTTTTCCAAGACGTTATTGTCCTATATTCACCCAATAAGAGATGTTTCAATAAAGAGGTGTGGGAAATCAGCCCCCCCAGAGAAGGAAATATTAAAAGGGCAGAAAAATATATTTTCTCAAAGGATCTTAAAGAAGCAGAAAAGCATGCCCAGTTTTCTTAATAGTCCAAAGTCTCCCTCCCCCAAGCAGAAACCAACTCTGTAGAAATGCAAATGTAAACCATTCAGGAAGGTTGAAGCTAGAAGATTAAGAAGACAAAGACACCTAAAATCTACATACCCCACCCAAACTCTAAGACAGGACATAATAGGATTAACACAGAGATACCAAAGGGCACAGTCAGACTCAGGTCAAAGTTCATGCCACAGAAACAACTCCAAACAAAAGGCTCCAGAGGGTATAAAAACCCACTCCCTACATGTGCTCACTCTCTTTTCTGCCAGAGCCATCTTTCTGTCTGTCTCTCCTCTTCAACAAACTGCAACCTTCTTCCTAAAGCAGTCGCCATGTTGTTTATTCCCGGCTTGGACTGAACCATGATGAAGACTTTTCCTTCAACAGGGGTACATTAATAGTTCAAACATTCACTTTATTCGGTAAAATGGTTTTTTTTTTCTCCCACAGAAGGAGATGGTGATGTCCTATCAACTACCACTTGAAATGCTTGATGATCCATTTCAAAGGCAGAAATTAACAAGTGCTGCCAATGTGATTAGCAAAACTATGGGTGAGTGAAAAGATAGCAAAATAATTTTCAAAAATATTATGGGCAAGATTTTAATTCTTTTAACTGTTTGCTAAAACGTGAAAATAATTTAGCCTCTTCTTCCTTTTTCTTCCCCTTCAATAGCAAAGGCCATTTGTGGAAATCCTGTTCGGTCCTTTCAAAATGATATTTGTTCAAATAAAATAATGAACTGGAAAAACAATCCCACCACATATTTATGGAGTCCTTGGTGTGTCTGAGCTTGGTTGGTTTTTTGGTTTTTTGCAGACGTTTCATTACCAAACTAGTAATGAAATGTCTGAAAGAAAACTTTGGTAATGTTTGGTAATTAGTTTGGTAATAAAACATCTGGAAAATCAACAGCCAAGCTCAGAAGCACCAAGGACCCCAATAGTTCAACCATGAGCTGCAAAGGTTCTCTTCTATCCATACTACATTTTTGTTTGGCTTTCTTTCTAAGCCTTTGGCTTTCACTACTCTCAAGTTTTCAAATAAATGCCGGTGATTTGGAAAATTTTACTCCTGGTTTTTTTTTTTTTACATCTAAACAACTTCAGTACCATTATTATATTACAAACAATTAAGTTTTCATGGCCTGAAATACATTTAAATTTGTGTTCTGTTCTAATCTTTCCAAAACTAAGAAGAGTCTTCCCCAGAATGTGGTAAAAAAATCCAGGATGGCAATCATAATGATGTCATTGTTACCCCACCTGTTTTCATGTATATCACAACCTTAATTTTTTTTTTAACCATACTGTGGTTAACACTCCCTGGTTCTCTCCTCTGATTCAGCCCAAGAAACCCAGAATTCAAAGAGGAACACATCCACGTTGTCTAATTGAAACAATAATTATAAAGCTTTACAAGCAGATTAAAGGTGTGCAAATTGGTGACCACTAGCATGCTAAATTGAAATACACTATTCCAGGTCTCAACACCAGAGACAGCATCACTGTGCCATGCACCTTTACAGCACTTCAAAAGGAACTTGCAGATTTCCCCAAAATTATTTTATTTAGGCGAAAATCAAAGTATCTCGAAATGTTGTAAATATTAAAATAGAATCCAGAATGGGGCTGCAAATTCAAGTGTGACTGAGAACTCTTCAGGCCAGGCAGAGTTAAACGCCTTTTCTAATATGTCCCACAACCCAATTCTCAAGCTTGTTGAATCTGTCTGGTAACTCTTGTTTGTTACCTTCACCGGGAGCAGCTGCTGAACATACTAGGCAATAGGTTTTGTTCCTTTTTGCCCCTCAACTCTTAATGGTAGTGCATTTTTGTGTGTATGTATTTTTATGTGTGTGTGATGACCCAGGGCACAGCACAGAGGCAATGCAGTCAGCTGGCAATTCAAACCACCCTTTAATTGCTCCAAATTTTCCCCAAATGCTCCCACGCTTCTGGCAAGCCTCTAAACAATGGAAGATACACACACACCTCTGGCTGCAAGTAGTTTCACATACAGTCTGATTTAGGAGAGGAATTTACTCAAGGTCATGGAGATAAGAGAGAATGACACATACATCATAAACCTAATGAGTCTGTGTGAATACACGCTTGCCTGAACAGTTTCAGAAGGGAAGTCAAAATACAGTCCAAGCTCTATAAACATCCAAGAAATGTTGTCAGCCAGTCCAATGATCAGAGTTTCCGGGTTTCCAAGCAGAAGTCACAGAACAAGAGATCAGCAACAACACACACAAAACTCCAAGGAATCAGCGTTTGTCCCTGACAAATGTCTCTCCCCACAGCGTCTCCTTAAATCTCAGTCTCCAGGTGTGCCTTGTGGAGAGGAGTAGGACGCTTTCCTCCTGAGTAGCTGAGTCTGCCTGTGTTGTTCCCTCCTTTGCTCCACTCTCCGTGCTCTAGGATCAGGTGGGGGTAGCCCTTGCTCATCGCCTGAACTCTGTTCCTCCTGTTCCAATCCTGAAGGGCCCTGGCCTGCCTCGGCCTGCTCTTCCCCACATTCCTCTGAAGCCACAGACACCTCTCCCTCGACCTCCATAGGATCCCATTCCAGCTCATTTTCCTCTGCAGATTCAGGCTCCCACGGAGGCATGACAGTGTATGTGTGAGAGAGGGAGATGCAGAAAATTTCACAACCTTGTTTGTTCTATACTGCAGAAAGAGAGCTGTATAATCTATAGTGGTGTTTCTGTAGGAAAAGACAAAGCAGAGTCTGGGGTGGAGTCCTTATGCTCCTACAAGTTGTCCAGCTTCCCCTTGAATTCCATTGACTCTTATCTAGTACCAATTTACTGCTGACAGTTAGTTGATTATTCTTCTGTATGAGCTATACATCTTCTGAACTAGAACTGTATGTGCATCCTGATTCCATGTGCTTGACAGTTTGTCAGCCTTGGCCCTTTTAAAAGATGTGGACTTGTACCAGTGTTGGCTGGCCAGCTGGCTGAGGAATTCCACACCTCTTAAAAGGGCGAAAGTTGAGAAACTGTCAAGTACCTGGTCTATAGTCTACAGGTGGTGCTTGAACTGAATCCACAGTTACGGTCCATGTGACTCACAATGACAGTTCATGTGACCAGATCTGACTTTACGATCTTTTTTGTGGCGGTTGTTAACCAAACAGTTGGGAACACTGTTATCATTATATGAACCCGTTGTATATGCCGGCTGAATGCCCAAAATGTCACATGTTGGATTTCAGAACCAGACTGTAAATGTCATTTTGGAGTCTGTTGTAATTTTGAACAGTCACTGAGTGATTATAAATCAAGGACTACCTGTGCAGTCAAAAATCAGCATCTTTTTTGACTATCAAACTTTAGGAAAAGATGTATTGTATGCATTTTCATGAGATGCAATTTCAAGTTAAGCGTGTGCATTAGTGCCAGGGACTACCTGGAAAGTTAAAACAGACAATATTCTGCATTAAGTTCTAAAATATTAACTTGTAATTATGTTCCTCTTGGTCTTCAGAATGGGAAGAACCTAAATTTGAATTTCCTCCTGGCCTGAAAGAAGCTATCAAAAAGCATCTTACTTGGCAGTGCTGTTCGCTGTGGCTGCAAATAAAGAACATATTGAAGAAAATAATGATAAATCCTTTAATGGAACTATTTATTACACTGTGCATTATAGCAAATACCCTGCTCATGGCATTGGAAAAACTTTCATTATCATCAGAACAGGTTACTAAGGGAAATAATGTAAGTGAATTCAATTTCTTATTAAGGTGCATGCCAGCCAATAATGATGTTTTCTGGGAAAATGTTCCTTTTTGAAACCTCGGTACTCTAATGTTGTATCTATTAATTGTGCATTAAATTATTCATTTTCTTCTACTCAGTTCTCTGAAATCACTCAGTTGCATAATGAAGTGGCCAGGGCATCTGCAAGAGCATTCAGGAAAACTCAAGATGGTTTTAATAATCACCATCTTGATTTTTTAATGCCTTCCCGCCCACCCCGGCCCCCTGGAAGTGGCTATTGAATGAAAAAAGAAAATAATAGAACAATTATAACCCTTCCATAGGCATGAAAGCCATCTGGATGACTTTGAGTCAATCATCAGGAAATGGAGCTCTAATCCTTCCTTAGGTTTGAAAGCTGGCTGGATGACTTTGGGCCAATCACTAGGAGAATCTGAGTTCTAGTCCCGCCTTACACATGAAAGTTGACTGGGTGACTTTAGGCCAATCACCAGGAGAGGGTGGGTTCTAGTCCCGCCTTAGGCATGAAAACCAGCTGGGTAATTTTGGGCCAATCATAGTCTCTCAGCTCAACTCATTTCACAAGTTTGTTAATATAGGGAAAATTGGAGGAGGAAGGATTGTTAGAGATATTCGCCATCTTGAGTTCTTTATGAAGTAATAAAGAGAGATAAAAATCTGATAAATAAATAAATAAATAGCCTTTGCCTTCTGAAATAATAAATCTGCAGCAAACAGTGTTTCATACTTTAATTTAACAGTGTCTGAATTCTAGCTTTAGCATTATTACCAGAAGAATTATCTTATGGAGAAGCAGATAGACATCCTTTATATCTGCAATGCATTTGAATCAGTGTTCTTCTAACAAAAACCATTCAGGTAGTCCTCAGTTTACAACAGTTCATTTAGTGACCATTCAAAGTTACAACAGCAATGAAAAAAGTGACATGACCCTTTTTCACATTTACAACCATCAGAGCATCTCAATGGTCACGGGATCAAAATTCAGATTTTTGGCAACTGACTCATATTTATGACAGTTGCAGGGTCCCAGGTCACTTTGATCCCCTTTTGCAACCTTCTGACAAACAAAGTCAATGGGGAAGCCAGATTCACTTAACAACCATGTTACTAACTTAACAACTGTAGTCTCACTTAACGACTGCAGCAAGAAAGGTTGTAAAATGGGACAAAACTCATGTAGCAACTGTCTTGCGTATCAACATAAATTTTGGGCTCAGTTGTGGTTGTAAGTTGTAGGTATCCTCCTCCTCCTTAACTCACAGATTTACTTGGACTTCAGTAAGGCATTTGATAAAGTAGATCACAACCTACTACTCGATAAGATAGAAAAAAGTGGGGTAGACAGCATCACCACTAGATGGATTCGTAGCTGGCTGACTGGTCGTACTCAGCACGTGGTTCTCAATGGAACTGCATCTACATGGAGGGAGGGAAGTGTGTAGTGGGGTGCCCCAGGGCTCTGTTCTGGGCCCAGTGATCTTCAACATCTTCATCAACGATAACCTGCTCCCCTATCTACCCCTTGAGTAGTTTAAACGTCTACTGTGGTTCGACCGTCCTTATCGGTTGTGAGGTCTTCTGTCCGAATTCTATGTCCTCCTAGACCTGTCTGAACTTGTGACCCGCGATAGATTGTTTTACTTTAAGTTACCACTTTTTTCATTCCAAGATGTAAAAGGCAAGAAAAACCAAATGTACAAGTATAGTATAGGGGGTACCTTGCTCAATAGTAGTAACTGCGAGAGGGACCTCGGAGTCCTAGTGGACAATCACTTAAATATGAGCCAGCAGTGTGCTGCAGCTGCCAAAAAAGCCAACTCAGTGCTGGGCTGCATTAACAGAGGGATAGAATCAAGATCGCGTGAAGTGTTAATACCACTTTACAATGCCTTGGTAAGGCCACACTTGGAATACTGCATCCAATTTTGGTCACCATGATGTAACAAAGATGCTGAGACTCTAGAAAGAGTACAGAGAAGAGCAACAAAGATGATTAGGAGACTGGAGGCTAAAACATATGAGGAACGGTTGCTGGAATTGGGTATGTCTAGTTTAATGAAGAGAAGGACGAGGGGGGACATGATAGCAGTATTCCAGTATCTCAGGAGCTGCCACAAAGAAGAGGGAGTCAAGCTATTCTCCAAAGCACCTGAAGGCAGACAAGCAAAGTCAATGGGGGAAGCAGGATTCATTTAATAAATGCAGTCATTCACTTAATAACTGCAGTGATTCGCTTAACAACTGTGGCAAAAAGGCCATGAAATTTGGACATGACCGACTTAACCACCACCTTGCATAGCAACAGAAGTCCCAATTGCGCTCATAAATTGAGGACCATCTGTTTATAAATCAGAGCTATGTACCAACGCCAACTGAATTATATTCTCCAAGAATGGAAGCCCTTTCTCTCCCACATTTCTGAGTAGAGAGATTGGGTGGCTGAATTCTTTCATTTGCTCAAAAATTGAATATAGCACCATTACTGAGGCAGCCTAGTGAGAATTTCCTTTCAATCCTCTTTAGGATTTAATAGAAACCCGGGAGGCTGCAAATTAAGATTATTATTTAATTATTAGATTTTTATCCCAGCTTTTAAAACTTTTTATGAGTAATTCAAGGTAGCAAATATAATATTCTTTCTACCTCCATGTTTTCCCCATAACACCAACCCTGAGGTGGCTTGGGCAGAGAGAGAGATTGACTGGTTCCTAGTCAGTTTTCACGCCTAAGTCGGGACTAGAACTCACCCTCTCCTGGTGATGGGCTCAAAGTCACCCAGCTGGCTTTCATGCCTGAGGCAGTACTAGAACTCACAGTAACTTGGTTTCCAGGCCAGTCCCTTAACCATTACATTGGTTGACCATCTCTTCATTAAGTAAGTGTAAGAGCACCCCAGGATCCCAAACATCCTCCTTTAAAAAGGATGCATAATTATTTTCCAGCCTATTATGTAAGAACTGATAGAAAAAAAAATGCAGGATATTTTTTTTCTGCCCAGCATTAGGATAACTAAGAATCACTATTACATAAAGCAATATAATTTACAGGAAAGAAAAGAAGAAGAAAAACATCATTATTGTATTTCAGAGAAAGAGATTAATACCCAATTTTTAGTTTAGTTCTGATATATTTTCTTGCAGGTGTTCACTGCCATTTTTATGGCTGAAATGGTCCTCAAGATGATTGCGCTAGATCCGTATTACTATTTTCAGTGCCCCTGGAATGTGTTTGACTTCATTGTGGTTATTATCAGCATAATAAACATGGCGCTCAACATGCGAGCACCAATTTTCAGAACGGTAATGAAGAACCCTTTTGATACAATCAAGTATAAATCTTTTATGTCCATCCTGTGAATGAACTCCTACTTTTTAAAGGAAATGAATTAGATTGCTAAATTTGAGTAATGAAGTGCCTTATTTTTGGCAATAATTTGGCCAGCTTTTGCTGGGTGCCTATTCTATGTTGTTTTCTTGGTATGGTACAGGTAAGGCCAAATAATATATAATAATGACAATTATGTCTTGTTGATAGGCTGCTCTTCTCTTGAACAGGCCTGCCAGAATAGCTAGTCATCAAAGAAACATCATATGAAGCAGTCTATTTACCTGTTGATTCAGAGATATATATATACTGGAATTAGGAAGCATTTTTAATCTTCTCTGAATCATTAATAACAGACATGTACTATATATAATTTCAGATGTAAATGCCATCCTCTTGTACAAGTGGGTGTTTATATAAAAGTGCATTTTGAACTTCCTTTTGGTATGAAAAGTCTGATACATATTTTATCAGTAGAATGAACCGTGTGTATAGTATAGTGGTGGCAAACCTATGGCATGTGTGCCAGAGGCGGCACTCGGAGCCCTCTCTGTGGGCACACGTGCCGTTGCCCCAGTCTTGCCTCCCCCCACGACTCCCTCACCAGCAGCCCCCCTGGAGGAGAGTCACCCCTGAGCGTGGCCCACATGGAGCAGCGCAGCCAAGGACATGGCAGCCAGGCAGCATAGACAAGATTCTGTCCTCACATCCCATTCGCACACAGTTGATGCTGTGGGGTGCGGGCAGAGGGCGTGGCTGCCATGGCGCTGCTGGGCTGCCTGGGCGATCTGCAGCAGGCCCTGGAGGCGGTGAGTGGCCCTGTGGGCAGGCAGTGCGGGGGACGGGGTGGGGAGTGGAATGGGGGCAGGGCCAGTTTTTGGGCACTTGTTCTCTAAAAGGTTCGCCACCATTGATATAGTGTAAAACTCAAATCTAACTGCTTGATTCCTGTGTTCTTTCCTTTCCTCCCCAACAGCTGAGAATCTTCAAACTTTCAAAATTTTGGCCAGCTTTAAATAAGCTTATGAAAATAATGTTGAAATCAGTGGGCCCTCTGGGTAACCTCACCCTTGTTCTGATATTCACCGTGTTCATTTTTGCTGTGGTTGGCAAGCAAGCGTTTGGGATTTATTACAGAGCGGTCACTGCGAATGCTAGCATCTGCAACAACAACAGTATGCCCAATTGTGTTTCCAGTAATGATTCTGAGACATGCCAGTTGCGTTGGCACATGAAGGATTTTTTACATTCGTTTCTTATTATATTCCGAATCCTGTGTGGAGAATGGATTGCTACCATGTGGGAATGCATGCAAGTTGCTGGGGAAGGACGGTGCATCATTCTGTTCATGCTGGTCCTGGTTTTAGGAAATCTGGTGGTAAGTTTCCGAAGATTTTTGACAGAACTATTTAAATTGGAGCCTTTCTCAGTTAACAAAATGAGGAGGGGAACTTTCCCCTTCAAAGTCCAGTTGTCTAATTTCTTCTTCTGTAAACAAATATAATTTACTTCTAGGACAGCAGTTCTCAACCTATGGGTGCGCTGGGGTAAACCCCAGCTAGCTGGTAAAGTGCCCCCAGCGGTTCGTTCCGACAGGCGGTAAAAAAGGGGGAAAAGGCCGCCCACGGAATGGAGGGAACTCGACCCGGTCGACCACCAGCCGGACGAGGCAGAGACGGCGAACGGTCGATGCGGAGCCGGCCGCGTCCCCCGCCTTGGTGGCATGCGCGGTGCTCCCGGGCAGGGAAAGTCCTCGACTTACGACCGGCTGGGTAGTCCTCGACTTACGACCGGTTTAGTCCTCGACTTACGACCGGTTTAGTCCTCGACTTACGACCGGTTGGGGGTCGCGGCATTAAAAAGGTTGAGAACCACTGTTCTAGAATAACGCATAATGTGAAATTTTATTTTATTTATTTATTTATTAGACTTCTAGGTTGCCCATCTTGCCTAGAGCTGCCTCTGGGAGGCTTACAAACTATTTTTCACAATCTCGCATCTTTATCAGAGCTGATAAGCTTTTACACTACAGGTACTCTTTAACTTGCAACTACAATTGAACCCAAAATTTCTGTTCCTAAGCAAGATAGTTGTTAAGTGAATTGTGCCCGATTTTATGACCTTTCTTGCCACCATTGTTAAGTGAATCCCTGCAGTTGTTCAGTTAGTAACACAGTTGTAAAGTGAATCTGGCTTCCCTATTGACTTTGCTTATCAGGTCACAAAAGGGGATCATGTGACCCCAGGACATATCCTAAATACATGCCAGTTGCCCAGTGTCCAAATTTGGACCACATGATCATGGGGATGCTGTAACATTCGAAAGTGTCATAAGTCACTTTTTCAGTACCATTGGAAGTTTGAACGGTCACTAAATGAATGGTTGTAAGCTGAGGATTACCTATAGTTTTTTTAAAAAACAAAAACAAAACCAAAAACTTTAAGAGACCCTTTTCTTTCTCCACTGAGATAATCTCATGATAGATTTTCTTCTGTGTATTGCTTTCTTGCTCATTTTGGAAGTTAAATAGGGCTGGATCCTAGTTTGTACTTGGATAAAGCACCATAAAGCAGCAGTCCCCAATCTTTGTGGCTTGGGGGGGGGTGGGAAAAGGGGAACTGGGCCGCGTGAGCTCAATTTATGCAAGTGGTGGGCTGGTGCGCATGCGTGCACACACCTTGACTTACACAAGTGACAGACCCATGTGCATGTGAGCATGCCGCTTGATTGCAAATTGAGCTGCGCATGCATGTGCTTGCATAGCAGCCCGCCATTTGCACGAGTTTAGCTGCATGTGTGCCAGCTCACAGCTTGTGCAGTCTGGTTGCAAATAGGCCATAACACAGTGGCGGGCCATGAGGGTTGGGGACCCCTGCCATAAGGACCATCTTGGAAACAATTTCCCAGCAGAACGTTGTTGGAATATAGTTTTCTTGTATTCTATGCAACAACTACAGCAGTAGAGCGTGTAGGGGGCAGTGTTTGTAGGTTTGCTAGTTTTATCTCTAATATGTTCTATGTCTTTTCTCTGTATAAAAAGTTTCCTGTTTCCTTCTAATAGTTAAGCAGTAAAGCACATGGTGACTGTGCATTTTGCTAGTTCTGTAGGACTATATAAACAGAATTTCTAACACAATAAAGAATCCATAATACTACTAGAAAAACTGAATGCACTTCATGGGAGTTATCAGGAGTCAGTTGGAAGAAGACTATTTGCTTGAGCACACTTTTGCCAGATTGAAGGAATGGGCTAAATTATTGCCCTTGGGAGACAATGTGTTGCAGTGTTCATTGCTTGATGGATTTTTTTCATTGTTCAAATCATACTATTTTCACTATTTTCATACTATTTTCAAGCACAGTCAAACAAAAGATGGAATTAACACCTGCTATTTCCTGTGAAGCTCCTTCAGACTTTATATTTAATGCCCACTCTTTATAAATATATAAGTTCATAATAGAGGAATGGAACTTGGTTACAGCTTCGCAACTCCTTCACTTTGTGTCAAGTGGTCAAGTGAGAAGCAGGTGAAAAATTTTATCCAGTTATTTCAGGAGCAAAACTGAAGAGTTGGCAGTATTTGAGTACTAGACCAGTTTCAGAGGAGAGTATTTACACAGCAGAGAAAAATGGCTTGATGTTGTAATCCTATATTTATTTATTCAGAAATAAGCCTTATTATCCCAGGCCCTATGGATAGGATTGTAGTCTGAATATAGGTAGTCTTTGACTTACAACCACAATAGAGCCCTACATTTTCATGACTAAGAGAGATAGTTGTCAGGTGGGTTTTGCCCCGTATTACGACATTTCTTGCCACAGTTGTTAAGTGAATCACTGCAGTTGCTAAGTTAGTAACACAGCTGTAAAGTGAATCTGGCTTCCCCATTGACTTTGCTTGTCAGAAGGCTGCAAAAGGGGATCACGTGATTCTGTGACACTCCAATTGTCATAAATGTGAGTCAGTTGCCAAGCATCTGATTTTTTGATCACGTGACCAAGAGGATTGTGCAACTGTGTGAAAAATGGTCATAAGCCACTTTTTCAGTGCCATTGCAACTTCAAGGAGGTCACTAAATTAATGGTTGTAAGTCGAGGACTACCTGTATCTTACTCTGAAATAGATATTTTTCTATCTTTAAAAAAAAAAACTTGCTTTTTTTTTCCACGCAGGTCCTCAACCTCTTTATCGCTCTGTTGCTGAGTTCCTTCAGTAGCAGCGATTGCGAAACAGAGGCGGATAACTGCAAACCCCAGCCTGAAAAGGCTGTCGCACTCCTACAGAGGGGGCTGCGGTTTGTCAGACTTTTCCTGTGGGATTGGTGTTGCAATGTGTTCCTGAAGAAGATGAAGATAACAGGCACAAAGAAAAAGAACAAGGCAACTGTCACTGAAAAGTCCTGTGAGGCTGAATCCTCGAAAGAGATCTCAGAGAACTTTGCTAGCACGGAATCCTTCGAGAATTGGGATAAACGTCCGTGGGATAGGAAACAGGAAGATTTTGCGACCGATTACAGGGAACTTCCCTCTGTTCCCCTGGCTGAACTGGAGACATTAAGTATTGAGGAAATGGATCTTAGTACCCTGGTAGGGAACAACTATCCTAACTTGCTGTTTTTATTCCCTATGAAAGTATAATAAAACATTTGGGGAAAATTTCTTTCTAGTGTTTAAGTGGTTCTGTACTAGCTTCCCTTTTTTGTTGACATGTACCAACTGAATTTTCTGTTAGCAGTTGTTACCTTTAGGAGGCATCTGCAAGGATTAAACAGGTTAATTGATAATAAAAACTGTTTCCCAGGATAACAAAACTGAAAAATCATGACTACAGGTAGTCCTGTAATTAGAACTTTTAATTGGGACCAACATTTCCACTGTTGGACAGGGCTGTTGTTAAGTGAACTGTGCCTGATTTTATGATCCTGTTTACCATGGTTGTTAAGCTAACCACTGCAGTGAATCATGCAGTCATTGCGTGAATCTGGCTTTCCCCATTGACTTTGCTTGTTGAAAAGTGGCAGGGAAGATTGCAGTGGTGGGATTCAGCCACTTCGCACCGGTTCGGTAGAACCGGTAGCTAAATTTTGCTGAGTTCGGAGAACCGGCTGAATGCACACTGCTTCTGGAAGTCCAGTCTAGGCCTCGGAGGCCTGGAGGAGGCCTCCCAGGCCTAGAATGGCCCACCGGAAGTGCATGGATGCCATTTCCGGAAGTCCGTTCTAGACCTCGAAGGCCTGGAGGAGGCCTCCCAGGACTAGAACGGCCCGCCGAAAGTGCGTGGATGCCACTTCCAGAAGTCCGTTCTAGGCCTCGGAGGCCCAGGCCTGCATCAAATAAGAGTTGTTCAGGTATTTGAATCCCACCATTGGAAGATTGTATTTGATGACCACATGGTCCCAGGATGCTGCATCCATCATAAATACATTCCAGTTGCTGAGCACCTGAATTTTGATCACGTGACTGTGCAGATATCGTGCCAGTCATAAATATGAGACCTGGTTGTAAGTCCCTTTTTCAGCGCCGTCGTAACTCCAAACGGTTGCTAAAGGATAGTTGTAAGTTAAGGATTACCTGTGTGTAACTTGAATAGCAGACGTTGGGAAGAAACGGGGTGTTGGATTTATCTCATTTTACTGTATATTTGAAGTGGCATGGTGTCTCAGCTGGCTTGTCGGCTGGAATGCCAGCAGCCCAGGTTTGAGACCCAAGGGCCATGCGACAGGATGAGCTCCCGTCCTTGCTCCAGCTCCTGCCAACTTAGCAGTTGGAAAGCAGGTAAATGTGAGTAGATAAATAGGTACCACTTTGGCAGGAAGGTAACAGCGCTCCGTGGCATCATGCTGGCCACATGATCATGGAAATGTCCTTGGTCAGCGCTGGCTCAACAGCCTTGACACATAGATGAGCACTAGCCCCCAGAATCAGCAACAACTAGCGAATAAAATCTGTAGAGACTCTTTGATCTTTACTTTTTTTTTTTAAAAAAAAGTGTATATATGAGCCTCTGGAGGAATAAAAATTTGGATTCAGCAGACTTTTTGAATAATTCACATATGGCTCAAACATGCTTAAACACAAGGCAATGTATGTTTCATGCCCAAAGGATGTGGCTGACATAATTTACTCTTGTGCGTTCATCACATTGATAGTATTTCAGAATAAATAGTTAAGTTTTTTTCATTTCTTTGCTGCTTTTTTATAACTTTTTATGTTTGGTATGGAACTTCTTCGTGTTGAAGAAACTTGAAGAAGAAAACATTTTGGCATAGCAAACTTTTTTTTTGGGGGGGGGCTATCTTTCTCTAGGAGAACAATCTGCGAAAGAGGAGAGAAATATATCAAGACCATAATCGAAGACTCTCTTCCCAGTTTTCCGAAACTACAAGTGTTTGGTCTTTGGATGTTCCCAAGGTAAAGCCAATAAAAATGGCCAAAGACAGCTTCATGACTTGCTGAGAAAATGGTACTTTGCATTCTCTAAAATTTGACCAGAGAAATGACTATTCTTAGGTTACTCTTACAAAAGAGTTCCAGATTTTTTTTTTGTCTCATCCCCTTGGCATGCAGTGGTCCTTTCTTGTAAGTATGGAAAGGCAGAACTGAGTTTGTGTGGGGAAGACTTTATTCCCATGATACTTTATTCTCTTTCTCAGGGCAAGCAGCTTTTGAATTTAAAACCCAGGCAAATGGCATCCATTCTTCAAAGGTATGTCATTTGAGTAGACAATAAGCCCTGTAGGAACTCTAATTAAATACTCTCCGTTCAGAGCACACCTATTGTAGCAACAAGGCCAATCAAAACATTGAAAAAAGCTTTTTACACTTCACTTATTATTTATTAATTATCTAATTGACTTATGTAGCCACCCATCGACCTATGATTCAGGGCAGCTCATAAAATTTATAAACAGTAGCTCAATTTTAGAAAACCTCATAATGAAACACAGTATAAAGACATGATCTGGCAGTTAGGAAATAGGAAATACATATGCATATATACAACAGTTTGCCTCTAGAAATTGTGAGTGCTCCAATACTGGAAGTTTTAAAGAAGAGACTGGACAGGCTTTTGTCTGAAATGCTATAGTGCAGTGATGGCGACCGGATGAGCCCCCACCCTCCTGCACCTACCCCAGTCCGAGACTCCTGCAGCCCCCCAACCGTACCCTCCTGCCCCCCAGCTGGGACCTCCAGCAATTCCGCAACCGGGAGCTCCTGCCGCCACCCCAGCCGACCCCCCGAGCAGCCCACCCCCACCAAGCAAAGGGAAGGCAAGGCAGAGAACCGGTTGTTAAATTATTTGAAACCCACCACTGGTTGCTTCCACAGGCAGCTCACTCACTCTCCCGCCAAAACCTGCTCCTTTTATAGGTTCTCCTCTCCCCGCCTGGCTCTCGCAACTGTTCCCGGACTCCACATGCGTGGAGAGGGGGAGGGGAGCAGCCCAGCCCCGCGTCCCTCTGTCTGGGTATAGGGTCTGCTTGAGCAAGGAATTGGAGTAAACCACGGATAGGCAATCTTGGCTCTTTTATGACTCGTGGACTTCAACTCCCAGAATTCCTGAGTCAGCATGGATTCAGGAATTCTGGGAGCTGAAGTCCATGAGTCATAAAAGAGCCAAGGTTGCCTACCCCTGGACTAGATCTCCAAAGTCCCTTCCAACTCTGTTATTCTGTATTTTACACATGAGTAGTTTGAAGCAGTGTAATGTAACCCAGAACCAAAGGTAGAAAATCTCCAAATCCAGACAGTCCTCAAATCATGTTTTTCTTGTGGCTTACAACCATGTATGTAACTTGGCTATGGATATCCCCAAAATGCTGGACTTTCTTATTTTTTCTTTTGAAGAAGTTTCGCTTCTCATCCAAGAAGTTTCTTCAGCTCTGATTGGATGGTGGGGAATGGAAAGATTTATACTCCTTGCAGACAGTCGGTCATTTGCATTCTTTGAGAGAGTCGTTGAGGCCACCTGGAGGTTTATCTGTGTCCTCAGGGTCACCTGAATGGTGGAAAAAGGTGTGGAGCCTTCCTGGAACTGCTGAAAGGACCGTGTTGTAGTCTGGAGATAGATGATGTCATACAGAATCCTTTCAGCAGTTTCAAGAAGGCTCCACACCTCCAAGTGGCCTCAGTGACTTTCTAAAAAAATGCAAATGACCAGCTGTCTGCAAGGAATATAAATCCTTTCGTTCCATTCTCATTCAAGAAGCTGAAGAAGCTTCTATGTTGAGAAGCTAAATGTCTTAAAAAACAAAACAAAACAAGGAAGTCCAGTTGCCTCATGAAAAAGCATTTTTGGCATTACTATAACCTGGATAACTGAGAATCTCCATAGACATTTAGCTATAGATAAATTTCCTATGTATCACACGAGGTTTTCTGCATGTTTCTTGGAGATCTCAAAGATCTAGTAAAAAGTGTGTTGAGTTTCAGCCTTTTTCTTTTCCTATCATGAATAGTATGTTTCTGAATAGTGTATACCGCTACCTTAATTCCTCAGATGCTGATTGTGATTTTTCCCCCCCTCCTATCCAGAGATCAGATTATGATACGAGCTGTTCAGAGATTAGCACGGTGGATCAGAGATCTCCTATCAATCCGGTGCCTGAAGTGAAGAAGGAACCTCAGGATTGTTTCCCACAAGGTGAAGACCAGTTTTCTCAGCAGAAAACTACTCAGATAAAAAAAATCTGTTGAAATGTTGATCAGTGGCAGTCATCCTTTTTAGTAAATGTGCCAAATCCAAATTTGGCACATATTATTATTATTATTATTATTATTATTATTATTATTATTATTATTATTATTATTATTATTATTATTATTATTATTATTATTATTATTATTATTATTATTATTATTATTATTATTATTATTATTATTATTATTATATTGTCTGCACCATCAGCCATATGTTTAAACTGGATTTGGCATTTTAATCCACCAACTGAGTCCTTTCCAAGGACCTGGGATAGGCAGATGTGGATGTTTGATGGTGTAAAAGGTCCTGTCGCAGGATGTAAGCTGTTCCAAGTAAAGCTGCCTTTTGCAATTGACTGGTGGTGAATTTGTCAATGCCGATGGTGTTTAAGTGGCGCTCCAGTTCTGTTAAATTTATTTTCCACTTATCTCGCCATGGGGCTACTCTAGGCAGCTTATAGCCCAACCTATTATTTATGCTAAGCAAATTTATATTGTACGGCTTTAATATTTATCCATCTTAAAAACTTTAGCTCCTGGTGGCTAACAAACAATTGCTTCTAACTACAGGCTTGAAGAAGCAGAAACAACAAACACATTTTGCTTCTCCAGACCTCCATTTCCTCAGAAAATGCTAAGGCTTTCCCAGTCAGTTCACACACACCCCTTCCCCAGGTGTTTTTCTTTTCTATTAAAAACTCAGCTTTGGGTCTGATAGTTCAAGAATATTATTATTATGTGTGTGGGACTTGGTTTTTGGGTGTCAAGTAAATTTCGTTGTATATGTATACTATGTATGCACATACAATGACAATAAAGTATTTATTTTATTTTATTTTATTTTATTTTATTTTATTTTATTTATTGTTGTTGTAAATTGCGAAGTCGTGTCCGACCCATCGCAACCCCATGGACAACGTTCCTCCTATTATTTTTAGGAAAGTCAATAAGAGCAGTGGTGGGATTCAGCCAGTTCGCACCACTTCGGCAGAACCGGTAGCTAATTTTTTGTTGCCCAGGCCCAGAATGGACTTCCAGAAGCGGCATCCACACAGAGAACTGTGAATCCCACCACTGAATAAGAGCTATTGATTTTGAAACATATTACTCAGGGATACTAGTATTCAGGCCTTTTCATCTGTTGAAGATATTTTAATTTGAATTCCAGCACTGAACTCAGGGTTGGATTTTATGGTTTCCATAATAAAGGTAAAAAGATTCCCCCTGTCCAGTCATGTCCAACTTTAAGGGGTGGTACTCATCTCCATTTCCTAGCTTCCGTGGTCATGTGGCCAGCATGACTCTATGCTGAGGCTCATGGAACACAGTTACCTTCCCACCAAAGTGGTACCTATTTATCTACTCGCATTTGCCTGCTTTCAAATTGCTAGCTGGGTAGGAGCTGGGGCTGGATCAAGAGCTTGGTCTTGAACCCAGGCTGTCTGCTTTCCAGCGGACAAGCTCAGCGGTTTTAACCATCTTGTTCCTTTCGAATTCTATCTCGTTACTTTATATGTATTTCTGTATGAGTCGTTTTTGAGAGTCTGGATTGGCAGAGGGACCGTTTGTCTGAAACCAGAACCCCTACTTTAGTTCAAGAAGCCAACAAGGTAGATGTAAAAAATAATTGCCTTCAACAAATGATTCTAATGGAGGGGGCTTGAAGCATTCTGGAAGATAAACCTATACAGGTAGTCCTTGACTTACAACAGTTCATTTAGTGACTGTTCAAAGTCACAACGGCACTGAAAAAAAGTGGCTTATAACCATTTTTCACGCTTATGACCATTGCAGCATCCCCATGGTGATCAAAATTCATATGCTTGGCAACTGGTTCATATTTTTGACAGTTGCCATGTCCTGGGGTAATATCATCACTTTTTGTGGTCTTTTGACAAACAAAGTCAATGGAAACTAGATTCATTTAACAACCATGTTACTAACTTAACAACCTCACTTGACAACTGTGCTAAGAAAGGTTATAAAATGGAGCAATACTCACTTAACAACTGTCTCACTTAGTGACAGAAATATTGAGTTCAATTGGGGTTTTAAATCGAGGACTACCTGTATATTGTTCTCTTCGATTGACTACTTATCAGTTGGTGTTGGTGCAGGAAGTCCTCAAGTTACAACCACAGTTGGAACTGGAATTTCCATTGTAAGTTGTCATGGTAGTAAGTCAAGTTGCACCTGGTTTGGCCATATTTTTACAGCAATCATTAAGTGAATTGCATGGCTCTTAAACAAATGAAACTGTTGTTAAGTGAATCCTAATTCCTCAATGTCTGAGGAGATTGTCAGTTATCCAAGTCATGGTTGTCCCAAAGGTGCTTTTTTTAGGAGGCAACTGGACTTTCTTGTTTTTCTTTGAAGACATTTTGCTTCTCATCCAAGAAGTTCCCTCAGCTCTGACTGGATGGTGGGGAATGGAAGGATGTCATGGTTCCGACAGATGAAACTCTTCGAAGAACTTCGAGGCATTGTTTACCTTAAAGAATCTTTATTCGAGTAGCATAGCATCGGCATGTACATAGGCAGAGCCAAAATCTGAATTCCCCTCCCCTGAGCACATAGTATCAAAGCATAATTCCCTCCTCTAATTAACAGTCATAAATCACATTCTCCAATTAGTTTGAAATGCAGGCTTTCCCTCCAGTTTTTCAACCCGCCATTTCTTATCACCCCTTATTTAAAAAAACCTTGGTTCCCACACCAGCTACAATATTGTTATGTCTAACTAAACTCCCATGCACATTCCTCCCCCTCCAGTATCCTCTAATTCTAACTCTAATTCTACGAGTAAAACATAAGAAGGAAAATGGCTGTATCTCCATATCTTGTCAAAGCAAGAACATCCTATGTTAGCAGCGTTGACAAAGGATTTATAGTCCTTGCAGATAGCTGGTGCTACTTCAGTGGTGCTTATTGCCAAAAATTGTTGAAAATAATTTGTAAATTGTGATCATGTGCCTGCAGGATGCTGCAATTGGTCATAAGTTCGAGGCAGTTGCAAATGTCTGAATTGCAATCATATGACTGCAAGAAAAGAGACCAGGAAGAGATTGGCTTCTGATCAATTTTCTAGGAACTAATGATTTCTATTTTTTTTTATTTTAGTCTTCATGAAATTGTTTCCATGGTGCAGAGTGAATACAGATGTATTTCCAGGCAACACGTGGTGGAAATTTAGGAAAACCTGCTACAAAATTATAAAACACAATTGGTTTGAATCCTTTATTATATTCATGATATTACTGAGTAGTAGTGCTCTGGTAAGTTTACTTCGAATCACTTCTGCTTTTCTTTAGCTTCTGCTGTTAATAAGACACTTATTAATAATATAGATACTTTTTAATAATAATAAAGATACTTTTGTATTCCCAGTAACATCTCACTCTCTCTCGTTCTCTATCATTTATCACCTATCATCTATCATCTACATCTATCACCTAAGAATTAAAAGTATATTTATTATTAATAAACAGTATCTATAATTATTATTATTCAATGCATTTTGATATGAAAATTTTGTCCTAGTATTCATTGTTTATTTGGTCTCAATATGCAAGCTAGAACTTGTTGGTGTCAGCCACCTCATGATGTGATCCACTGGGCTGTAGCCACTTCTGAAGCCTTCCTGTTCCTTTGATTTTATGGCACGATATTTCCTCCATTAGGATATCAGCATTTCCTCTTTTGTGGGTGTTGTTACTTTTGAGAGATCTTGATCCTTGTATAGTTCTGAATAGAATTTTGGAATTGGGGATGTCTAGTTTAATGAAGAGAAGGACGAGGGGGGACATGATAGCAGTGTTCCAATATCTCAGGGGCTGCCACAAAGAAGAGGGATTCAAGCTATTCTCTAAAGCACCTGAAGGACAGGACAAGAAACAACGGATAGAAACTGATCAAGGAGAGAAGCAACTTAGAACTAAGGAGAAACTTCCTGACAGTTAGAACAATTAATCAATGGAACAATCTGCCTCCAGAAGCAGTGAATGCTCCAACACTGGAAGTTTTTAAGAAGAGACTGGACAGCCATTTGTCTGAAATGGTGTAGGGTTCCTGCCTGAGCAGGGGGTTGGACTCGATGACCTCCAAGGTCCCTTCCAACATCATTATTATTATTATTATTATTATTATTATTATTATTATTATTATTATTATTATTATTATTATTATTATTAAGGCCCCAATCATAGAAGGAGAAATAGTTTATTAAAAGGGATTCAATAAGTTTTAAAAAACCAGAATACTATAAGGTGGAGATGGGATCATCTTAGTCCAAAAGTCCAAAATCCTTCTCCAGAATGGCACACTCATTGGGACCCTTGGCCAGTCAGCAGAGTCAAGTTTTGAGGCTCTTACGGAAGGCCAAAAAGGTGAGAGTGTATCTCACCTCAGGGGGGCACAATATTCCAGAGGGTAGGAGCCACAACAGAAAAGACCCTTCTCCTGGATCCCACCAGTTAGAATCCCATAACTGATAGGGTCTGCTGCATGCCACTTCTGTTATCATAGCAGATTGGAACTGTCCTCATCAGCTAAGCTAGAATAGAATAGAGTAGAGTAGAGTAGAGTAGAGTAGAGTAGAGTAGAGTAGAACAGAAGATAGAGAATGGAATGGAATGGAATGGAATGGGATGGAATGGAATAGAGTAGAGTAGAGTAGAGTAGAGTAGAGTAGAGTAGAGTAGAGTAGAGTAGAGTAGAGTAGAGTAGAGTAGAGTAGAGTAGAGTAGAACAGAAGATAGAGAATGGAATGGAATGGAATGGAATGGAATGGAATAGAATAGAATAGAATAGAATAGAATAGAATAGAATAGAATAGAATAGAATAGAATAGAATAGCTTTATTTGGCCAAATGTGATTGGACACAAGGAATTTGTCTCCAATGCATAAGCTCTCAGTATACATACAAACAACAAAGTAATGCAATCATAGGATACCAATAGGAGAAGGTAATAGAAAAGTTGAGAAAGATCATAGTAATACAGCCTCCTCCATGGGTAAATATACTTAGACATAGGGCAACACTTAAGGATTAGATGTTCAGTAGAGTGATAGGGGAAAAAATCTTTGTGTCTAGCTGTCTTGGCATGCAATGCCCTATAGTGGCTTCCCAAGGAAGGAGTTGGAACAGCTTATGGCCAGGATATGAGAATCTATAGAAACAATATTTGATTTTATTATAGTCTAAATCACCACCTGATTTATAATTCCAGATCTTTGAAGACATTTACCTTGATAGAAGGAAAACCATAAAAAGCATTCTTGAGTATGCCGATGTATTCTTTTTCTGTATATTTTTCTTGGAGATGCTTCTCAAATGGGTGGCCTATGGCTTTAGAAAATATTTTACTGACGGCTGGTGTATTCTTGATTTCTTTATTGTATGTGTAAGTACCATGTATTTATTTGTTTATGTGCACTGCTGCAATGTGGAAATAGGCAAAGTAATATAGAGATACATATAAAAACCACTAACATTTCCTATACCTAATAAAATCAAGTTCAATGTAGAGAAATGTAAGATTTTATACTTAGGCAACAAAAACAAATATACAAGTACAGATTAGGTGAAACTTGGCTCAATAAAAGTAACTGCGAGAGGAATCTTGAAGTCCTAGTGGACAATCACTTACATATAAGCCAGCAATGTGTGGCAGCAGCAAAAAAGCCAACGTAGTCCTAACAGGAGGATAGAATCAAGATCACATGAAGTACCCCTTTATAAGGCTTTGGTAAGACCAGACTTGGAATATTGCATCCAGTTTTGGTCATCATGATATAAAAAAGATATTGACATCTAGAAAGAGTGCAGAGAAGAGCAACAAAGATGATTAGGGGCCTTGGGGCTAAAACATATGAAGAACGGCTGCATGAATTGGGTATGTCTAGTCTAGTAAAAATAATGGCTAGGGATGACATGACAGCAGTGTTCCAGTATTTGAGGGACTGCCACAAAGAAGGGGGGAGGTCAAGCTATTCTCCAAAGCACCTGAAGGCAGGACGAGAAGCAACAGATGGAAATTAATCAAAGAGAGAAGCAACCTGGAATTAAGGAGAAACTTCCTGACAGTGAGAACAATCAACCAGTGGAACAGCTTGCCTTCAAAAGTTGTGGGTGCTTTAAAAAAATATTTATTATTTTATCATAAAAGATAAAATACACAGCAGTAACACAAACAAACAAAACAAAACAAAAACATACATTCAACCCTAACAACAACAACAAAAAAGAAAAAAAATAATGTGTCAAAAAAGAGGAAAAAGTGATCAATTAAATTTAATATTTAACATGTAGGATCCACCCTGGCTGGGTATTACAAGAAAAGAAAAGCAGTAAATTCTCCTCCCCTTTTACAAATATATATATATATTTATATCATTTTATAGAAGTTTTCTTTCAAAATGTAATTTAATGTAAATTTTAGTCCATTTGTCCACACATTCTTCCATTTATCTAGCATTACATTATACGGAAATATTTTTGCCCATTTTACCATACATCCTTTAACATATTCATCTTCTAGGTTCACCTTGAGTAACATTTTATCTACTTTAGAAATCATATGGTCATCTCTACAACATAAATTAACGTCCAGTTCGGATTTAATTCCTGTGAAAACAAAACTTTTAAAAATCATATTTAAATCTTTCAAAAATTCTATAATAATTAAACCAGTCGCAAGCAAATCCTTCACTTACTAATTGTTCTCTTGCCTTTATCTTAAATCACTCTTTTCCAAATATCAATAAGTCTTGATATGTCAGCTGTTTACATTCCGATATCTACCTCTGAGATGATAGCCAAAGAAAGTGGCACTTTATCACTGGAGCCTTTTGAAAAATGACTAGACGACCGTTTGTCTGAAATGGTACAGGACAGGGGTCTTCAAACTTGGCCCTTTTATGACTTGTGGACTTCAACTCCCAGAATTCCTCAGCCAGGCATGCCTGGCTGAGGAATTCTGGGAGTTGAAGTCCACAAGTCATAAAAGGGCCAAGTTTGAAGACCCCTGGTATAGGATCTCCTGCTTGAGCAGGGGGCTGGATTAGAGGGCCTTCAAGGTCCCTTCCAACTCTGATGTTCTATGATTCTAAGCTAGTGAAGGCAATAGATGGAGAGAATAACTAAACAGGGATGGGGATGAGAGAGAATAAACTGTAGGTCAGGGCTTTTATAACAGGTATACAGTTGATGTTTGCTGAGCTACTTAGCATGGTTTTTCTTGAAAGTAAACCAGAATCACAAGATTGTCTTCTGTGGCTGAATTGTACTTTTCTTGTTTTTCACAGGTTTCTTTGCCTATGTCAAGAGGTACAACAAAGACTAGACAGTGTGATAGTAATATCTCCACAAAATCTTTAAGAACATTGAGGGCCCTGAGACCTCTCCGAGCACTGTCTAGATTTAAAGGAATAAAGGTATTAAATCTTCCTTCCTTCCTTCCTTCCTTCCTTCCTTCCTTCCTTCCCTCCCTCCCTCCCTCCTTCCCTTTTCCAGAGATTATGGTTCAAATACGGTGTGCCTGTCTTTTGGAACTATATTTTGTTTTATTTCAGAGGAACAGGACTGACACATTGATTTCAGCCATGGATCCTTCTCATTCTGTTTTGAGTATTGCAGGAATATTGGCGAATGCTTAAGAGTCTAAGGAAGATAAAAATGAAAAATATTTGCTGCTACCCTATTCAGATTCAGCCATATATTTTAATAATGCTGCTTTACCTAGCATTCATCGCTTTTGGATTGAGAATTTATTATTCAAAATACTGCCCGGTGTGTTTGGGGAGGGAAATTGTCCTCTGGATATATAACAGCACCTGCCTCTGTCTGATGTGATTTGCAATTTTTAACTCATGAATTCTACAGTATTTCTTTTTTTAGTTCATCTGCTTTTCTCCCAGATTCTCCTGATTTTTAATGAAGGAGAAGGAAAATATTTAGAAACTTCAGCTGTAAGCTTAATAACAGGACATGGATTGTTTATCGAGATTTATTAAGATATGTATAAGCAAAAAAATGTATTTATAAATGCGATAATGAAGTTTTTACTGAGTTTGATACAATTAGAAGTTTACTAGTTTAAATATGAATTAGCAAATGTGAAGGGAAACAGAGAAGAAATATTTGATGATGTAATCTGAGATACCTACTAAAGATTTTGTTATTGAACTATCGTTTAACCCAATCAGCACGTTGCCTTCCAAATACACAAATGTAAAACTGGAAAACTAATAAAATATTTTTTTAAAAAAAAGAAACTTCAGCTGGTCTAGAATGCACTGGTATGTACAGTTTGGGATGGACCAAGGTTTTTCCAAGTAGGGAGGCTATATTCTCAACCTTAGTAACTTTAAGATGTGTGAACTTCAAGAATACTCATTTGTTCGTACTACAGGTAGTCCTCGACTTACAACAGTTCATTTAGTGACCATTTCAGTGACCAGCACTGAAAAAAGTGACCGCTTTTCATACCTACGGTTGTTGAAGCATCCCCACGGTCACGTGATCAAAATTCAGACGTTTGGCCACTGGACTCATATTTACATGATAATTGCAGTGTCCCAGGATCATGTGATCCCCTTTTGCGACCTTCTGACAAACAAAGTCAATGGGGAAGCCAGATTCACTTAACAACGGTGTTGCTAATTTAACAACCGCCATGATTCACTTAACAAACATGGCAAGAAAAGTCATCAAATGGGGCAAAACTCATTTTACAAATTTCTCACTTAGCAACGTAAATTCTGAGCTCAATCTGGTCGTAAATCAAGGACTACCTGTACTATGTATCCTTGCAATGGGAGTTGATTGTGTACCTCCATTTTTTCCCCTTTCTTTAAGGTTGTTGTGAACGCCCTTGCCGGCGCCATCCCTTCCATTGGAAATGTGCTTCTTGTCTGCATTGTACTCTGGCTTCCCTTTAATATCTTGGGAGTGCAGCTGTTTGGAGGGAAATTTTCATGCTGGAAATTTGAAACTAAGAATAATTGTGTTAACAACCCTATCAACTTTGATCATGTTGGGAACGGGTATCTGGCTCTCCTTCAGGTGGTATGTTTAATACAATGGATATTAAATATCTTTTGTAAGGTGCACAGGTACAGCCAGAATATGTTATTAATAGCAGCTTGTTGAAAGTTAATTTGTGGGGAAATTTGCTGAGAAAGAAAAAGCTTTGAGGAGAGCTTTAAAAAAAAGCCTGTGCTGGGAAAAGAACGAAAAAGACAAAATATCTTCGTGCTACACACAAAGTCCAAATGTAATCCTTTGTGTTCACACTGCAGGGCAGGACAGTAGGTTGATTATGGTTAGTAGCAGCAATAATGGGTTCTATAGTTATCTAAACCCAGTATTTCATAAAACAGAGAAATGAATCTTGTAGGTATATTATAAATAAAATTAGTAACAGTCGTAATTAATTCCTTTAACTTTAGCAGTAAAAATATAGACAACTTTATCTAATAAAAAAGGAATTGAGTCTTACTGCCTTAAGCAAAAATTGGTCATCTGTTTGTTTGTTTTTTCTTTTACATATCAGGCAAAGCATGATTCTCTTTTAATTATTCCTCCTGTCAACCAGGTGGGATGAGAGAACTAAGTCTATGTCTCTATTTCCTTCATGTTTTGGACATCGAAAGAGGCAGATGGATCAAGGGAAGTGAATACTGTCTTCCCTTCTTAATTTTCTGTGATCTTTCATTTCAAATTCAAATCCTCTATCCAATTGTAATATTTGAAGTGAATAAGACAAGACAATTAGATGCTTAAAGTGACAGCATAATAAATAAACTATGGGAATAAAATAAAAATACAGTAAGGTGTAGGAAATGTAGCTCCATTATTTTATATTTCTATGTTTTGTCCAAGAAAATTGAATGCTTATTATCTGCACCTAATAAGGATTTTATATATTTCTGAAGAAAAAGAAGCAAATGGATTTTATTTTAAGTGCAGAAGAGGTCCTGTAGTGGCAGACTGGGGAAAGGTTGTAATGATTGTGAGAACACAGTAAAGTCTATTAGACAAATAAAGGAGAAAAAGCATAGAAAACTTTAATAATTTGGCTTAATAATATCTCCATTTATTTTTTCCAGGCAACATTTAAAGGCTGGATGGAAATTATGTATGCTGCAGTAGATTCACCCACTGACGTAAGCTATGAAAAAGAACTTGCAATATTTCTTTTTTTCAGATATCTTCCTGTTCAGTTAGCAATCTTGTACTATTGTTGAAGGAAAAGTCTTCATCATGGTTCAGTCCAAGCTGGGGATAAACAACATGGCGACTGCTTTAGAAAGAAGGTTGCAGTTTATTGAAGAGGAGAGCCAGACAGGAAGATGGCTCTGGAAGAAAAGAGAGAGAGCACATGTAGGGAGTGGGTTTTTATACCCTCTGGAGCCTTTTGTTTGGAGTGGTTTCCTGTTCCTGTTTGAGGCTTTGTATTTTCTGTGTCATGTATTTTGACCTGTGTTCCTTTGGAATCTATGGGTTAATCCTATTATGTCCTGTCTTAGAGTTTGGGTGGGGTATGTAGATTTTAGGTGTCTTTGTCTTCTTAATCTTCTAGCTGGGGGCCTCCAACCTTCCTGGATGGTTTACATCTGCATTTCTACAGAGCTGGTTTCTGCTTGGGGGAGGGAGACTTGGGGCTATTAAGAAAAAACTGGGCATGCTTTTCTGCCTCTTTAAGATCCTTTGAGGAAATATATTTTTCTGCCCTTTTAATATTTCCTTCTCTGAGGGGCTGACTTCCCACACTATTGTCCCCAAAACTTTAGTTTTCCAACTTGAGCATCAGAGAAGCTCGGAGATAACATTAGCAGACCTTAAAAACTGATCAACATTGTGGCTAGAAGAACAGTAAGAAACTGATATTAGTCAGCTGACATTGTTTAGGTACAGGTTTGGGATTAAATACTAAAAAATAAGAATGTTCAAATTCCCTTCCAAATTTGAGAAATGCTACTTTGCAGTCATGGGATTCAAATATGTGAACAACCAGTTCTCTGTGTGGATGCCACTTCCAGAAGTCCATTCTGGACCTGGGCAACCAAAAATTAGCTACCGGTTCTGCCAAAGTGGTGAACCGGCTGAATCCCACCACTGTTACTTTGGCTGTAAATGTTTATGACATGTAAAAAGCTCATTTGTGAAATCAGTGGCATAGAATTTTTTTTTAAAATAGCATAGGTTCACACTTAATGTAAAACCAGGATTTTTTTTAAAGTCATGTTTCGTTAAGGCATAATGTCTGGGGTCACACATCTTGATAAGCCATCATGGGTCAGATCAGATTAACAAGAAAGACTCTATGCTATAGTCTAGCACAGTGGTTCTCAACCTTTTTAATGCCGCGACCCCAACCGGTCGTAAGTCGAGGACTAAACCGGTCGTAAGTCGAGGACTAAACTGGTCGTAAGTCGAGGACTACCCAACCGGTCGTAAGTCGAAGACTTTCCCTGCCCGGGAGCGCTGCGCATGCATGGTTCCGCCCCCTGCGCCGGCTGAGGCGTAGCTGGCAAGCGGCGGAGACGGAGCAGGCCGACCACCAGCTGGCCCAGCTCAAGGGAGGTAAGGCACCCGCCAGAAAAGGAGAAAAAAATGGCGGACAAAAAAAATGGCGGACAAAAAAAATGGCGGACAGCCTTGCTTGGCGACCCCCATGAAATGGTCGATCGACCCCAAATGGGGTCCCGACCCACAGGTTGAGAACCACTGGTCTAGCATGAAGCATGAATCTGTCATTTTCTGCAATGGCAACTCCTGCAGCTCATGGATAGAATACGGAAGTAGAATGTCCCGTCTTCAGAAGTTGTGGGTACTCCATCACTGGAGGTTTTTAAGAGAGATTGGATAGCTATTTGTCTGGAAGAGCCTCCTGCTTGAGAAGGAGATTGGACTAGAAGACCTCTAAGATTCATTCCAACTCTGTTATTCTGTTATTCAGATTTCCAAATTCCCTGCCTGGAGCTCTGAAACAGTTGTTTTCATAGCTTCTGTTGGATATTTGGCTAGTTGGCCAGTGGTGATAATAATGATAACCTAATAATTATTCTGTCCTAGTTGGAGTTTAAGTACCGTTGGGTTCTAGGTCAACCAGAAGCTAAAGTTTAAATGTGAAACAAAGAAGGTTCTGTTCTGAAACAAAGGAAGCCAAAATCAAGGATAGCAAATATTAAATTTTATAAGGCAAAGCAGAGAAAACCAAAGCAGGCTCTGATTAGGCCAGTTTTATGCACTGTGGCACGGATGGGCCCATTGTTCAAGTCTGTCCAGATCTTTTTGGATCCTGAGCTTGTCTTCTGGGGTGTTGGCTACTCCTGCCAGTTTGGTGTCATCTGCAAATTTGATGAGTCCCCCTTCTATTCCCTCATCTAAGTCATTTATGAAGATATTGAAGATTACTGGGCATAACACAGAACCTTGCGGTACCTCAGTGCTTAATTAAAGACGAGTAAATAGCTTATTGATTTTTCCAGAAGGAGAGAATAATTTTACTGAGGCTTTTGAGCCAGAAGGTATACAGTAGATG
>NW_015386392.1:4064616-4175313 GCF_001527695.2 Protobothrops mucrosquamatus | reverse complement strand
TCTTCTTCTTCTTCTTCTTCTTCTTCTTCTTCTTCTTCTTCTTCTTCTTCTTCTTCTTCTTCTTCTTCTTCTTCTTCTTCTTCTTCTTCTTCTTCTTCTTCTTCTTCTTCTTCTTCTTCTTCTTCTTCTTCTTCTTCTTCTTCTTCTTCTTCTTCTTCTTCTTCTTCTTCTTCTTCTTCTTCTTCTTCTTCAACAGGTTTTATTAATTTTTCAAATTTTTACATCCAAGTGCTTAGGAAGCATGGTGATAGGGTAATCAATAATCCAATAACAAAAGCATTCATGTGTATCTCAGGTTACATCAATAAAGATTCCTCCTCTAGTTCCCTTAAATATAATATTAATAATAATAATAATAATAATAACAACAACAACAACAACTTTATTGCCACTTTGAATGTACACCAATTGGCATACATCAAAATGAAATTTTGTTGCATACAGCTCTCAAAGGGTCACCACCTCCGATATACACTCCTTGTTTGTGGCCAGCTCAAGTTTCAGATCGTCCATTTTAGTCTCTAGGAGCGAATGATGGCAAACAGGACAGATGGAAACGGAGCTCCATGTGGATTAGCCCTCAAATTAGCTTGTATTCCTGCATAACAACCTTGCCTCCTTTCCTTTTTCTGATCCTGTCTCTTCCACCTTTTCCTTAAAGAGGACTTGCTTCTTTTCGCCCCTGGAGCACGCTGCCACCGCCTCCAACTCCTCCTAATACATTTCTAACTGAAGCTCAATCAATCAATACATTTATCAATGACATCTTACTTATACATATCCAAGTCCTGTATTTAAGTTTTACTTAATTCCAATTGTCATGTTCCAATTTTGCCTTTTATAACCAATATTTAAATTTGGATAACCTTAATTTTCCTCATTTCATTATAAAATACTTAACATAACCAGAATAGACATGTTGTTCCAAAATTTACTTCTTACTTTGTTCACAAATATACTCTATTTCATTTACTAGCAAAATATCTTCCATTATCACAAATGTATTTCCATCTAACAATCAAAACTATAATCTAACAATTAATTTTAATTTCCCTTGTAAGTCTTAATCCTGGATATTAAACCAATCACTCCAAAAAGCTACTTAGCCATTAAGTGAATTTTTAAATCCCACTTTTAAATCTAACTCTGGGTTTCTTTTTGTGCCAGGTAGGCTTCCATACCAGTGCCTTTGAATCCACTGATGTGTCTTTCTTCATTTCCACACATGTTGTTTGAACCAAGGGAGAACATCCAGTTATCAATTTTCCAAAGGAACTGGCCCCTTTGTAATAATTAGGTTGTTGCCCTAATAGTTCAAATCTCCATGTTTGGTTTGGAATCTTTGTCATCAGTTCAGTCTGGTCCTCTTGTTCTTCTTCCAATTTCGTCTGAGTAAAGTAGCAAGTCATATCCAGTGTTGTTGTTATTGTTTGGTTAGCTAAATTGTCTAAGTTCTCAATGTATTATGTTTGTTGATTAGTTCCTGTTGCTTTTGGAGTTATAGATACTGTAGTTAAAGTTAATGTTGGATTACCAAAATTCTTATAGGTTGTGAATGTTGCTGTCCTCTTCTGTTGTTTTTTGGCTTGTAAGTTGATCATCTGGAGTTCGATTTGTAGTTTTATGAAAACATCCTCAGCTTTCACTTTTGAGTTGTAGCTTCAATAATTTTTTCAAGGATAAGTTTATAGTTGAGTTGTGGGTAGAATTCCTCCGTTTCCATGGTGGTTAGAGATAGTCCTTTAGTGGAGGCTATGTTTAGTAAGAGTGAGCCAATGTTCACCTCCACACTTTCTAAAAATTGTTTTCACCAGCTAGCTGTTTCCAATTCTTATGTTTTGGATAATATGAAGGACAAATCAAGGGAGTCAACAGGCACAACTGAAAAAAAAGGAAAAGAAATTCAGTTGCTATGCTAGGTTTCACCACAAGATGTCCCCAGCAGACCACAAAATCTTTTCCCAAACGCTTAGCTTTTTTATTTTTCAGTTAAAAAAGCAGAAAAAAAGATATTTTCCAAAATTAATAGTTTAGGTAAATGATAAGTCTCTATAATAAGAAGTTTTGGGACCCCAAGGTATCCGCAGAACAGAAATCCAGTTATCTAGTTGTTAAAGTTAGTTATTCTTTTCTTTTCTTTCCAAAGCTTAAATTCCTAAGTATGCAAAAGCCGCTGAATTGAGAGCGGGGAAAAAGTTTCAAAGAGCTTTCACAGGAAGGTAGTTAGGGTAAAGAGAGAGATAAGGAAGGGTCTCACCCAGATCTTCCATGGTGCTTCATTGAGCTTAGAAGTGCTTTTGGCTTTCAGCTGGTGCAGCTAGATGATCGGCCATGTTGATGGCCGATCTTTCTTCCGTTGATCCAAAGGAGCTGCCTCAGCTCAAGCGGGAGGGCTGCCGCCCTTCCATGCTCAGGCGAGGGTCCTCCTCAGCGGTGGTTACCCCTCCAGGGCGACTTTCGACCCTTTCCAGAGTATTTCGATGGAAAGAAACCAGACAGCAGGGAGGGAACTCTCTTCATACATCCAAAGACGCCACAATCTGGAAACGGAAGCCAGAACATGCCAGTTCTGAAAACAATTTCTTTGTAATGCTCTTCTGGAGAGCTCTCTGTGTGAGGGTCCTTGGTGCCCTCTTAACTTAGTTGTTTTCTTGCAGATATTTCATGATCCCAACTAGATAATATCATCAGTGCTAGTCATTTTGCATATCCTGAAGAAGAAAAATTGAAATCCAGAATAAGGATACTGATCATTTGTATCATATTAACATCAAATTTAAATTAGCTGTATTTTTTTTTACTTAATTATAGGCTTTTCCTCAGTATTTTTTTTTCTTATTTCAGAATTCTACCCAACCATGTTTTGAAAGCAATGTATATGCATACATTTACTTCGTGGTCTTTATTATATTTGGATCCTTCTTCATGCTGAACCTCTTCATTGGTGTGGTTATCGACAATTTTAACCAGCAAAGAAAAAAGATAAGTATCTATCATAAATAGACAACCAAGACTCACAAAGACAAACAGTTACAAAGTCTTTCAAGTGTATCCAATGACGGTTTGTCGGTGTTGTGTTTTACGCAAGATATAGGAAATATGGCAATTGAATATAGTCCTGGAAAGGATTCATATAGAAAGAGAATAATTCTCAACAACTAACCTTTCTTGCTCTCATTTTATATACGGGTTATCCTTAATTTACAACCACAATTAAGCTCAAAATTTCTGTTGCTAAGTTAGACATTTGCTAAACGGGTTTTGCCCCATTTTATGACCTTTCTTGCTAAACTGTTAAGTGAATCACTGCAGTCATTAAGTTAGTATCATGGTTGTTAAGTGAATCAGGCTTCCCCCTTCACTTTGCTTGTCAGAAGGTTGCAAAAGGGGATCACGTGAACCCGGGACACTGCAACCGTCATAAATACGAGTCAGTTGCCAAGCCTCTGAATTTTGATCATGTGATCACGGGGATGCCTAAGTCATTTTTCTCAGTGCTGTTGTAACTTTGAATGGTTGCTAAAGGAACTGTTGTAAGTCAACAGTGCCTTATCACTGTACAGTCTGTACAGTTAGAAAGTTCTGCGGAAAGACCAGTTGTGTTGATCTTTTGCTGCAAAATGAATATGAGGTTTTGAGGCACCAGGCTATTAGAACTGCCTCAAAGAACAGGATCATCTTATTTCCATAGATTGTGCCAGCAAAACCTTCTGCCTAGGCATGGCTCTCTTAATGATTGCTTCCTTAACTCACGCAGCCTGTAGGTGTCCAGAGGTGCTCCTGGCCTGGTTTCTTAGTAACCACCATAAATAGTTCATTTACTGGCAGTAGTTTGGATAGTACATTTATTCTCTAATCCTTTGGACCATACAGTCAATCAGATGACATGTCCTGTAAAATCCAAGCAGAAGTTCATATTTTAGTTTAGAGCCTGTCTTTGTTTCATGAGAGTCACAAAGTAAATTAAGCCGCTCCGAGCAACAGGAATAGCTACAAGTCATCTTGACTTCTAGAAGTAAAAAGCAATAAAAATGACTATATGGAGTGCACAAAGGGATTATGAGAAAAAGTATTCATTTAAAGAACCACAAGATCCTGTTCTTATTCTATCATAATTATGACTAACATTTTAGGGCTTTAGGATAGTCGCACCCAAATTCAGGAACTTTTTTCAGTTAAATTAAAGAGTATATTTTAGAAGATTGCCCATCCACCCATCTTTAACACCAAGTCAATAAATATTCGAATCGTACAGAGCTTTGTCTGTTAAAATTCTATTTATTGGTACTAACTCTTTAGTTGGCTTTGGACAATTCTTGTGTTTGAACAGAGATAAATAGATTCAGAAAAAAATATACTTTAGAAATCTAATAGCAATGTTATTATTCTCTTATACCTAGGTGGAGAACTCATCTTTTTGTCAGAGGATCAAAAGAAATATTATAATGCACTAAAAAAGCTTGGTACCAAGAAACCACATAAGACTATTCCACGACCTCTGGTAAGGCCCTTGCAAGCATCAATGCATTTGCATTATTACTAACTTGGAAAGATTTTTCAGAAATTCTAGTAAAGCCAAATATAAAACATTTTTTTCCTGCATGAGCTATAGTGGTGCAATGGTTAGAATGCAGAATTTCAAGCTGACTCTGTCATTTACCAGGAGTTTGATCCTGACAGGGCTCAAGGTTGACTCAGCCTTCCATCCTTCCGAGGTCGGTAAAATGAGGATCCAGATTGTTGGGGGGCAATAGGCTGACTCTGTAAACCGCTCAGAGAGGGGTATAAAGCACTGTGAAGGGGTATATAAGTCTTATTGCTATCGCTGTCTGTCTGTCTGCCTGTCTGTCTGTCTATCTACCTACTTACCTACCTACCTGAATGAATGAATGAATGAATGAATCTAAATGAGAACCCAGATTGTTGGGGGCCAACAGGCTGACTGAAAACCACTTAGAGATGGCTGTAAAGCACTGTGAAGCGGTATATAAGTCTAAGTATTATTTCTATCTATCTATCTATCTATCTATCTATCTATCTATCTATCTATCTATCTATCTATCTATCTATCTCTATCTATCTATCTATCTATCTATCTATCTATCTATCTATCTATCTATCTATCTATCTATCTATCTATCTATCTATCTATCTATCTATCTATCTATCTATCTATCTATCTATCTATCTATCTGAGAACCCAGATTGTTGGGGGTAATAGGCTGACTGTAAACTGCTTAGAGAGGGCTGTAAAGGCAGGACAAGAAGCAATGGGTGGAAACTAATCAAGGAGAGAAACAACCTAGAACTAAGGAGAAACTTCCTGACAGTGAGAACAATTAACCAGTGGAACAACCTGCCTCCAGAAGCGGTGAATGCTCCAACACTGGAAGTTTTTAAGAAGAGACTGGACAGCCATTTGTCCAAAATGGTATAGAGTTTCCTGCCTGAGCAGGGGGTTGGACTAGATGACCTTCAAGGTTCCTTCCAACTTTACTACTATTATTATTATTATTATTATTATTATTATTATTATTATTATAGTCTAAGTGTTATTGCTATCTGTCTGTCTGTCTGTCTGTCTGTCTGTCTGTCTGTCTGTCTATCTATCTATCTATCTATCTATCTATCTATCTATCTATCTATCTATCTATCTATCTATTTATCTATCTATCTATCTATCTATCTATCTATCTATCTATCTATCTGAATCTAAATGAGGACCTAGATTGTTGGGGGTAATAGGCTGACTCTGTAAACTGCTTAGAGAGGGCTGTAAAGCACTGTGAAGTGGTATATAAGTGCTATTGCTATGATTCATATTATTAATCAACGTGTTACAAACAGATCAGGAGTTATGGCCATAATAAAACCTACATATCATGGTTATAACTCACAACCAACCCAATTTTACGACCTTTTTTTGGCGATCATTAAACAAGTGCAGCAGTTGTAAAGTCGCCACCATAGACATTAAGTGAACACTGCAGTCATTAAACGAGCAGTGTGGTCACTAAGTGACCCTATGGTTTGCTGCAGGCCAGTTTTGCTAAAAATGAAACAAATGTCAGTGTTCGTCAAAAGCTTCGCAAAATGTGATTGTAAAATGTTGTAAATGCAGGGCGGCTGCCAAGCATCTGAAGAGCATCACATGACTGTGGAAAGGTTGGGATTGGGGTTGTCAGTACCAACAGTCGCTAAATGACCGGGTGACTAATTATATGCTTATAAAACTAAAGTAAAAGTAACAAAATTTTAAAGACTGTGCCAAAGTCAGCTCAGATTAGTTTGCAATGAATCTGCCACCTTGAATCACAGGGAAGATGCTGAGATCACTGCCAGATCACCTGCATTCCATTTGCAGCTGGTTAAAAAGAAAATACAAAAATGTCACTCAGAATGACAGAATAGCAGAGTTGGAAGGGACCTTGGAGGTCTTCTAGTCCTTCTAGCAGCAACAGCAATAGAAGCATCTCCTTGAAGCCTTTCAGGGCTTCCCCAGGGTTCTTTCTGACTTTCTGACTTCTCTGTTCTGTTAGGGGTCAATCAACCATTTCACGGGGGTCGCCAAGCAAGGCTGTCCGCCATTTTTTTGTCTGCCATTTTTTTCCCCTTTTCCGGCGGGTGCCTTACCTCCCTTGGGCTGGGCCAGCTGGTGGTCGGCCTGCTCCGTCTCTGCCGCTTGCCAGCTACGCCTCGGCCGGCGCAGGGGGCGGAACCACGCATGCGCGGCGCTCCCGGGCAGGGAAAGTCCTTGACTTATGACCGGTTGGGTAGTCCTCGACTTACGACTGGTTTAGTCCTCGACTTACGACTGGTTTAGTCCTCGACTTACGACCGGTTTAGTCCTCGACTTACAACCGGTTTAGTCCTCGACTTACGACCGGTTTAGTCCTCGACTTACGACCGGTTGGGGTCGCGGCATTAAAAAGGTTGAGAACCACTGTGTTAGATTCTCTTTGTGACTTTCAGATTGGGATACATAATTATGGAAGGACTTGATGTAACTATTTGAACTACTTTGGAATCTTGGCACTAATACCTTCCTCCCTCCCTCCCTCTCTCCTTCCTTCCTCCCTCCCTCCCTCCCTCCTCTTTATCTTTTTCTTCCTTCTCTCTCTTTTCCTCCCTCCCTCCTCCTCTTTTCCTTCCTTCCTTCCTTCCTTCCTTCCTTTCTTCCTCCCTCCCTTCCTTCCTCCTTCCCTCCCTCTCTCCCTCCCTCCCCTTTATCTTTTTCTTCCTTCTCTCTCTTTTCCTCCCTCCCTCCGTCTCTCCCTTTTTTCCTCCCTCCCTCCTTCTCTTTTCCTTCCTTCCTTCCTTCCTTCCTTCCTCACTCACTCACTCACTCACTCACTCCCCCTTATCTTTTTCTTCCTTCTCTCTCTCTTTTCCTCCCTCCCTCCTTCTCTTTTCCTTCCTCCCCCCTCTTTTCTGTCCCTACCTTTTTTCCTCCCTCCCTTCTTCCCTTTTCCTTCCTCCCTCTTTTCCTCCTTCCCTCTCTCCCTCTCTTTTCTTCCCTCCCTCCATTCCTTCCTTCCATCTTCCCTCCCTCCCTCTCTTTTCCTCCCTCCCTTCCACAGAACCAGTTCCAAGGATTTCTTTTTGATATCGTAAACAAGCAAGCCTTTGAACTTTTCATTATAAGCCTTATCTTCCTGAACGTGCTGGTCATGGCTGTGGAATACGAAGGTCAAGACGTGGCTGCCGACCAACTTCTAGAAAAGATCAACTGTGCCTTTGTTGCCCTCTTCACTGGCGAGTGTTTAATGAAGCTGCTGGCTCTGAGGCTCTATTTCTTCAAAGACTCCTGGAACATATTTGATCTGGTGGTTGTAATTCTTTCAATAATTAGTAAGTAGGGTTTTTGTTTTGTTTTGTTTACAAGGTGATTGCCTGCCAATGCTAGCAAGCTCTAAGGCAAATAACATTTGGCACAGCATACGTATTTACAGTCATAAACTTCCACTTCACATGTACAGGTGGTCCTCAACTTACGACCACAATGGAGCCCATCATTTCTGTTCTTATGTGAGACATTGGTTAAGTGAACCTGGTTTTCCCTTTGGCTTTGCTTGTCAGAAGATCACAAAAGGTGGATCCTGTGACCCAGGGACACTGAAACTGTCATAAGTACAAGTCGGTTACCAATTCCCTGAATTTTAATCACACAGCCACGGGTACGCTGCAGTGCTCGTTAAGTGTGAAAAATGTGGTCATAAGTCATTTTTTCCCCAGTGCTGTTGCAACTTCGAACGGCCACTAAACGAACTGTTGTAAGTCGAGACTACCTGTATAATGCAGACTTAGGAATGCACGGTTGCAAGAATTGGTTGTAAAATGTTGCACAGAAGAGAAATAATTCAGAATTTGGAAAAAAGTAAACTGGCATAGCCTCAGCAAGCCTCAGACAACGTGCATGTGTGTGAAACACGTTTTTTAAAAAAAATAATCCATCAATTTGCTCTCTTGGGGTAGATCCCAACCACCATTACCCATCATTAAAATCTGCTTTTTTAAATTTTATTCATTCATTTATTTATTTAAATTCATATGCTGCCTGTTATGTATTGAATATATATATAAATTGTGTCAATACCTGCTAAAGTGAAACTAACTTAACTCCAACTGCTTGTGAAGCTAAAATGAAACTAACCTTTAGATGACCCTGACTGTTAACTCCAACTGTTTTGGAGGGAAACTTTGAATATTCATATTTGGGTGGGTTTTTCAAGTATTGTGATTGGTTAAGGCCCTGTGGGCTCAGCGTATAAATTACAGGCCATTGCCTGCAGTTCTCCAGTTCTAGTTCGAGTCAATAAATATAATGTTGTAACTATGCTGGTCTGCTCCTTGCCTACTGAAACCCACACCAGTGGTGTCGAACGTATGGCATGGATGCCAAGGTGGCACTCAGAGCCCTCTCTGTGGGCACGCACAGCGTTGCCCCAGTCCTAGGCCTTCAGCTGGGTTTTATAAAACCTTTTCGCTTTAGGCCTCCGCTGCCATGTGCAAAAAAAAAAGGTTCAATCAATCAGTCAATTTCAACTTCTCGCGGGGAAAAAAAAGATCTTGCAAAGTTGGAATTGATTGAACTTTTTAGTCCCACCCAGTCTGCCATTACCACCGCAGCCACGCCCACCGAATGGGCCACGCCCAGCCAATGGGCCACACCCACCCGGCACCCGACGATGCATAAGTGGGTTTTGGGTTGCAGTTTGGGCACTCGGTCTCTAAAAGGTTCGCCATCACTGCACTACACAATACTTCCCATCTCACTATCCACAGCTAATGAGTCTGGCTTGCAGTGCAATAACATCATAAAAGTAAGAGCATTCAAAGAAATACAAAATCAGTTAAAAACTACAAAGAGCACAGACTAAACAGACACGTGGTCTGTTACTTCATGAGTGTCCCCATCAGATCCCCAGAACAACTAGCAGAGAGGGAAGTTTCAAGGCCCTTCTGGAAGGCCAAAGGGATGGGTAAGCCTCCATTTATGACCACAATTGAGCCCCAAATTTTCTTTGCCAAGCAAGATAGCTGTTCATTGAATTTTGCCCCGTTTTATGGCCACGATTGTTAAGTGAATCATTGGAGCTGTTAACTTAGTCGCGTGGTTGTAAAATGAATCTGGCTTCCCCATTGAGTTTGCTTGTCAGAAGGTTGTGAAAAGTGATCACATGACCCCGGGACTCTGCGACCATCATAAATACCAATGCCAAATGTCTGAATTTTGATCACATGACCATTGGGATTGATATGGGCGAAAGGGTGAAAAACAGTCACAAGTCACTTATTTCAAAGCTCTCGCAACTTTGAACCGTTCCTAAACAAAAGTAATTTGCAATTCAAGGACTAGTATTGAAGAACAGAGTTTTAAGTTAAATTGAAAGATATTGAAAAGAAGCCTGTTTTTGTTTTGTTTTTCCCCCAGGCCTTGCCGCAACCCAGCTTTGGCGACGTCTCAATTTCCCGCCGACAATCTTGCGAGTCATTCGAGTGATCCGTATCAGCCGCCTCCTGAGGCTGATCCGAGGCGCGAGGGGACTGCGCACCCTGCTTTTCGCCCTGTTGATGTCCCTTCCTGCTCTCACCAACATTGGGCTCCTCCTTTTCTTGATCATGTTCATTTATGCTATATTTGGCATGGCTAATTTCTCCTGCGCGAGCTGGCTACAAGGGATTGACAATATTTTCAACTTCCAGACCTTTGGCAATAGCATGCTTTGCCTCTTCCAGATCACAACCTCTGCCGGCTGGGATGAACTTCTTGGACCGATGGTCATCCATCAGGACGACTATTTCTGTGCTCCGAACATCAACTCCATGCCCCAGAAGAACCCCTGCGTCAACAGCAAGCTGGCCATTGCCTATTTTGTCAGCTACATCATTATTTCGTTTCTGATTGTAGTTAACATGTACATCGCTGTCATCATTGAGAATTTGAATGTTGCCACCGAAGAGAGCACAGAGCCACTAGGGGACGACGACTTTGAAATATTTTATGAGATCTGGGCGAAATTTGACCCCAAAGCAACCCAGTTCATTTCTTACTCAGCACTGTCCAACTTTGCAGATGCTCTGGCAGAACCTTTACGAATACCGAAACCAAATAGCCAGCAATTGTTGTCCATGGACCTTCCGATAGTCAATGGGAATAAAATCCACTGTTTGGATATTTTGTTTGCTTTTACGAAAAGGGTGCTAGGAGAATCTGGAGAAATGGACTCGTTTGAGTCCCAAATAGAGGATAAATATCCGGAGAAGATTGCCTATGAGCCTATTGTGACAACTCCCAAGAGAAAGCAGGATGAGTCTGCCATCGTAATTCAAAGAGCTTTTCGGGTGCACCTCCACCGTGTAGGAAAGAAAGCATCTCAGGAACCCTGTGTAACTATCTCCTTGGAGAATATTCCAGAAGAGGAAAACCTATCTGTGTTCAGCCTGAGTGAAATTGAAGACAGCCAGTCTAATAATTCTCAGAGCTTATCTTCGGTTGTCATTCCTCCATCCTACAGCAATGTGACTAGCATGGCTCCTGACATTCAACAGGAGAAGTTCCCTGACAGTAATGGCAACACAAAGTGATATTACTCTCACTGATTTTTCTCTTGTCACAGCAGAGTTTTCCTGGAAACAGACCATAATAATAATAATAATAATAATATCATAAATAGTTAACTCAGGAGCTTTTCCATTAGTGTTTGTATAAACTCTTACAGATCCACAGTGGGAATTAAAGATTGCATTGCAGCAGAGTTCCCTAACCATCTATATTCCGGATGTTTTGTTCATTGTGATACTCTGAAAATTCTGGGAACCATATGTCATTTCTGCCCTAATGATTTATACAGTATCTTCTAGAATCAATCTGCGTTATGTCAAAGGACAGGCATTGTGTCATTTCAGTGATGGCTGGATGACACAATGAAAGGACTGGAGGCTAAAACATACAAAGAACGGTTGTAGGAATTGGATATGCCTAGTTTAATGAAGAGAAGATCTAGGGGTGACATGATAGCAGTGTTCCAATATTTAAGGAGCTGTCACAAAGAAGAGGGAATCAAACTATTCTCCAAAAGCACCTGAAGTCAGGATAGGAAGCAAGGGATGAAAACTAATCAAGGAGAGAAGCAACCTAGAACCACGGAGAAATTTCCTGATTGTGAGAACAATTAACCAGTGGAACAACCTGCCTCCAGAAGCAGTGAATGCTCCAACACTGGAGATTTTTAAAAAGAGACTGGACAGCCACTTGTCCGAAATGGTATAGGGTCTCCTGCTTGAGCAGGGGGTTGGACTAGATGACCTCCAAGGTCCTTCCAGCCCTGTTATTCTGTTCTTTCAGTTAAGACTTTTATAGAATGGTAATTTTCAAAATGCATCTGTGCAGAAGAATTGATATAGAATGTAACAGATTGTGTGACAATTATTAATATAATTCTTGTAAAACAATTCTGCTCTTGCATATTTCTACCCACTGGATGGTTCTTGCATGGATTCATGTAGCGTAAGAAACGGGATTACAGTACTTACATCAGCATGAAAATGTATGAACATACACTAAGAATAGAAATAAAATATGTGTGTTGTTAGAAATGTATTTTGTAATTATGTGAAAAGAGAGTGAGTGGTTCATCTCTGAATGTTTCACTTTGTTATTCTGATTATTTAAGTTAGGTTGTGCATTTCCAAACAGGAAATTTTTATTTTCCAGAACAGGAATTCATGAAGTTCCAGATGCAGTTTGACTATATGAAAAATGAAATATCCTTTAGGAAAACCAGAATATTAAGAATAGAACCAGAATAAGAGCTGTGGTAGCAGAGTGGTTAGAAAGCAGTATTGCAGGCTAATTCTGCTGACTGTCAACAGTTCAATTCTCACCGGCTCAAGGTTGATTCAGCTTTCCATCCTTCCAAGGTGGATAAAATGAGGACCCAGATTGTTGGAGGCAATGTGTTGACTCTGTAAACCTCTTAGAGAGAGCTGTAAAACACTGTGAAGTGTATATAAGTCTAAGTGCTATTGCTATATTTTGAAGACAAATGATTCTGATTTGCACTCTCATTCTGGCTTGTTGTGCTCTGGCAATCTAGCCCATTGTGGCTTATTAAATGAACCACAGTAAAGCTAACAATGTCTTAGGGCATTATGTAGAACCAGTGAACATCTTACACATATAATAGAGATGCTATCTTGCTAAGAAAGAAGACCAGCAAGGGCACAGTTGCAGGACTTCTGTTACTGCTTGTCCATCGGAATTGTTTTGGAATTTCTCCATATTCCAGTATATCTTATTTATATCAAGTGAGCCTTATAGATAAACGTTAACACAGTTTGTTTCTGTTCACTGTTTGAAAGAATTACCATGCAACACAAATAAATAGAAGACAATACTGTACCTCAGGACTAAACTGTGGGGTCCTTGGTGTTCTCTAAGCTTGATTGTTTTCTTGCAGATGACTCATGACCCAACTAGATATCGTCATCAATGGCACCTGTCAAAAGAATTTGAAGTCCCAATCCTATCCAAGGTTGCGCAAGAATGAATCAGAATGAATCCAGATATGCTGTTTGAAAGGGAAAAAAGTTTATTTGAGAGCATAAAGACAGCCATTGAAAGTAGCTACAGTTTAGGGTGCAGTGGCTATTAGTATTGATAGGTTTTAATGGTCCTTTTGTGAGTACATGTGTGAATGTGCTTTCTGTAATGTTTATGTCATGGTTCCGACAGATGAAACTTTTCAAAGAACTTCAAGGCATTGTTTATCTTTTTTTTTTTAATAAAATTTTTATTGATTTTTATAATTAAACAGCAAATATCAGTATGATGCATTTACATACACAAACAGAAAAAAGATAATCCAAGTCAATACATTTTCGGAAACGCTCGGCAGTCCCCACCTTGCCTCCACCCTCATTCACTTTCCTATCCTTCCTCTCTCTAAACCCACAACCTCTCCTCCTTCCTCCTTTCCACCTAGCTACATCCCCTCTCCCTTCTTAACCACCTCATCGAGTGCAGTTTGGGGTACCAGCCGAGCATCTCCTCTTTTCAATATAATTATTATTTACCTATAACATATAAATACATCAATTTTTATAATTTCTGTCCCCTAATCCCCTTCCCCCACTGGACTTCCCGGAACCAGATACAGGATTAAAGCACATCCCATTCTAAATCTAAATTACAATTTAACTAAACAAACATAATACAATCAATATTTATATACTTTAACTCTAATAAAACAATAAAGGCATTGTTTATCTTAAAGAATCTTTATTCGAGTAGCATAGCATCCGTAGGTACATTGGCCAAGGCAAAATCTGAATTCCTTTCCCCTGAGCACATAGTATCAAAGCAAAATTCCCTCCTCTAATTAACAGTCATAAATCACATTCTCCAATGAGCTTGAAATGCAGGCTTTCCCTCCAGTTCTTCAACCGCCATTTCTTATCATCTCTTATTTCAAAAAATCTTGGTTCTCACCCTAGTTACAATATAGTTATGTCTAACTAAATTCCCATGCACATTCCTCCTCCTCCCCTCCAGTATCATCTAATTCTAATTCTAAGAGTAAAACATAAGAAGAAAAATGGCTGCGTCTCCATATGCTGTCAAAGCAAGAATATCCGATGTTAGCAGCATTGACAATTTAATTACAGGTCTCTGTACAGCTCTGGTGGAAATGTTCTTATCTTGTTTTGCTGAATGTGTACATATTTTCTGTTTGATATATGCCTATGTTGCGGCTTTGCTGCCCACCTCTGTGTAGCCAGGAAAACTCTGTATTGTACAAGGATTTTCCTGTTCTGTTACTATTAAAACAGGTTAATTATTTTAGCCAGATTGTTAATTGCCAGAGGAGAAAATGAATTAGTAATCTTTGCAACGTAATTTTCTAGTTTTGGTTACTCGTGGCTCATGTTAATGATTAAAGGGAGGGTCAGGGTCAGTAGAGGAATAAATCTAACTTTGAAGTAAAGTTCTTTTTACAGTTCTTAAAATTCTTTCCACACACCCATGATGTTACCTGGTTGGATAATGAAATGCCTGCAAGAAAACAACCAAGCTCGGAGAGCACCAAGGATCCCATACATATATGTTCTAATTTGTTGGATTTATCAGATCAACTCTCTTTGAGAGACTGATTAGGACAGGGGTCTTCAAACATGGCCCTTTTATGACTTGTGGACTTCAACTCCCACAATTCCCCAGCCAGCGTGCCTGGCTGAGGAATTCTGGGAGTTGAAGTCCACAAGTCATAAAAGGGCCAAGTTTGAAGACCCCTGGATTAGGAGAATCACAATTAGTTCCTGCCATCTTCTTTGGGGGTTCCATCAGTGGGAGAAAACACTATAGTCTGGATGAAATGGAGCCTGGTTTCCATAAGAAGACTTCATAAGTGAGAGATGAATGTGTTCTATTCATCCTCACAATCGAGGTGGGGTGGGTGAGCTTAAAATGAGATTCTTGGGTCCTGAGCTTTTTTTGTGAGAACTTCCTCACAATTTCAGAGCAATCTCTACTGCACATATTAATTCGGCTTTCCAATGTCTATTTTCTAAAGGATGTTGCTGCTGATGTATTTTAACTCATTGAAGTGGGTTTTGTTTTGTTTTTTTGCAAAACATTTTGCTAAAATTGACAGCAATGAGATAGATGGCAGTATTAGGTTTGGAAACACAAAGTCTGACACTTTTCATTGCAGCTCCCAGGGTTTCAATGTGCCCCCCCCCGCCGCCCCCCATGGCAGAAGTAAACTCTGTAAAGACTTTGGAGAACATTTTCATTCCTCTGTTGACTACAATCAAGGTGTTCATTCTTTGCAGCAAATGGCCTTGCCAAGATTAAGGAATGCCCCAAGTTGATTTTGATTCTTGCTGACTACATGGACACTTCAGTTTTGAGGAGGATGATGGCTGGCAAGCAACACGGAAGCAACTTTTGGATTTCTTTCCCGTTCTCCAATCTTGATTATGATTTTAGAATTTCCTGATGGACTCTCATCAAGTTTGACTTTGATCTAGTTTGACTTTGTTTCCTTATTTCAGTTGCTGAAAGAAAAATCTTCATCAGGGTCCAGTCCAAGCCTAGAGTAAGTAAGATGGAGACTGCTTTAGAAAGAAGGTTGCAGTTTATTGAAGAGGAGAGCCAGACAGAAAGATGGCTCTGGGGAAAAAAACCCTGACCACATGTAGTAGGGAATGGTGGGTTTTTATCCCTTCTTGGGCTTTCGTTTGGAGTTGTTCCTGTGGCATGAACTTTGATCTGAGTCTGAGTGTGCCTTTCTGGTATTCTGATGATGGTGAGTTAATCCTATTATGTCCCAAGGGTCATATCCTGCTTCCCTGGGGCTGTGGCTAATGAGTGTTGGATTTTTTTTGGTAAGAGGGATTGTTGATTCTAGGGATCTTTGTCTTTCTAATCCCTGCTTCCTGACTCCAATCTTTCTGACAAAATTATCACATCTGCATTTCTGCAGACCTGGTTTCTGTTTGGGGCAGAGACACTTGGGGGGGTGGTTCTGCCTTTAAGATCCTGTGGGAAGTCAGCCCCCCCCGGAGAAAGAAATATTTTTGGAAATATTTAAGAGGCAGAATATATTTCCCTAAAGGATTTTAAAAGCAGAAACCAACCCTGCCCCCAAGTCTCTCTGTCCCAAACAGGAACCAAGTCTGCATAATTGCAGATGTGATAATCTTGTCAGAAAGACTGGAATCAGGAAACTAGGATTAGGAAGAAAGATCCCTAGAATCAACACACCAAAAATCTAAGAGTCATCAGCCACAGCCACAGGGAAGCAGGATATGTCCCTTGGGACATAATAGGATTAACCCACCACCATCAAAATACCAGAAAGGCACATTCAGACTCAGGTCAAAGTTCATGCCACAGGAACAACTCCAAACAAAAGCCTCAGAGAGTATAAAAACCCACTCCCTACATGTGCTCATTCTCTTTTCTTCCAGAGCCATCTTCATGTCTGGCTCTCTTCTTCAATAAACTGCAACCTTCTTTCTAAAGCAGTTGCCATGTTGTTTATTCCCGGCTTGGACTGAACCATGATGAAGACTTTTCCTTCAACAATCCTTTGGGGAAATATATTCTGCCTTTTAAATATTTCCCAAAATATTTCTTTCTCTGGATTCTTCCCACATAGTGATCACCAGAATTAGTAAGTATGCAATTGAATGCCCCTTTTCTGCATCAATGCGTGTCAGAGAACATCTGCAATCACAATTCCATTTTTTTTGTCACAGGACTCTAGTATATGCTTGTGCCTCAACAAATCTTGGGAATTGTAATTCTCAAAATGTCCTGGGAAATGAAGTAAAATTTAAATTTTCTAAACTGGTCCATATCCCATGAAAAACCTGTTTTGTTTGGTGGTGGTCCATCCCCAGAGTTCAATCTTTTTGGTTTATAAATTAGAGAAATCTAATGGGCTCCAGCATGAGTCCCAAATCCCAGAAGACTAAGCCTCTGGTCCCAGTGACTGACCCAGATTGGATCCTGCAACATTATCCTGGGACACTTATATTCACCTTCATTTGTTATAAATTATAATTAACCTCTTAGCATGTTCTGCTAATACTAGAAATTGTGCTAAAGGTGCTTTTTCAAAAGGCAATTTGGAAAAACCATCGCTGGATGACCGAGAATCTCCATAGACAACTAGAAATTATAGTTTATTCAATAAATCCTAATTAACCCATGACATGGTTCTAGTTTTGGTTTTCTGTTCCTGATCTGGAAAAATTATAAAACACCAGTCATTCGCGTTTAAATTAAGGAAAGAAATAACTCATCTACTGATGATTTTGTACTTCCTGGAAGAGCTATCATATCCTTTTTGTGTGTGAACTTTCATTTTCTCTAGAGTAAAAGTACAAGCAAAGAATCTGCCCTGTAAATAATTCAACTCCTTTGTAGGACTTGGATAGCAGAGAGAGATACATTTGAATTCAAATCCATTTAGTGATCTAGGAAGCTGCAACAGCTACTTTATATTATTGTGACATGTTAGTTAATTATGCCTGTCTTAATCAAAAGGATGTGCAGTCCTAGGCTTTTGAAGAACCAATGAAATCTGCAGCAGATGTTTAATAAAATATGGAGGAAATCTACCATTATTCATATGCTGTGTTTTAAGACAGTTATTAATCAAAGCCAAAGTTACTTTTGCACTACAGCTAAATGCAGCAATTATAGATAAGATTTTTTTTAATTTATTGCTTCTTCTTTCCTTCCCTGGTGCACTTTTGACTAAACTAAGTCATCACTCATGGTCTATACCAGGGGTAGGCCACCTTGGCTCTTTTATGACTCGTGGACTTCAACTCCCAGAATTCCTGAGCCAGCCATGCTGAGGAGAAATGGAGAGTTTCCAAGCTGAGCCATGCTGGCTCAGGAATTCTGGGAGTTGAAGTCCACGAGTCATAAAAGAGCCAAGGTTGTCCACCCCTGGATACTGTTATTTTCATGATAAGCAAAAGGCTATCCCCAGACCCTGGTTCTCCTCTTCTGCATGAACTCACTCTGTTTAACTCAGTAACTTTTCAACAGCTCTGCTTGCAGCACTGGGTAAAACTCTACAACCGTCTTGCAACTCTCAAAAGGGCTGATCCAGGCTCCAACATCTGGAAAGGGTTCAACTTTTTGTCTATGGAAATTCTCAGTCGTGTTTGTCCCAAAGATGCTTTTCCAAAAGGCAACTGGAATTTCTGGGGTATTTTTGCCTTGAAAACATTTTGCTTCTCATCCAAGAAACTTCTTCAGTTCTGAAGAAGATAAGATGAGATGATGATGATGATGATGATGATGATGATGATGATGATGATATGATAAAGTTGGAAGGGACCTTGGAGGTCATCTAGTCCAACCCCCTGCTCAGGCAGGAAACCCTATACCATTTCGGACAAATGGCTGTCCAGTCTCTTCTTAAAAACTTCCAGTGTTGGAGCATCCACCGCTTCTGGAGGCAGGTTGTTCCACTGGTTAATTGTTCTAACTGCCAGGAAGTTTCTCCTTAGTTCTAGGTTGCTTCTCTCCTTGATTAGTTTCCATCCGTTGCTTCTCGTCCTGCCTTCAGGCGCCTTGGAAAATAGCTTGACTCCCTCTTCTTTGTGGCAGCCCCTGAGATATTGGAACAGTGCTATCATGTCCCCCCTCGTTCTCTTCATAAGATAAGAAGATAAGGTAAGGTAAGGTAAGGTAAGATGATAAGATAAGGTAAGGTAAGGTAAGGTAAGGTAAGATAAGATAAGATAAGATAAGATAAGATAAGATAAGATAAGATAAGATAAGATAAGATAAGATAAGATGATAAGATAAGATAAGATAAGATAAGATAAGATGATAAGATAACCTTTATTGTCATTTTTTTACTGTGGGCACAACAGCTCACATCAAAAATGAAATTTAGTTGTACGCTCTCAAAGTGAAACACATACATGACACACACCTAAAACATACTATGTACAACATCTGTATAGACCTACCCCTACATATACATAACAAATATTAAATACTGTCCATCTTGAATATATAATGGAAGGAGGAAGCTTGAGAACTGAAGTGAATGAACTGAAAAAGCTTCTTGGGTGAGAAACGAAATGTTTTCAAGGAAAATAATTTTTAAAAGTCCAGTTGCCTTTTGGACAAAGCACCTTTGGGGCATTTAAACTTATGGGTAATGGCATCATCACAATTCCAGAGCAAGACACAGCACAGCAATGTGTGGCAAACTTTACCCATTTGGGAGATATGTGTGATGCTGTAACACTTGTCAAAAAGGGCTAAGACACTAGTCTTGTCCGTGACCCCCTGGCCTAAATGCTTCTGCATAAATGCTTCTGCTAGTAACCCAGGTTGATGGCATCATGACACATCTTCCCAACACTCAACTGCAATGTTCAGTTGGCTGAGTATGGGGTAATTTGTAATGCGATATGCCAATATTGATCATGTGAAGTTGATTAACAAAAGATGACATTGTCAATTTAGCTTTGGATATTGTGAATATTTGAACTTCAGGTCTCTTGTGCTGGTTAATGACCACAATATAAGTAATCCTTGACTTACAATCATTCCTTCAGTGACTGTTTGCTATGAAAACTGGAAAAAAAAGACTTCTTTTTCACACTTAGTTTTCACACTTATGACCATTGCAGCACCCCATAGTCACATGATCAAAATTTGGATGCTTGGCAACTGATACGCATTTATGATGGATGGTTCTGGGAGCTGAAATCAACACATCTTAAAGTTGCCAAGGTTTCATCATGATTTCAAATCAATCTATGGTTTCATGGATGATGAAGGCTGGAGCCAACAATCTGGCATCTAGGTTAGACGCTAACCTGTTACTCTTAAAGAACAAAACAGGAAAGCATCTTTTTTTCTCTTCTGCTCGGAAAAATTAATAACGCCAAGCTAAAAAGGCTTTTCACAGAAAACATAGTTTCATGAAAAAAGGACCCTTGTTTGACATAGAAACGGCACTTTTTAAATAATCTAATAAATGAGCACCATGGCCATTAACAGTAATTGCATGTCACAAAAGCCTCCCCATCTCCAACTTGTGCTGGGAGGGACTCGTCGCTCCCACGTAACACCGCTGCTGCGCGAGCTGCATTGGCTGCCGGTGGCCTTCCGGGTGCGCTTCAAGGTGTTGATCATCATCTTTAAAGCGCTCCATGGCATCGGACCTGGATATCTTCGAGACCGCCTTCTGCCGCAGATTACCTCCCATCGGCCTGTACGCTCCCACAGGGTGGGTCTCCTCAGGGTGCCGTCGGCCAGACAGTGCCGGCTGGCGACCCCAAGGGGGAGGGCCTTCTCTGTGGGAGCTCCCACCCTCTGGAATGAGCTACCCCCAGAGATCAGGGTGATCCCTGATCTCCCTTCCTNCCAACTTGCAGGACTGGCCTAGGGGAAAATTTTAATGGGGTCTTAAAGCAATTTTATATTAACTTGACCAAATTACTAATATTTGTTTTTACTTATGTTTTTAAATTGTAGTTTTTGGGGATTAGTGTTTTATCTGGTTGTTAGCCGCCCTGAGTCCGTAAGGAGAAGGGCGGGATATAAATTAAATTAATAAATAAATTAATAAATAATAATTATTATTAAAAACATTTCTGCTAGTCTGCCTAAAGGCTTGAATTTATGTTTGGTAAGCCATTGACACAAAGAAAACCCAGCCATTTCTGTCATGCCTCCTTTGCACTTGTTTTTGTTAATGTTTGTGGTATTAACAGGGTTTTTGTGTTGTTTTATTACAGATATTGTTTTAATTGGGAGCCATCTTGATTGGGAGTTTGATGTAAGATGGATGGCTATATAAATTCCAAAGGTGCCTTTTTTCCAAGAGGCAACTGGACTTCCTTTGTTTTTCCTTGAAGATGTTTCTCTTCTCATCCAAGAAGCTTCTTCAGTTCTTGCTCGCCTTGATAAATATTGAAGAACTGAAGAAGCTTCTTGGATGGGGAGTGAAATGCCTTCAGGGAAAAACCAAGAAAGTCCAGTTGCCTTTTGAAAAAGCACTTTTGGGACAACCAGGACCTGGATGGCTGAGAATCTCTGTAGACATATGACTGTATAAATATTATCAATTAATAAAATAAAAATAAATTTGGAATTCACAATTTCCAGTTAGAGATGACTGAAGCTGTCCATTTATAATAATAATAATAATAATAATAATAATAATAATAATAATAATAATAATAATAATAATAATAATAATAATAATAATAATAATAATAATAATAATAATAATAATAATAATAAAGTTGGAAGGGACCTTGGAGGTCATCGAGTCCAACCCCCTGCTCAGGCAGGAACCCTACACCATTTCAGACAAATGGCTGCCCAGTCTCTTCTTAAAAACTTCCAGTGTTGGAGCATTCACCGCTTCTGGAGGCAGGTTGTTCCACTGGTTAATTGTTCTAACTGTCAGGAAGTTTTTCCTTAGTTCTAAGTTGCTTCTCTCCTTGATCAGTTTCCATCCATTGCTTCTCGTCCTGCCTTCAGGCACCTTGGAGAATAGCTTGACTCCCTCTTCTTTGGGGCAGCCCCTGAGATATTGGAATGCTGCTATCATGTCCCCCCTCGTCCTTCTCTTCATTAAACTAGACATACCCAATTCCAGCAGCCGTTCCTTATATGCTTTAGCCTCCAGCCCCCTAATCATCTTTGTTGCTCTTCTCTGTACTCTTTCTAGAGTCTCAGCATCTTTTTTACATGGCGGTGACCAAAACTGGATGCAGTATTCCAAGTGTGGCCTTACTAAGGCATTGTAAAGTGGTATTAACACTTCACGTGATCTTGATTCTGTCCCTCTGTTAATGCAGCCCAGCACTGTGTTGGCCTTTTTGGCAGCTGCAGCACACGGCTGGCTCATATTTCAGCAGGGTCCAGTGATCCCTGTTTTTCCATCCACAGTTTATTTCCACCAAATTCTGGATTGGTTTGGCATCTTTGGCAAGGTTCCCTGAAAACCATTGGTCCTGTTTTGCACATTTGACTAGTAGGTTATGTGCCATCACGTCAGTCCTAGCAACTTGATAGGTAGACACTTTGCAACACTTTGTGAGGTTTTTCACATACTAAACATATGTATGTTTTTGAATATACTTTTCCTTCTAATAAAGAAGTAGTCCTTAAATTACAACTGAGACCAGAACTTCCACCGCCACAATGTGGTTGTTAAGTGAATCATGCTTGACTTTATGACCATTATTGCCACAGTTGTTAAGCGAATCACAGCAATTGCTAAGGAAACCATGTGGCCGTTAAGTGAATCCAGCTTCCCCCATTGACTGGTCAGAAGCCGGCTGGGAAGGTCGCAAATGGCCATCAAATGGCCCCAGGGTGATGCAATAGTCATAAATACAGGGTAGGTTGCCAACTGCCTGAATTTTGATCAATGGGGATGCTGTGATGGCCCTAAGCATGACTGCGATTTGTAAGTAATTTTTTTCAGTGGTGTTGTAACTTTGAATGCTAAATGAATGGTTGCTAGGTTAATGACTACCTCTAGGTAGATGTGCATCTAGTCTTCGAGTTGTAAACTCAGTGGTGGGATTCAGCCGGTTTGCACCACTTCAACAGAACTGGTAGCTAATCTTTAGTCTGGAGGCTAAAACATATAAGGAACGGCTGCTGGAATTGGGTATGTCTAGTTTAATGAAGAGAAGGACGAGGGGGGACATGATAGCAGCATTCCAATATCTCAGGGGCTGCCACAAAGAAATCTGAAGGCTATTCCCCAAAGAATCTGAAGGCAGGACAAGAAGCAATGGGTGGAAACTAATCAAGGAGAGAAGCAACCTAGAACTAAGGAGAAACTTCCTGACAGTGAGAACAATTAACCAGTGGAACAACCTGCCTACAGAAGCTGTGAATGCTCCAACACTGGAAGTTTTTAAGAAGAGACGGGACACCCATTTGTCTGAAATGGTGTAGGGCAGTGATGGCGAAACTTTTAGAGACTGAGTGCCCAAACTGCAACCCAAAACCCACTTATGCATCGTCAAGTGCTGGGTGGGTGTGGCCCATTGGCTGGGTGTGGCCAATTGGGTGGGCGTGGCCAATTGGGTGGGCATGGCTGCGGTGGTAATGGCAGACTGGGTGGGACTAAAAAGTTCAATCAATCAATTTCAACTTTGCAAGATCTTTTTTTTTTCCCGTGAGGTGGAGGCCTAAAGCAAAAAGGTTTTACAAAACCCAGCTGAAGACCTAAGACTGGGGCGATGGCACGCGTGCCCACAGAGAGGGCTCTGAGTGCCACCTCTGGCACCTGTGCCATAGGTTCGCCACCACTGGTGTAGGGTTTCCTGCCTGAGCAGGACTAGATGACCTCCAAGGTCTCTTCCAACATTATCATCATCATCATCATCATCGTCGTCGTTGTCGTCATTGTCGTCATCGTCATCATTGTTATCGTTCTTGTTGTTGTTCTTGTTGTTGTTGTTGTTGTTGTTGTTGTTGTTGTTATTATTATTATTATTATTATTATTATTATTATTATTATTATTATTATTATTATTATTTTGTTGCCCAGGCCCAGAATGGACTTCCGGAAGCACCATCCACACAGAGAACCAGTTGTTCGCCTATCTGAATCCCACCACTGTGTAAACTGTGTAGCTGGAGAAGAGCAGGTTTTGATCTTTCAGTCTCTTGTAAACCGGAAAAATGGCACTCTTGCATCAAAAGTCAGAATGACTGAATTTCTCCCATGCTCGCCCTCTGGCAATTTCTATTTTCCTAACCTAACTTCATTTGCAAATGTTTGAATGGTTTGAATTTCTCCAGCGAAGATATTTTTATAATCTACTTCAAAGAACATGCAAGGCAAATTAATACATAACTCAACAGACCAATGATAGTTGGAGAATTTGAATATTATTTGCTGGAATATTTTTAATTATAACGAATCATTTATTGGCTTAATATATTTATTAATGAATCTCTGATTATTCCTCATGCTGGAATATATTGGTCTATCAGACTCAAATGAAAAAAGCCTCACCACTGTATCCTTCTGCTTAAGTAGATTTTGAACAAATTACCCGATACTGTTTCAGCAGTCATGAGGCCATTAAAGTACTAAGCATTTCCCTTGTAGCCAAATTACTTATTGTGAGTTTATGTTTGCATTTCCTGTTACTCTGAAGTTTTTCTTGTTAGCCTATGCTCAAAGCATTTATATGCAAATGGGTGGCCCTTAGGAATGAAAATAATACTTGTCCAAATCAATTCATTGAAACTGAATTATTTTAAAGGTTTAAAAAGATTGTTGCAGTAATAGACAAGTGTTGATAAGTGCAACCACTTTGGTTTTATTTGACATATGAAAAAGACTTGTCTTCTAAAAGATGAGCTGGCCTGCTTGAAAAGCAGAGAAAAAGATAAATATTGTCAAGANGAAGAAGAAGAAGAAGAAGAAGAAGAAGAAGAAGAAGAAGAAGAAGAAGAAGAAGAAGAAGAAGAAGAAGAAGAAGAAGAAGAAGAAGAAGAAGAAGAAGAAGAAGAAGAAGAAGAAGAAGAAGAAGAAGAAGAAGAAGAAGAAGAAGAAGAAGAAGAAGAAGAAGAGGAAGAAGAAGAAGAAGACGACCATCTAGCTACAAAAATATTCTTGGTGGCAGTATACAACATTGAAAGCAGTAAGCACCATAAGCTAAAGGAAGAATAATGTACATAAATAGAAAACATTCCAGCCAATAGAGGCAATCCTATCTGCCATAACTAAAGATGTGAAAAAGCAAAAGTTTCCAAAGACTTCTTAGACCAGGGGCCTTCAAACTTGACCCTTTTATGACTTGTGGACTTCAACTCCCAGAATTCCTCAGCCAGGCACGCAGACTGAGGAATTCTGGGAGTTGAAGTCCACAAGTCATAAAAGGGTCAAGTTTGAAGATCCCTGGCTTAGACATTGTCAGGGTAGTGGCCATATAGATCTCTTGGGGATGCTGTTCTTTTTTTTTTTTTTACCTTCTCTTTCCATGCTCTAATTTAAGATAAGGAAATGGGATTCTCACGTATCCGTTCTCGGCTGGATAAAAGCATTGCTTAATGGCCTTATACAATTTCACTGGTTATTCCAATAGGTCTTTCAGGAGGTGACTCACTGAAGGGAACCATGTAATGTTGAGGCAGTTCAGCTGCAGGATTTACCCTTTTATGTGGGAAAAGAAAACTACTTTCTGAAAAACAAACTGCAGATGCATAAAAGCTTTGGCGGAACTTTTTCCCTCTATTTAGAGAACGTTACAAAATGGTTGACAGGTTTTCAGGGTTTTTTTCTTCTTCTCAGCAGCCCAGTTCCAAACAAGTTCTTCCAATTGTTGGAAGAAAGGTCTTCATCCTGTTCATCCAAGCTTGGAATAAACATGGCAACTGCTTTGGGAAGAAGGTTGTAGTTTATTGGAGAGGAGAGCCAGACAGGACGATGGTTCTGGCAGCAAGAGAAGTGAAAAAAAAGGACTGAGCATATGTAGGAAGTAGGTTTTTATACCCTCTGGAGCCTTTTGTTTGGAGTTATTTCCTGTTCCTGTTTTGAGGCTATTTCCTGTGTCATGTATTCTGACCTGAGATTGGATGTGCCCTTTGGCCTTTGTGAGTTAATCCTACCATGTCTCAGGTGGGGTATGCAGATTTTAGGTCTTTGTCTTCCTAATCTCCTAGCTCCAACTTTCCTGATGGTTTACATCTGCATTTCTACAGAGCTAGTTTCTGCTTGGGGGAGAGAGACCTGGGGCTATTAAGAAAAACTGGGCATGCTTTTCTGTCTCTTTAAGGTCCTTTGAGGAGATATATTTTTCTGCCCTTTTAATATTTCCTTCTCTGGGGCCTGACTTCCCACAGTATAAAGCAGTATTATCACTTCCTGTGATCTTGATACTACCCCTCTGTTGATGCAGTGTAGGATTGTGTTGATTAGTTTTGGCAGCTGAAGTACTTTGCTGTATCATACATAAGCAGTGGTCCAGCAGGACAACTAGATCCCTTTCACAGGTGCTACTGTTGAGCCAGGTAGTGGCTATCCTGTATCACAGTGAGGACGAACCTTTTAGAGACCAAGTGCCCAAAAACTGGCCCCGCCCCCACTCCACCTCCCTGCTCCGCCCCCACTCTGCCCCCCCCACCCCCAGCCCCGACTGCCCACAGGGCCACTCACCACCTCCAGGGTCCGCCGCAGATCGCCCAGGCAGCCCAGCAGCGCTATGGTGGCCACACCCTCTGCCTGCGCCCTGCAGCATCAACTGCATGATGGAGTGTGAGGGCAGAGTCTTGTCTACGCTGCCTGGCTGCCATGTCCTTGGCTGCGCTGCTCCACATGGGCCACGCTCGAGGGCGACTCTCCTTCAGGGGGGCTGCTGGAGAGTAGGGGGTCACGGGGGGAGGCAAGGCTGTGGCAATGGCACGTGTGCCCACAGAGAGGGCTCCGAGTGCCGTTTCTGGCATCCGTGCCATAGATTCGCCACCACTGCTGTATCACAACAGATACAAGGAATCGAACCCCTGATCCTTGATCTCTGCTACTGAATTATGCCTATATTGCAAAAGACATCTCGATTTCAATCTCCCCGTGTTTTTATTAGAGGTCAAACTTATAGATCTCCAGCTTGAATCAGATGGCAATGCTTGTTATGAAGGGTGTTCAATTTTTCTTCCTTGACTTGTTCTCCTAATTTAACAATGGGAAGACTTTTTCCTTTGTGTCCATCTTCAATTGTCCCCAGAAAGAGCTGTATGGCTACTACTTGAAAAACCATGTTGGCTTTGATGGACTCTGGCACTAAACTGAATTGCTAAAGTTGCTGTATGCCTTTTGGGTTTTTTTTTCTTCTTTAGCAATAATTCTGCATGGAAATAAAATCTTAGTTTGTCAAAACTGCTCCAAAGACTTTAGCAGATCTTCCTTCTTGTCTCCAAAAGTCTTCATTTGTAAATACATTAGCTTTAATGAGTCCTGTCCCTTTGCAAGTAATAAGTGGTGTATACACACACTACAGAAAGGTTTCCCATCTTTACGAATTCATTCCCCTGCCGTGGCTCCATTATCATTTACGCTGTCCATTTTGCTTCAAGCTGCTGCTATCTGTGCCATATTCAGCATTAAGAGTAATGCTCAGCCTTTTAGTGTCGTTTAATTCCATTTGGCTCTGTGGAAAACTTCCTGATCATGTTACAGAAGTGAGTGGGTTTTCCCGGGATGGGGTGGGGGTGGGGGGGTGGAGGGAGACAGATGTACAGAAATTCCAGTTCACCCCAGTTCAAAGATTGCTAGAGTGCTAATATAGAAAAAAAAACCTTGAAAAGCAATGAGGGTAATGTTTCATTCAGATATATAATAGTAATAATAATAATAATAATAATAATAATAATAATAATAATAATAATAACAACAACAACAACAACAACAACAATAACAATAACAATAACAATAACAATAATAATAATAATAATAATAATAATAATAATAATAATAATAATAATGTTGGAAGGGACCTTGGAGATCATCTAGTCCAACCCCCTGCGCATACCATTTCGGACAAATGGCTGTCCAGTTTCTTCTTAAAAACTTCCAGTGTTGGAGCATTCACCGCTTCTGGAGGCAGGTTGTTCCACTGGTTAATTGTTCTAACTGTCAGGAAGTTTCTCCTTAGTTCTAGGTTGCTTCTCTCCTTGATTAGTTTCCACCCGTTGCTGCTTGTCCTGCCTTCAGGCCCCTTGGAAAATAGCTTGACACCCTCTTCTTTGTGGCAGCCCCTGAGATACTGGAACACTGCTATCATGTCCCCCCTCATCCTTCTCTTCATTAAACTAGACATATCCAATTCCAGCAGCCTTTCCTTATATGCTTTAGCCTCCAGTCCCCTGATCATCTTTGTTGCTCTTCTCTGTACTCTTTCAAGAGTCTCAACTTTTTTACATCATGGTGACCAAAACTGGATGCAGTATTCCAAGTGTGGCTTTACCAAGGCATTGTAAAGTGGTATTAATAACTAAGGAGAAACTTCCTGACAGTTAGAACAATTAACTAGTGGAACAACCTGCCTCCAGAAGCGGTGAATGCTCCAACACTGGAAGTTTTTAAGAAGAGACTGGACAGCCATTTGTCTGAAATGGTATAGAGTTTCCTGCCTCAGCAGGGGGTTGGACTAGATGACCTCCAAGGTCCCTTCCAACTTTATTATTATTATTATTATTATTATTATTATTATTATTATTATTATTATTATTATTATTATTATTATTATTATTATTATTATTATTATTATTATTAGTGCAAATAACCCATAATATGTAACAGTAATGGTGAACCTTTTAGAGACTGAGTGCCCAAACTGCAACTCAAAACCCACTTATGTATCACTGGGTGCCGGGTGGGCATGGCCCATTAGGTGGGTGTGGCCCATTGGCTGGGTGTGGCCCATTGGCTGGGCGTGGCTGTGGTGGTAACGGTAGACTGGGTGGGACTAAAAAGTTCAATCAATCAATTCCAACTTTGCGAGATCTTTTTTTCCCCGCGAGAAGTTGAAATTGATTGAAAAGCTTTTATAAAACCCAGCTGAAGGCCTAGGACTGGGGCGACGGCGCACGTGCCCACAGAGAGGGCTCTGCGTGCCACCTATGGCACGCATGCTGTAGGTTCACCACCACGGATATATAACAGATTGAAGGAAAAACCCTGTTCCATTTTCAGTCACTAACAACCCACCAAGGAGATTCTTCAATCATTCAGCCCAAATGCCTGCAAAACGTAACTGTCAGACAAAACTGAATGCTTTCATATAATCATATTCTTTTGAACTCTATTCCTATATATTCCTATAATCTATTTCAACTTCTCCGCTCAGGACGCTGCTGTAGGGCATTGCATGCCAAAGCAACTAGACACAAAGATAGTTTTTTCCCTCTGTGCCATCACTCTGCTGAACACTTAATTCCCACAACACTGTCTCGTTTCTCATCTTCTCATCTTTCCTACTATCTTCTCCTATCAGTCTCTTATGATGTATTGATTGTTCTTTGTAACCTATGATTAATGATTGTAACTATGATTATGACCTATAACTTGCTGTTTATGTGTAGACTGAGAGCTTACGCACCGGAGACAAATTCCTTGTGTGTTCAATCACACTTGGCCAATAAAGAATTCTATTCTATTCTATTCTATTCTATTCTATTCTATTCTATTCTATTCCATTCCATTCCATATTCCATTCTAGTCTATTCTATTCTATTCTAGTCTAGTCTAGCCTAGTCTAGTCTAGTCTAGTCTATTCCATTCCATTCCATTCCATTCCATTCCATTCCATTCTATTCTATTCTATTCTATTCTATTCTATTCCATTCCATATTCTATTCTATTCTATTCTATTCTATTCTATTCTATTCTATTCTATTCTATTCCATTCCATTCCATTCCATTCCATCCCATCCCATCCCATCTCATCCTATAGCAAACTGACATCTAGACAAAGAATGTAAGTCCTCTTTACCTGACTTCTAAATTCTTCAAAATTAGAAGGATAAATGCCTGTTCCAAGCTACTTATTGGTTTGCAGAGTTAATGTTACTGGCAACATACAGACTAATTACCTGCCACTATTAGATTACCTATAGATGAGTAGGATGAAATACGGATGAAATATTTATGTAATATTTATTTATACACACAAATATACGCATTCTACACACATATATTATATATACATACACTCATACACACAAAGGTGTTTATAATATAGTATAATTGTATACTATGGTCACCACAATGTAAAAAAGATGTTGAGACTCTAGAAAGAGTACAGAGAAGAGCAACAAAGATGATTAGGGGACTGGAGGCTAAAACATATAAAGAAAGGTTGCTGGAATTAGATATGTCTAGTTTAACGAAGAGAAGGATGAGGGGGGGACATAATAGCAGTCTTCCAGTATCTCAGGGGCTGCCCCAAAGAAGAGTGAGTCAAGCTATTCTCAAGCGCCTGAAGGCAGGACAAGAAGCAACAGATGGAAACTGATCAAGGAGAGAAGCAACCTAGAACTAACCTCTTTGAAGGACTGTCAATCTTGTTAATTGGTCACCTTGTTGGACGGAGGTCTTCGCCACTTACGAGGTTGTGACCTTCAAAAATTCTTCTCTGACCTGTCGATAAACAGGCTTTACCATATCCCAAAGGACGGACTCGTCCCCCAACCTGATCTACTGGAGGTTCCAGGGAAGGTTGAATATTATTATTATTATTATTATTATTATTATTATTATTATTATTATTATTATTATTACCTACGCACGCACACATACATGTACACATGCACATGCACACACATGTTAAAAATCCCCTTCTCTTATGGATGGTGCATGTCTTCCTCAATCTTGGGTCCTCTATCAGGGAGTTTGAGGGTTCTGCATTGTACCTCAGCTGTTCCTAGCCCTGCCCTCTTCTGGACAGGGAGATCTGATATTATTCCTGGGATCAATGGGAGCCCCTTTCCCAGCTTAGGAATTGCGGCCCAAAATATTCCTACCACTACTGGGACCACTTTGACCTTGACTTTCCACATCTTCTCCAGTTCCTCCTTCAGGCCCTGCTACTTCTCCAGCTTCTCATCCTCCTTCTTTGTGATGTTGCTGTCACTTGGCACCACTATATCTAGCACCACCACAGTGCTCTGGTCTTTGTGTATTACAACAATGTTTGGTTGATTGATCAGGACTTGCCTGTCCATCTAGATCTGGAAATCCCACAGGATCTTATTCTTATTCTCCACAACCTTCAGTAGATCTCCCATCTGGACTTAGGAGGGCCTCGCCATACACTATGAAGATGTTCCTATACACAACACTTGGTGGTGGGGTTCAGCATATGCTGTTGCTGCCTGCAACTTACATCCTCCCACTAAGCACTGGACTGGCTCTGAGGCCTCTCTGCATAGTCTGCATCTTGGACCCTGAGTAGTGTGGTAGACCCCTGGTTCTATGGCTCTGATACACAGAGCATTAGTTTAGAAGTGGGGTGTGTACAAGAAAGGGCAGGGCAGCTTGGGAGAGAGAAAAGGGTGTGTGCCTCTCTCTCTCTCTCTCTCTCTCCCCTCCTTTTTCCTTTGTTTATAGTTTAATTTTTCTTTATTTTTATTATATCCTATTAATAATTCAAATACATGAAAAATTGTCCTAGAAACATTTTTTTTAATTGGACTGGGCAGAATAGGATATAAACAGACAGAAATTTAATTTAAATATCAAGGTTTAGGGAAAACCAATTTTAATGGGCCTCCCTGCTATGTCTTTTTTATGCAGTAGATCACATTTCTGCTGTGATTTACCTCATTTGCACATGTTTGTTCTTTATGCAAAGTGTATCACTTGGAACAGAGGTATGCAAAGTGTATCACTTGGAACAGAGGTATTACTACGGTGCCCCAATGAGGTTCTCTCTGGATTAAAAAAAAGAAATAAATAAATATCTTTCCCTGAATCAGATTTCTCCTATTTGTACTGAATAACAATTCCATGTAATTACTCAAATATGGTGTCAGTTTTATTTTGGGTAGAGGGAGCAACATGAATGGTGAGTCTTAAATTCCTTAAATATTTAGAATTAGAATAACAGAGTTGGAAGGGCACTGGAAAAAGTGACTTACAAACAGTCCTTGCACTTATGATCGTCACAATTTTTCCAAGGTCATGTGACTGAAATCCAGGCACTTGGCCACTGGCATGAATTTACGACAGGGGCAGCCTCCAGAAATCACGCAATCACCACTTGTGACCTTCCCAGTTGGTTCCTACAGACAAAGTCAATGGGAGAAGCTGGATGTGCTTAAATTATGGCCACACAATTCATTCAACAACTGCAGTGTTTTGCTTAACAACTTTGGCAAAATAGGCTGTAAACCCATGTGAAGTTTGATTAACAATCGCCTTGGAATGGAAATTCCAAGCAGGGTTGATACATGCCTGGACCGGCCCACTTTCATCCAGGTAGCCCAATTTTCCATACTTATGGGCCAGGGGGTGTGTTCAGGTCTTACATCCCAGCCTTAAAGGGAACCTGTCCACCTTTCTGGGATTCTCAGCCATCGGTCAGCAGAACTTCTGAAAGCTATTTATGATAGAAGACAACATGAGACCCAGTGCTGGTTAGCGTAACTTTCTGCCCTGCCAGTTTCACCAGCAGACCTCAGACTTGTCTTTCCTATCTCTTGAGTTTTGTATGAATTTAGAATACATTCATGAATAAAGAGGACCAGTTTAGTCTAGTGCAGGGGTAGGCCATCTTGGCTCTTTTATGACTGGTGGACTTCAACTCCCAGAATTCCTGAGCCAGCCATGCTGAGGAGAAACGGAGAGGTTTCCAAGCTGAGCCATGCTGGCTCAGGAATTCTGGGAGTTGAAGTCCACGAGTCATAAAAGAGCCGAGGTGGCCTACCCCTGGCTCTAGTGGTTAAGCTGCTGGCCTGGAAACCAGGAAATTGTGAGTTCTAGCCATGACTTATGAAAGCTGACTGGGTGAGCAGTCACCAGGAGATTGTGAATTCTAATCCCATTTTAGGCACAAAAGCTGGCTGGGTGACTTTAGACCATATAGCACAGGGGTAGGCAACCTTGGCTCTTTTATGACTTGTGGACTTCAATACCCAGAATTCCTGAACCAGTCATGCTGACTTGGGAATTCTGGGAGTTGAAGGCCACAAGTCATAAAAGAGCCAAGGTTGCCTACCCCTGATATAGCAGGAGGCCATGAGTTCTAGTTCCGCCATAGGCATGAAAGTCAGAGGAGTGACTTTGGGCCAGTCTTTCTCTCTCAGTCTAATTCATCTCACAGGGTTGTTGTTATGGGGAAAATGGGGGGGCGGCGGCGAAGGAATATTAATGTTCACCCTCTTGAGTTTCCTGTAAAGTAATAAATACAGGATAAAATTCAAACAAGCAAGTAAACAAATAAATAAACGAATTTGACAGTCTAAGAGAATTTTAGGGCTTGCTGATATTTAATAATAATAATAATAGTAAAGTTGGAAGGGACCTTGGAGGTCATCTAGTCCAACCCCCTGCTCAGGCAGGAAACCCTATACCATTTCGGACAAATGGCTGTCCAGTCTCTTCTTAAAAACCTCCAGTGTTGGAGCATTCACCGCTTTAAGAAGCGGCCAATAAAACAGACAATGACTGCAAAAAAAAGTTTATTTGGAATGGTGAAGCAGCGGAGCGTTTTAAGTGTCCCCCTGAACTACTTTGGCTTTTGGGTTTACGAAAAGTCACAAAATATCCATCCTGTCATCTCCAGAGCACAATCTTTTCTTTTCCCCAAAGTGTGCCCCTCTAAAAAGAGAAGAACGTGAGAGAATTGTGTGCCCTCTCACTCCCGTTCCTGTTAGCTGGGGATGATGGGAACGACATCTGGAAGGCACAGGTGGCGAGAACAGAGAGAGAGGGGGAAGTTTTCCAAAGCTGTTCACTCACGTTAGAGTTTTCCCCCAAGAGGTTACCCAAAACCACATTAGCCATTTCACTTTGAGATTGTAGACACACACACACACACACACACACACACAGAGAGAGAGAGAGAGAGAGAGAGAGAGAGAGAGAGAGAGAGAGAGAGAGAGAGAGAGAGAGAGAGAGAGAGAGAGGCACACACCCTTTTCTCTCTTCCAGGCTGCCCTGCCCTTTCTTGTACACACCCCACTTCTAAACTAATGCTCTCGCTGTACTGAGCAGAGGAGAAATCGACCAGGGAACAGGGAAATGATTATATGAAAAATGAATAGGGGTTATTCTCTCTCTCCCACGCTCCTTCTCTTCGTTGGGAGAGCCACTTGGCGGAGTTGACTCTCTTTTTGGATGTAACGAAATCAACCTAGAAACTTTTTTTTAGGAATCCAGGAAGCACAAGTAAGTCTCATTTGTGGTTTTTATAACTTCCCTTCTCTTTTCATTCCTCCCAAGGCAGAACGGTGATATTTAACAGTGGTGACTTTAATAGCTTTCAGAAGTTAAACTCCTGTCTTGGATGTGTTCACCAAGAGGAGAAGAAGAAGGAGAATTCGAAAGTGCCCACTCCAAAAATAAAAATAAAAAATGAGTATGATGTATAGGTTGGATGGGGCAGCAGGGAAGTGAAAGATACTTTGCTTTGTGTGTGATGCCTTTGATTTCCAGTGATTTTTAGATGAGCAGAGATGAAGAATAACAAGCAAAACCATTAACACTGAGTGGAATGTCTTTGACTGATTATTTCAGTTAAGAAAATGGGTGGATAAATGAGTTGGTCCAAACAATCTGGAACCATCTCACGTTACCACCATTCATTTACACTTTTAGGCTGTTGACAATGTGAAAATATTGTTGCATCTGATTTCATTGGGTGATTACATCCCCACTCTTCCTAGCAACGATCAGAAAAAAATGTTAATTCTTCCAATAAAAATAAAAAATATATAGATGGCCCAACATGACACACCAGAGATTTATAGAATGACATTGTGCATATGGTCATTGATCAGTTTCCCCAGATTACTGGTAACTGTGATTTTTTTTCCTTATTGCTTTTATATAGTACTAATATTATTAATAAATCAGTAAATTAAACAATTTTGTAATTGCTGTTACAAAAAGATCACAGGTTAACAATCTACATGGGAAATTAAGATATTTTGTTTCTCAGTCAGATTCTGGCATTTTTTTTCTTTCCTTGAATGTCATTTGATTTTTTGTATGGAGATTTTGCTACTTTTTTGATGTTAGATCTTACTGGTAATTTAAAATTATTTGCAACTTGTCAAAGTCATAGCTAGGTCCTTGATGATGTGTTTACATTTAAACACATTTTCTAGTGTACAGTTTTGTGGGAAAAATAAACAATGTTTTTATCAGCTCTGTTTAACAGTCTGAAAAAGACCAAGCTGGATATTCTACAGCCATTATGATTTCTTAGCATATATTTATAGAGGAGCTACTCAAAATGTTCTGGTAATCAAACTACTTATTGGTGCACTCCAAAAAGTTAGCAGGAAGTGGATTTATAATGTCATTTTCCATAATTTTACCCATTTTAGCTTGTGTATGTAATAATAATAATAATAATAATAATAATAATAATAATAATAATAATAATAATAATAATAATAATAATAAAGTTGGGAGGGACCTTGGAGGTCATCTAGTCCAACCCTCTGCTCAGGCAGGAAACCCTACACCATTTCAGACAGATGGCTGTCCAGTCTCTTCTTAAAAACTTCCAGTGTTGGAGCATTCACCGCTTCTGGAGGCAGGTTGTTCCACTGGTTAATTGTTCTAACTGTCAGGAAGTTTCTCCTTAGTTCTAGGTTGCTTCTCTCCTTGATTAGTTTCCATCCATTGCTTCTTGTCCTGACTTCAGGTGCTTTGGAGAATAGTTTGACACCCTTATCCTTTGTGGCAGCCCTTGAGATATTGGAACTCTGCTATCATGTCCCCCCTCATCCTTCTCTTCATTAAACTAGACATACCCAATTCCTGCAATCGTTCCTTATATGCTTTAGCCTCCAGTCCCCTAATCATCTTTGTTGCTCTTCTCTGTACTCTTTCTAAAGTCTCAATGTAGGACAATATAAAACCTGCAGTGAAATCTGAGTATAAGATTTGATTGTAGCTTTTTTTTTGCTAAGATTTATAGGATGGAGCTTGCTGATGAAAAATATAAATTTGATGAAGATCTAAAAAGACATTAACCACAAGTTGAAAATCCAAAAAGTATTTATAAAGAAATAAGGGATTTCTATAATAAGGAAGTAAGAAAAAGGCAGAAAAAAAATGATGATTGATTTTGCTGACATTCGGTCACATTAAAATATTTATAGCTTGGTGGTCAACAATTAATATGCTACAATGTATTCAAGTTCTGCACACTCAATTAATTAAGGAAGTGCTGAACTTCAAATGTCATGACAATTATAAATTCCTTGTTCATTAATCTCATTTGGCCTAAATCCAGACCCTGATTGGACTCAACCTATCAAAATAACCTCTTGTCAAAAGCTGGCAGGTAGTTATTGAAAATTTAAAGCCAAAAATGTATCCACTGACTGGAGATTCCCATTTCAAGCACCTCCCTATAAGAAAGAAAACCTGAAATTTGATGGGTATCAGCCTCAATAATATCTCTCCTATTGCCAATGCTACAGAGTAATTGGCATATATTTCATGAACTAGAAAGTGCCCAGTCATAGAATAGAATAGAATAGAATAGAATAGAATAGAATAGAATAGAATAGAATAGAATAGAATAGAATGGAATGGAATAGAATAGAATAGAATAGAATAGAATAGAATAGAATAGAATGATAATGATAATGATAATGATAATGATAATGATAATGATAATAATAATAATAATAATAATAATAATAATAATAATAATAATAATAATAATAGTAGTAGTAGTAGTAGTAGTAGTAGTAGTAGTAGTAAAGTTGGAAGGGACCTTGGAGGTCATCTAGTCCAACCCCCTGCTCAGGAAGGAAACCCTATACCATTTCAGACAAATGACTGTCCAGTCTCTTCTTAAAAATTTCCAGTGTTGGAGCATTCACCGCTTCTGGAGGCAGGTTGTTCCACTGCTTAATTGTTCTGACTGTCAGGAAGTTTCTCCTTAGTTCTAGGTTGCTTCTCTCTTTGGTGAGTTTCCACCCGTTGCTCCTTGTCCTGCCTTCAGGTGCTTTGGAGAATAGCTTGACTCCCTCTTCTTTGTGGCAGCCCCTGAGATACTGGAACACTGCTATCATGTCCCCCCTGGTCCTTCTCTGCATTAAACTAGACATACCCAGTTCCAGCAACCGTTCCTTATATGCTTTAGCCTCCAGTCCCCTAATCATCTTTGTTGCTAATTATTTTGAGTCACCTGGATGTGGATGTACAAAAAGAACACACATTACTGTTGGTGATGATGGGGAAAAGACCCCACAATCCATATTTTGGCACATTTTTTATTAAAGCTAGTTAAATTAACTGGTGCTCTCCGTGGTGCTGAAAGTTTGATTTTGTTTATTTATTAAGTTTGTTTAGCAACACTGACTGCCCTGTAGCCAGCCAGGGGTGGAGATAATAAATGTTCTAGCAAGCATTGAGCAGTAAGAAATGCTGAGAAAGTTTTATCTGCAATACTTACTTTACAGGATGGCAGATGCTAATACTATTACCAGTTTATAGAGGAAAAACCTCTTAGAACAAGAAGAAGGAAGCAGATTACATTGTAATTTAGTATTAGGTTTCATTGGTGGACACTGTGGAGATAACAGGGTGATATCATTATGCTTAAGTGACAAACATATATCTGTTTTCTATCTGTCTGTTAGAGTTCATTTTTCCTAATAATTTAAATCTGTTGTAGGACCCTGGTTGAAATTAACAGAATAACGGAGGTCTTCTAGTCCTATCTCCTGATCAAGCAGGAAAGTCTATAACATTTCAGAGAAATGGCTGTCCAATCTCTTCTTAAAAACCTCAACTTCTGGAGGCAGGTCATTCGACTGGTTAATTGTTCTTACTGTTAGGAAATTTCTCCTTAGTTCTAGGTTGCTTCTCTCTCCTTGATTAGTTTCCATCTGTTGCTTCTTGTCCTGCCTTCTCCAAGCTATTGGAGAATAGCTTGACTCCCTCTTCTTTGTGGCAACCCCTGAGATGTTGGAACACAGCTATCAAGTCACCCCTCATCCTTCTCTTCATTAAACTAGACATACCCACTTCCAACAACCGTTCTTCATATGTTTTAGCCTCCAGTCCCCTAATCATCTCTGTTGTTCTTCTCTGCACTCTTTCAATCTAGAGTATTAACATCCCCTTTTATATGATGGTGACCAAAGCTGGATGCAATATTCCAAGTGTGGTCTAAGGCATTATATCAGTCCTAAGTTTGAAGTTTCATACTGCACGTCTTTTAACTTTTCAGAAAGAACAATATTCTAAACTACTTTTGAGGATCTTTCTGAGGTAGTTTTTAGCAAGACAATTTCTTCAATGCTGCATCTGCTGTTTTAGCTGTTCGATGTTGTAAGGATGTTTATTGCTATATGTTATGTTTGCTTCTTTTACAACTACCCGGTTTTAGGGCTGTAAGTAAGGATAAAAAAATCAGTATGTTTTTGACCTGTGTCTATTCCATATGATTTCACTCATAACTTTAGTTGTCCTGTTTTCACATTAAGCTGAGAGGTCTTTTTTTTAAAAACAACAACAATCTACGTAAAAATTGGTGTTTAATGATATAATCTAAATGTCGTGTTTTCTCTCTTCATACCAAGAACTTGTATATATTCTTGGTAGGAATATAAAATGTGTGGAGACTTTATTTTCATGTAACTTGCTGTAGGTAATTTTGAATTTATGACCGTAATTGGGACCAGAAATTTTGTTGCTAAGCAAAGCGAGTGCTAGGTGAGTTGCACCTGATTTTACAACCTTTTTTGTTATGTTTGTTAAGTGAATCCTGTGGTTGTTGAGCAAATCTTGCATCCCCGTTGACTTTATTGGTCAGAGGTCATCTGGGAAGGTCACATATCATTATCACGTGACCCCATAATGTTGCAAACCACTGCAAATTATTGCAGATTGCCAAGCAACCATATTTTGATCATGTGATCATAGCAATACCGTGACAGTCATAAATGTGAGGAGTGGTTACTAAACAAATGGCTATGTCAAGAACTATCTGTAGGTAGTTACATAAAAATGTCTAAAAACATCTCAGAATTCTCAATCTCTTTGCTCATGTTGGCTTATAATCCTGTCTATTCTGGTACTTCACCCCACCCTATTGTAATCAACATGTCATGGTTCCGACAGATGAAACTCTTCAAAGAACTTCAAGGCATTGTTTACCTTAAAGAATCTTTATTCGAGTAGCATACATCGGCATGTACATAGGCAAAGCTAAAATCTGAATTCCCCTCCCCTGAGCACATAATATCAAAGCACAATTCCCTTCTCTAATTAACAGACATAAATCACATTCTCCAATTAGTTTGAAATGCAGGCTTTCCCTCCAGTTCTTCAACCTGCCATTTCTTATCATCTCTTATTTCAAAAAACCTTGGTTCTCACACTAGTTATGATATTGTTATGTCTAACTAAACTCCCATGCACATTCCTCCTCCTCTCCCCCAGTATCATCTAATTCTAAGAGTAAAACATAAGAAGGAAAATGGCTGCATCTCCATATGTTGTCAAAGCAAGAACATCCAATTTTAGCAGCATTCATACAACATCTATAAGTCACTGGGAACATTAATAAAGACCTCGAGTAGTCAAAAAGAGACTGTTCAGTGCCAGAGGGATCAAGGATCATAACTTTCCAGCCTTCAAAGTCTGATGGATAACCAAATTTTAATGGCTTCCCTGAAAATATCTTTAAAGGGGGATCTTTCAGATAAAAGATAATCCTCAACTTACAAAAGTTCATTTAGTGATTGTTCGGCATTGAATTTTTCCCCCCACATTTACAATCATTGCAGCATCCTCATGGTTCCATGATCACAATTCAAGTGTTTGGCAACTGATTCACATTTATGATGGTTGCAGTGTCCTATCATCCCCTTTTGTGACCTCCTGACAAGCAATGGGGAAACCAGATTCATTTAACAACCATGTTACTCACTTAACAACTGCAGTGATTCAGATAACAAGAAAAATCGTAAAGTGGGGCAAAACTCACTTAACAAATGTTTCACAGCAGCAGAAATTTTGGGCTCAATTGCGGTTGTAAGTCGAGGACTGCCTGTATGGAGAACAGGAGTGGAGACGGGAGAAGCTATGAACAGTATCCTTCTGCATCTTGTGTCTCCTTGTGGGCTTCACAGAGGCCCCTGTTTACTTCCGTGGGAAAAAAAAGGTTTCAGTCAAATCCAGTAGATATTTTCCTGTTTTTAAAATAGGAGAATCTCCCTCAGTGATCTCAGTGCTTTAAATAGGTCACATCAGTATTTTCCAGGTAGTCCTTGACTCATTTATTTGGCCACTGTTCGCAGTTACAATGGCACTGAAAAAAGTGAGTTACAACTGGTCCCTGTACTTACAGGGTACCCATGATCATGTGATCAAAATTTGGGTGCATGGCAGCTGGAAATTCTGATCCCGGTTGTGGCTGTAACTTGAGGACCACCTGTGCCCTGGTGCAGAGATGTGTCCAACAATGTGATGCTAAAATCCTTCAGGAATTTCACCTCCATCCGTGTCTGAACATCAGCATGGACATCCAGAGCAAAGCAAACTTTTGCCCAAATTGCTGGATTATTATGAGGCGTAATTATAATTACTATTACTAGGCATCATTTGGTCAGATCATCACAGCTACTAACTAATGGGTGTCTTCAGTTTGGCAAAGGAGAGATTTGAGCCATTACAGTATTCCCTCGTTGCCTGATCTAAGAGTGATATCAAGCCATACATAATTCAAACCTAGCTTTTCAAATTACCCTTGTCCCATCATCCCATTTGTCTTGAGCAATAAAAACAGCAGTAAATCTTGAATGAGGTTTATTGGTTGCCTTTGGAAGAGAATACATTCAGGTCAGTTGTATTCTTCATTTGAAAAAAAGAATGAGAAGAAATAACGTGTAAAGGGAACAAATCTAGAAAATAAATAGTTGTAACCCATTTTTTTTTAGTAAGAGGCTATCTAGAAGCTAACTTACCACTAATGCTACCTGCAACATTTCCTGCTGAGAGTAAGAATAATACTGTTGCATTTTGTGTACATGTCACACATGCTGCCAAATGTTCCCTAAATATCATGTGTTATTCTATACAAGCTAAAATTGTGAGTCTGTGTGATTGCCTACATCCCACCAAAAAGGAAGTACGTGCAATGGACTGATTTAGACTGGAATGTTTTCAGTACTATGTTGAAAATGTTTCTGCTTTGATGGGCTGCAAATGTACCTGGCGAAATGTTAAAATATGGATATAATTTGCTTATGAAATGGTTACTTATTTGACATGCATGTAAAAACGGCATCTAAGCTGATGATTAACAAGGGCTGTTATTTTGTGCAAATGAATGAAAAAATTAAAAAAAATCCAAGATTAGTTTCTTAACTTTGGAACATTTTAACTCTTAGGGAACTGTATAGGACCCCTGCCCACACCCCATGGTTTTTAGAAGATCTTTATAAATGATGACATATTATTACAATTGTGTTTTATAATTCTGGATGAATGTAGGTTGAATTAAGCAGCTTGGAGTCACATTGAATCATGTGATGAATGGCAAATAAATTTAATAATAATAAAATAATAATAGTAAAAATTAGTGACTAGTAAAAAAAATAATTTACTAGTGATTAGTAAAACAGAACAACAGAATATCAGAGTTGAAAGGGACTTTGGAGGTCTTCTAATCCAACCCCCTGCTCAGACAGGAAACCCTATACCATTTCAGACAAATGACTGTCCAGTCTCTTCTTAAAAATATTCAGTGCTCACTTATAACTTCTGGACGCAAGTGGTTCCATTGATTATATGTTCTAGTTATCAGGAAATTTCTTCTTAGGTCTAGGTTGAATCACTCCTTGATTAGTTTCCATCCGTTCCTTCTTTTCATGCCTTCAGGTGCTTTGGAGAAGAGGTTGACTTTGGAGGTCTTTTAGTCCAACCCATTGCTCAAGCAGGAGACCCTACGCTAGGGGTAGGCAACCTTGGCTCTTCAACTCGTGGACTTCAACTCCCAGAATTCCTGAGCCAGCCATGCTGAGGGGAAAGGGAGAGTTTCCAAGCTGAGCCATGCTGGCTCAGGAATTCTGGGAGTTGAAGTCCACGAGTCATAAAAGTGCCAAGGTTGCTTACCCCTGGCCTAGACCATTCTGGACAAACATCAGTCCAATCTCTTTTTTAAAACTTCCAGTAGTGGAGCATCCACAACTTATGGAAGCAATCTGTCCCTCTGACTAATTGTTCTCACTGTCAGGAAATTTCTCCTTAATTCCAGGTTGCTTCTCTCCTTGATTAGTTTCCATCCGTTGCTTCTTGTCCTGTCTTCAGAATTAGTCTGTAAATACTGCATGGTTTGGCCATGCTGAGGGAATGAATAAGGACTGAATCACAAAACAAATATTTGAAGGAAGAGTGAATGAATCAAATTGGTATGGAAAGATAGAAAAACATGATTGGGTGAAGCTGAGGAGATCTTAAAAAGTGAAATTTAGAGAATTAAAAATCAGTAGAAGAAAAGATACTGTGAACTGTGAAATCTTTGGTACTCTCTGACCTTGGTTGTTGTTTTTTTTGCTCGTAGATGTTTTATTACAGAACTAGATAACATTATGAGGGCAAAAATAGGTAGCAAAGCCCACACTCACTTGTACTGATGATGCTACCAAGTAGGGTAATGGAATGTCTGCAAGAAAACAACCAAGCTTAGAGACCACCAAGAATTCCTCAAAAATCAATGTATAAAGTGAAACTTCCTGAGAGTTAGAACAATTAACCAGTGGAACAACCTGCCTCTAGAAGTGGTGAATGCTCCAACACTGGAAGTTTTTAAGAAGAGACTGGACAGCCATTTCTCCGAAATGGTACAGGGTTTCCTGCCTGAGCAGGGGGTTGGACTAGATGACCTCCAAGGTCCCTTCCAACTTTACTATTATTATTATGGTGATGATGGAAGCCAGGATGGAAAGTTGTGGAGAGGTATAGTGAAGAAAGTTGGTGTAAGCTAGACATTTGTTTATTTCTTACTCCATAAATTTATTATCTTTAGTTTGTTGTTTCTGTCTCCTGTACTCTGCATAACATGTTGAAAGGGAAGAATTCAATGAGTAGGTGTGAGGCTCATGGGATCATATTTCCCAAACATTTTCATGTCACTGTTTTGTATCATCCTTGACTTATAACTTTGTTTAGTGACCATTTGAAGTTACAAAGGCACTGAAAAACTGACATGAGTATTTTTCACACGTATGACTGCTATAGCACCCCCATGTTCACGTGATCAAAATTCAGGCAGTTGGCAACTGGTTCATATTTATGACGGTCGCAGCGTCCCAGGCTCACGTGATCCTCTTTTGTGAAAAGCAAAGTCAATGGGGAAGCCAGATTCACTTTGCAACCGTGTTACTGACTTAACAACTGTACAAAAAAAAGTCATGAAGTCAAAAGGAGGCTCTGACAGGTCATAAAATGGGGCATGACTCACTTAACAGCTGTCTTGCTTAGCAAGGGAAAGTTTGGGCTCAATTGCCATTTTAATTCAAAGGCGATCTGTACTATAGTCCAGGGGTCCCCAACCTCCGGTCTGTGGACCAGCACCAGGCCGCGGCATGCCAGCAACCAGGCAATGGAAACAAGCAAAGCCCCATCCATGGGATGCAGGCAGCACACAAAACCACGCACTCTCCAGTCTGTGGAAAAACCTTTCTCCATGGAACTGGTCCCTGGTGCCCAAACGGCTGGGGGCCTCTACTGTAGTCCTATTTCAGTATATATTTATGATATTGATTGGTTTCCTTGCATGCTTTTTCACTCTGCTTTCTCATTATGCCCGTCAAAGAGCATGTGGCAGCCGAGTGGCTAATCTACCCATCTTTTTATCATTCCATAACAAGAACGATGCAAAAATGGCTACTGGAGGATTGTTGGGTGCAGAAAACTTCCACCGGTTCACTCCGGAGTCTTTGGCCACCATCAAGAAACGTATTGTGGCCAAGAGAGACTTGCCACCATCAGAAAAGCTGAGGCCTCAGCTTGATCTTCAGGCTTGCCAGAAAGTCCCTGCCCTTTATGGAAACCCTCCTGTGGAACTTATTGGAGAACCCTTGGAAGATCTTGACCCCTATTATCATGATCACAAGGTACAGTAGCTTGTGGTGAATCAATGGGAGCATTAGTATCATAAGAAAAACACACGTATGTTGTGATGATGCTTTTGGAGAAAAATGAGATTAGTTTGTTAATGCCTGCTTGAAATTCTTATCTAGCCAGCATCTATGCAAACTTCATTGATCTCAAAAAGTTAATCAGGGTCAATTCTCAATAGGTCTTGGAAGGGAGACCACTAGGAAGGCTCAGATTGGACTGGGACATCAGGAACATTGCTAGCCAGAAAATAGAAAACCATTTCTATGACGAGTTTTTGGTGTTCCCTGAACTTGGCTGTTTTCTTGCAGATGTTCCATTGCCCAAACAAGGTAACATCACGAGTGCTTTGGGTAATGAAGCATCTTCAAGCCAATAATCAAGTTCAGAGAGTACCAAAAATTCCATAGTCGTCGTCGTCATCCTCCTCCTCCTCCTCCTCCTCCTCCTCCTCCTCCTCCTCCTCCCCCCCCCTGCAAGGGGGAAGGATCCGCATTCTGCATCAAGTAAACTTTAAAGAAAGTTAAACAGTCTGGCAGCGAAAAACCTTCCCCGTATGTGAAACCAGGATTTCCACCCACCCCCATGCTGGATTTTTGGTGCCATACTGTTTTAACTTTCTTTAAAATTTGCCCTTCTGCATCAAGTAAACTTTAAAGAAAGTTAAACAGTATGGCAGCGAAAATCCAGCAAGGGGAAAAAAATAAATGTTTTTTTGAGATGCCAGACTAGCGTGCGTTCACGTGCCTCCAATCCCCTTGCATGCTGCAAAGCCAGATTGGAGTCCTCGGACTGCTCCTTCCAGCCCATTTCGGAGCCGGTCCAAAAGCGGAAGGAATGGTTCCCACCCCATCCGATTGCTGTGGGGCTTCGTTTCCAAAGAACCTCTGCACAGGCTTTGGACAAAACTCTGAGACTGAAAAAGCAGTAATGGGAGTGAAGCGCTGTTCAAAGGAGGAAGAAGGAGAAAGTGGGAGAAGTCACTACCAAAGAGGCGAGATGCGACGGGTGTCGGGGCATGGTGGACCTGGCTGTGGGGGGCCCTTTATTTATTTTATTTATTTATTAATTGCATTTATATCCCGCCCTTCTCCTTTCGGACTCAGGGCGGCTGACAAATGATAAAAAACTAACATACACAATATATGTGGGTCAATTTTAAGTTAATTTTGCTTTATAAACTCTTACAGGTTAATTTTCATTAATTTTGGGGATATTTTAGGGGATCCGGTCAGGGCGAACGACCTACAACCACGTCTTGAGGGCGCGGCGGAAGGAGGGGAGATCAGGAATCACCCTGATCTCTGGGGGCAGTTCGTTCCAGAGGGTGGGAGCTCCCACAGAAAAGGCCCTCCCCCTTGGGGTCGCCAGCCGGCACTGCCTGGCCGACGGCACCCTGAGGAGACCCACTCTGTGAGAGCGTACAGGTCGGTGGGGGGTAATCTGTGGCAGGAGGCGGTCTCGAAGGTAACCAGGTCCGGTGCCAGGTCCGGCACAGTAAGCAGTTGTGGGGTGCATGGGGCAGCTCCCCCCCTCCACCTGCCTCTTGGCAGCAACCCCCACACCTCCCTCCCTGCCTCCCCCCTGCAGAGAACCAGTTGTTAAATTATTTGAATCCCACCACTGGTTGGGTCCCTCTCAGAAATTAGAAAGGGGAGGCAGGCACAAGTTTTAATCCAGCCCTCACAGACAAAGCAATAGGAGCTCAATCTGAGCATTGTTCATCACTTTGTTTCTGCCAGACATTGGTGGACTGTTGAGGTTTCTGCAAAGTTTGAGAACCCAGTTTAATTTTCTAAGTTCAAGTCTGCTTCAGTGGCGTTGCTCTGAATTTTTAATCATTCTGTTTCACTACTCTCCAATATTCCAAAGTTCTGGATATTCCATCCCTTCCTTCCAAACATATCCACTGAAATGGTCACACACACATCCATCTTTCTCAACCTTGGCAACTTGAAGATGTGTGGATTTCAACTTCCAGAATTCTTCAACCAGCCATCGCTGGCTGGAAAATTCTGAGAGTTGAAGTTCACTCATCTTCAAGTTGCCAAGGCTGAGAAACACTGTTCTACATTTTTATTCCTTGACTGTGACTTTTGTAGTCTGCAAACCTGAAACAACCCACCTGTATGCCTAACTTTCCCTTTGGGAATAGAGGTAATCCTTGACTTACAGCCATTTGTTTAATGACCATTTGAAGATGACGGTGCTGAAGAAAAAGACTTACAACCAGTTCTCACACTTGACTGTTGACTGTTGCAATATCCCCATGTGATCAAAATTTGGGTGCTCGGGAACTGGGAACACTCATGTGTATTTACCATGCTTGCAGAATCCTAGAGTCACTGACAAGCACGGGAAAATAGCAACAGCACCTAGACTTATATATACCATTTCATAGTGCTTTACAGCCCTCTCTAAGCAGTTTATAGAGTCAGCACATTGCCCCCCCCCAACAATCTGGGATCCTCATTTTACCATCTTGGAAGGATGAGATGGTAAGTTGACTGGCTGAGTCAACCTTGAGCCAGTTAGGATCGAACTGCTGGCAATTGGCAGAGTTAGTCTGCAATTCTGCAGTCTAACCACTGTGCCACCACGACTCTTCTAAAATCAGGACGTCCAGGAAGTTTAAATGAATATAAAGGTTTATTGCAAGTTTATGCTCTCTACAAGAATCTGAACTACTAAAAGTTGAAGCGAATTGGCGAGTAGATAAGAATGAATGGAATTCAAGGTGGGCTGGGCTTAGATTTCTTGTGACTTGAGACGGATGACACGTTTGACCCCTCCCTCAGGCTCAGCCTAGTTGTCTTCCACAGTCACACCATCACTATTTGCAACCCACTCAGCTGGCTTCCGACAAGCAAAGTCAATGGGAGAAGCTGGATTCGCTTAATGCAGTGATTTGTTTAACAAATGCAGCAAAAGAAGTCACAAAATCAGGCACAACTGACTTAATGATTGCATCGTTTAGCACAGCGGTTCTCAACCTATGGGTCGCGACCCCATTTGGGGTCGATCGACCATTTCACGGGGTCGCCAAGCAAGGCTGTCCGCCATTTTTTTCCCCTTTTCAGGCGGGTGCCTTACCTCCCTTGAGCTGGGCCAGCTGGTGGTCGGCCTGCTCCATCTCTGCTGCTTGCCAGCTACGCCTCGGCCGGCGCAGGGGGCGGAACCATGCATGCGCGGCGCTCCCGGGCAGGGAAAGTCCTCGACTTACGACTGGTTGGGTAGTCCTCGACTTACGACCGGTTTAGTCCTCGACTTACGACCGGTTTAGTCCTCGACTTACAACCGGTTTAGTCCTCGACTTACGACCGGTTTAGTCCTCGACTTACGACCGGTTGGGGTCGCGGCATTAAAAAGGTTGAGAACCACTTGTTTAGCAGGAGAAATTCTGGTCTCCACTGTGGTCATAATCAAGGACTGCCTGTAGATGGCGCTGTTTATAAAATGACATACTTGGGGAGCAAGAGTCTCTCTAGTTAATTTCTTACTTTTCTTCTGCAGACATTTATGGTCTTGAACAAAGGAAAAACAATCTTTCGATTTACTGCCACAAATGCTTTGTACATCTTGAGTCCTTTCCACCGAATCAGGCGGATGACAATTAAAGTTTTAATTCATTCATATCCTTTACATAATTGCTTTTTTTCCTCCTCTGTTTTCATTCTGGCATTTTTTTTTATGAGAAAGTACCTATGTTCTCTAGGAAAAATGCAAGAAAATGCTTAGTGTCTAGAGTTTAAATAATTTATCCCCAAAATAGTTCAGAGCTATTAATTTGTATCTCTTTTAAATAAATCAGGAACGGGGATCTATCCAAGAGCAATAATTTTATGTGGGCAGTATTTGTAGGCTATGGATACTGAGGACTAGTGTCATGTTCCCAAAACATCATTTTCCTGAACTCCTATAATTCACATTGTTTACTTGGTTTATCATGCTCACTATTTTAACTAATTGCGTGTTCATGGCTCTTTCGGATTCATCGCAAACAAACAGCAAAGAGAACTCTTCAAGCAAATATGTTGAGTAAGTAGCTTTAGCACTATTATTCCACTTTCATTATAATGCATTATTTCATTAAAAAAAAGGTAAAAAAAGTAAAAGAGTCCCTGCGGATTTTATTCCGCTAGTTGTTGCCAATTCTTGGGGGCGCTGCTTATCTCTATTTCAAGGCTATTGAGCCAGCGGTGTCTGAAGACATTTCTGCAGTCATGTAGCCAGCATAACGTCATGGAGCGCTGTTAACCTCCCACCAAAGTGGTACCTATTTATCTAGTCGCATTTGCATGCTTTTGAACTGCCAGGTTATTAATTTTTACCCCATTTTTAGTTTCTCTGTATCCTTTTGCTGAACCAACCCAAAGTTTTCTACTACTTCCTGGAGAGAGCTATGTTGCAAGACAACAAAAGTACAAACAGTCCTTGACTTACAACCAGAATAACGGACATTAAGTTGTTGCTGTCATTAAGCAAGGCATCCATGCAATCCCTGCTCTCTCTGTTGCGGTCATTATGCAGAGCATGGGGTGACTGAGGGGCTGGGTAAGGCTGGATTGCTGTATGAATGGTCATATTGGGATCTACTTGTAGGCATAAATGTGAGGTTCCCAGGAGAATTCCACCAAGCGCTCTAGGTGCGATCTGGCATTCTCACAAAATATTCTTATGGGCAGGGACATCCAAGATCTCCGTTGACCTGTTTTTCCTCTACTCAGGTATACGTTCACTGGCATTTATACTTTTGAATGTCTAATCAAGATTCTGGCAAGAGGGTTCTGTTTGAATGAGTTCACTTTCCTCAGAGACCCGTGGAACTGGCTGGATTTCAGTGTCATTCTAATGGCGTAAGTGGCACCCTCCCCCTTTGATTAACCTACAGCTAATTGAACTGGTCTCCTTAATTTTTTTCCCTCAGGATTTGTTAGGACAGTGATGGCGAACCTTTTAGAGACCGAGTGCCCAAAAACTGGCCCGACTCCCACCTCGCGCCCCCCGCCCCGCTCTGCCCAGTCGCAGGGCCACCCACCACCTCCACAGCCCGCTGCAGATCACCCAGGTGGCCCAGCAGCACCATGGCAGTTACACCGTCCGCTCGCGCCCCTCAGCATCAACTGTGCGCAACGGTGTGAGGGCGGAGTCTTGTCCCCACTGCCTGGCGGCCATGTCCTTGGCTGCACTGCTCTGTGCAGGTCGTGCTCGGGGGCGACTCTCCTCAAGGGGGGGGCTGCTGATGAGGGGGCCGCAGGGGGAGGTGGGGCTGAGGCAATGGAGCACATGCCCACAGAATGGGCTCTGAGTGCCACTTCTGGCACGCATGCCATAGGTTCGCCACCACTGTGTTAGGAGACTTCGCCACCACTGTGTTAGGAGATTCTCAGTCATCCAGTCACAGTGGTTTCAAAGGTCTTTTTCAAAAAGCAATTGGACTGTTTATCCTTGAGGAAGAAGAGGAAAAGTTTTGCTTCTCATCCTTGAAGCTTAATCCATTCTGACTGAATGGTCGGGAGGGGAAATGAAAGGATAAGTTCTGACAGGATGAAGTGTGGGGGGGAATGAAAGGATCATATTTATTTGCAGTCATCTCGTCATTAGCACTCTCTCTGAGAGCCATTGAGGCCACTTGGGGTTTTATCTTTTCCCTCAAGAGTAGACAGTATTTGTTTATTTATTTATTTATTTATTGTTTGTTTGTTTAATGGGAGTTCTTTATCTCTCCAATCTTGTTGGTATCCATGGTAAAATAAAATAGAGAACAAAGTACAAAATACAGAGGTACCTTGGCGCTCAACTGCTTTGAAACTCATCGAATGTGGTACTCAATGCATTTTGACATGAGAATTTTGTCCCAGTGCTCATTGTTTGTTTGGTACGCAACACACAAGCTAGAACTTATTGGTGTCAACTGCCTTGTGACTCACGACGTTACTCCTTAGGGGAAAAATTTGTTCAGTGCTTATCATTTTTGATACTTACTATGTCTCCCGGAACCAATTAATAATGAGTACCAAGGTGCCACTGTAATAACAACACTACTGAAAAATATTATAACAACAATAATAATATGGTTGGTCAAACAGTCTACCAGCATTTAATAGTTGTAAATTGAGGACTATACTATAGTCTCTTCGTAATCCAAGATGACCTATCAGTAAATGTGGTTCCATTTGTTCTCTGCATCTGGCTGGGGAATTCTGGGAGTTGAAGTCCACCCAAGGTTGAGAAACACTGATGTTTATGCCACTAAAATATGACAGTGAAATTGTCATCCTTTCTGGCAATTTTCCAAGTTTTTAATTGCCCGGCAGCCTGGCTATTAGGCATCTCCCCCCCCCCCACACCCAATATGGAAATGTTCCCAAGCCTGCATTTTCATGTCAAGGAAGAAAAACGGATCAATATTTTGAATTTCTGACAAGAAGAGTCACATTTTAAGCCCATAAACCCTCCTGAAATGAAACCAAAGAGGCAATTATGGGTCTCCGTGAGCAATTAATCCCCAGATGTCAAATTTTCCACTTGTGTCTAGTTTTTGCATTTATTTGCATTTCTCAGTTTTGCATTTGTTTTTTTGCATTTATTTATTTTGCAAAAATATCAGTTCAATTATTATTAAATTTATTTGCCGCCTAGAGCAGGGGTGTCAAACTCAATTTCATTGAGGGCCGCATCAGCATTGTGGTTGCCCTCGGTGGGGGCGGATGTGTGTGGCCAGGGTGGGTGCGGCCTACTGGGTGGGCATGGATGGAGTGGGTGTGGCCTACTGGGTGAGCATGGCCAGCTCTACATCGTTCGCGTCAAGGGTGCCTGTGGGTGCCTGGGCAGGAGAGGGACAGATCTGAGGGTCTCTTTCAGAAGGGGGTGGGACTGGGGCAAGCGCCAAGGCATGGTCCATTTCTTCATTCCTCACAAAGGGTGACACCTCCCCAGCATGCACCCAGGGGGCGGGGCCGACACGGCAGGGGCTGGTTCCTCACTGTTTCCGGACGGCCTTGTGGAGCTAAGACTGAATGCGTTTCAGCATAGATGGCCACCACAAAATTGTACATTAGCTCCCGGCCGGCCTGGGCCAGGGCCAAGGTAGCGGGGGCTGTTCCTTCACTGTTTCCAGGATGGCTTCGCGGGCCATATGAAACCACTTCACAGGCCGCATCCGGCTCCCGGGCCTTGTGTTTGACATGTCTGGCCTAGAGTGTCCCCATGATAAGATAGGCAGCAAATAAATTTAAGAATAATTGCAATAGGCAGCTTTACTTGGAACAGTTTACCTCATACGATGATACCTCATTTAGAATTATTCAATGGCAGCCTCTGCGTATCCCAGGACCTTGGGAAGGACTCAACAGGTTGACAAAAAATGCCAAATCCAGTCTGTAAATCTGGCTGACTGTGTGACAGACCATAATAATAATAATTTTGTTGCTGGCCTGCACAGAGGTTGGATTTGCCCAATTCCTGAAAAATGTTTTTCTCCAGTGACTAATGATGTTTAATGGGAGTTTAAACAAAGCTAGAGTCAACCCCCATATCCAGTTCTAAAGATGGCACTAACACTGACATTTGCCCTATGTTGACGTTACAGGTATATAGGAGACTTTATTGAGCTGGGAAACGTCTCTGTTCTTCGGATGTTCCGAGTGTTGAGAGCCTTGAAAACGATTTCCATTGTCCCAGGTATGAAACTTTTGGAATAATTTCTCATGGTTATAAGAATAACAGAATAACAGAGTTGTTGGAGTTCATCTAGTCCAACCCTCTGCTCAAGCAGGACCATTTCAGACAAATGGCTGTCCAGTCTCTTCTTAAACATCTCCATTGGAGCATTCACAACTTCTGGAGGCAGGTTGTTCCACTGGTTAATTGTTCTAACTGTCAGGAAATTCCTCCTTAGTTCTAGGTTGCTTCTCTCCTTGATTAGTTTCCATTCATTGCTTCTTGTCCTGCTTTCAGGTGCTTTGGAGAATAGCTTGACTCCCTCTTCTTTGTGGCAGCCCCTGAGATACTGGAACACTGCTATCATGTCCCCCCTTGTCCTTCTCTTCATTAAACTAGACAGACCCAATTCCAGCAACCGTTCCTTATATGCTTTAACCTCCAGCCCCATAATCATCTTTGTTGCTCTTCTCTGCACTCCTTCTAGAATCTCAACATCTTATTTTATATTGAGATTAAATGTGCCCCGGTCTGAGGGGTCCCTGTTGTCCTCTGAGCTTGGTTGTTTTCTTGAAGACATTTCATTATCCAAACTAGGCAACATCACTAGCATTGATGTTCTCCAGCTCTTGTGACCTTGGCTTTTCTTTCGTTCTTGTGTCTGTGTGCAGGTCTGAAGGTCATTGTGGGCGCTTTGATCCAGTCGGTGAAGAAACTCACAGATGTGATGATTTTGACCGTTTTCTGCTTGAGCGTCTTTGCCCTCATTGGCCTCCAACTCTTCAAGGGACATCTGAAGCAGAAATGTGTCAGGAACTATACGGAATTTATCAATCAGAGCATAAGTAACATTTCCTATGAGATTTTCACCAACACTGAAGGTAAGATACCTTGACTTCTGCCATGACGATTAATCATTATATATTTGGGCCTCCTGTTTGGGCGACGTATGGAAAGTGGAAAAAATATCCCAGAATAAAGCATTAAGAATTCAGTTCCATATTTGGGACTTAGAAAACTTCAGGATGTAGGGAGATTGGCTGGGGTCTGTCTTGAGCTTTTTATTTAAAACCATGTACTTGTTCTTAAGAACAAGTCCTAGTGGACAATCACTTAAATATGAGCCAGCCGTGTGCTGCAGCTGCCAAAAAAGCCAACACAGTGCTAGGCTGCATTAACAGAGGGATAGAATCAAGATCACATGAAGTATTAATACCACTTTACAACGCCTTGGTAAGGCCACACTTGGAATACTGCATCCAGTTTTGGTCACCACGATGTAGAAAAGATGTAGAGACTCTAGAAAGAGTGCAGAGAAGAGCAACAAAGATGATTAGGGGACTGGAGGCTAAAGCATATAAGGAAAGGCTGCTGGAATTGGATATAGTTTAATGAAGAGAAGGATGAAGGGGGACATGATAGCAGCATTCCAATATCTCAGGGGCTGCCACAAAGAAAAGGGAGCCAAGCTATTTTCCAAGGCGCCTGAAGGCAGGACAAGAAGCAAAGGGGGGAAACTAATCAAGGAGAGAAGCAATCTAGAACTAAGGAGAAACTTCCTGACAGTTAGAACAATTAACCAGTGGAACAACCTGCCTCCAGAAGCGGTGAATGCTCCAACACTGGAAGTTTTTAAGGAGAGCCTGGACAGCCATTACAGGCTTTACCATATCCCAAAGGACGGACTCGTCCCCCAACCTGATCTACTGGAGGTTCCAGGGAAGGTTGAAATAGTAGTAGTAGTAGTAGTAGTAGTAGTAGTAGTAGTAGTAGTAGTAGTAGTAGTAGTAGTAGTAGTAGTAGTAGTAATAATAATAATAATAATAATAATAATAATAATAAATTATTATTATTAAAAAAGGGTTGCGTTCAGGATACGCTGCAGAAAGCTACTTTCCTGCATCAATGCACATTAGAAATTTTGGATTTAAAAACATAACGTGTCCAAGACAGAGGGACAAAGATGTATTTTTGGCCGAATAAGAGGAGAAAGATGCTTCAGAAGAATCGGGAGAGGATGGAACGGAAGCAAGTTTGGAAAAACAGGGCTGCTTTGTTTTCAGGACATCCTAATGTTTTCACAATCAAAAACCTTGTGCCCAAGAAGCTCTTCCATTATTTATAGAGCTGGTCTTTCTGATTTTGCAGAAAATTACCAACTGAAAAATGGCACTGAAGACTTTTTGCTGTGTCGAAATGGCTCCGATGGAGGGTAAGTAGGTCCAGCTATTATTTGTTTGAAAATTTCCGCCTTGGTTTGGAAACTAAGAGTCTGCATTTCAACTGGATAAGAATCTTGAAAAAACTTTTCCTATTGCTTCAGCTGAGACCACAGGTAGTCCTCCACTTACGACCACAATTGAGTGCAAAATTTCTATCGCCATGCAAGACAGCTGTGAGTTATGTCCCATTTTATGACCTTTCTTGCCACAGTACTTAAGTGGATCACTCGGTTGTTAAGTTAGTCACACAGTTGTTAAGGGAATCTGGTTTCCCCATTTGACTTTGCTTGTTGGAAGGTCGCAAAAGGGGAATCACTGCAACCGTCATAAGTACATGCCAGTTGCCAAGCGTTTGAATTTTGATCATATGATCCTGGGGTGCTACAACAGTTATAGGTGTGAAAAATGGTCATAAGTCACTTTTTTTTCAGTGCTGTTGTAACTTCAATTGGTCACTACATAAATGGTTGTAAATTGAGGACTAGCTATATTCATTAAATTTGGATTCTGCAACTGAGCCATTACGAGAGAGCAGCTAACAATAAAAAAATAAAATCCCAATAGAGGACAAATAAAACTGCTGGTTATAGTAGTGAAGAGCAGCAGGAAAAAAACCTTAAAAGCCTGCATCATATAAATTTTAACTGTCCAAACAGCCTACAAACTCACCTTTAGTTTAGTGCTTAAAGCCATCCTACGTAGGAGTCTCTAGTTCAAAGAGTTGTAAGAGAAACATGAGGACTAGCATCCTCTCCCGTGAGGCCACAAAACCAAAATACTTATTTACTTGAATACAAAAGTCAAATCTAGGGAAGCAAAAGTAGAGCAGATGATGAGTTTCACAGTATCCCTCAAGCAGTAAATGCATAACGAAGAACATAAAAAACATTTATAGCAAAATACAGTCCTTTCATTTAGGAAACTCATATACTGGTAGCAGAGATTTTTTTTCTTAGCTGGTGTGACCTCATATTTAGGCCAAGCCCTAACTGTGATGGGGGGGGGATTGATCTGGAGACATTTTCCGGAAGTATCTTGGATCCCTCTAGGTCAGGAGTAGGCAACTTTGGCTCTTTTATGACTCGTGGACTTCAACTCCCAGAATTCCTGAGCCAGCATGGCTCAACCTGGAAATCTCTCCCTTTCCCCTCAGCATGGCTGGCTCAGGAATTCTGGGAGCTGAAGTCCACGAGTCATAAAAGAGCCAAGGTTGCCTACCCCTGCTCTAGGTCCTCACTTAACCACTTAGATCAGGGGTCGTCAAACTTGGCCCTTTTATGACTAGTGGACTTCAACTCCCAGAATTCCTCAGCCAGCATGGCTGGCTGAGGAATTCTGGGAGTTGAAGTCCACAAGTCATAAAAGGGCCAAGTTTGAAGACCCCTGACTTAGAGATAGAGTTGTTGGTCCTAATTCCAGTCATTAAGAGAGGATTACCTGTACTCTAAATGAAACCATTGTCTCTTTTAGCTCCTGTCCACCACAATATGTGTGTCTGAAAGTCGGAGAAAATCCTGATTATGGTTTCACCAGTTTTGATACTTTCGGCTGGGCTTTTCTTTCATTGTTCCGCCTCATGACACAAGACTACTGGGAACGCCTCTACCAACAGGTGTGTGTGTGGAGCCCTTGTTCTATTTCTTCGCACCCTGCTATCCATTTAGGCAAAGCCCCAAAGCTGCTTGTTTTTCCCTTGTAAACATTTCTCTTCTCATTCAAAAAGCTTCTTCAGTTTTGACTCAATGGTGGGGAATAGAAGGATTTATATTCTTTGCAGTCCTCTGCTCATTAGCACTCTGAGAATCATTGAGTGGGTATATCTGTATCCTCGGAGCCAGCTGAATCAGAGTATAAAATGGGTGTGGAGTCTTCTTGGTGTCAATGCTGCTAACATCGGATGTTCTTACTTGACAATATATGAAGATGCAGACATTTCCTATTTAACCTATGTCAGTGATGGCGAACCTTTTAGAGACCGAGTGCCCAAACTGCAACCCAAAACCCACTTATGCATTGTCGGGTGCCGGGTGGGTGTGGCTCATTGGGTGGGTGTGGCCAATTGGGTGGGTGTGGCCTATTGGCTGGCCGTGGCTGCGGTGGTAACGGCAGACTGGATGGGACTAAAAAGTTCAATCAATCAATTCCAACTTTGCAAGATCTTTTTTTTTCCTGCAAGAAGTTGAAATTGACTGATTGATTGAATCTTTTTTTTTTTTTGCACACGGCGGTGTAAGCCTAAAGCGAAAAGGTTTTATAAAACCCAGCTGGAGGCCTAGGACTGGGGCAACGGTGCGTGTGCCCACAGAGAGGGCTCTGAGTGCCACCTCTGGCACCCGTGCCATAGGTTCGCCACCACTGACCTATGTATTACTTTTAGAGTTAAAGTTAGATGGTGCTGGAGGGAAGGGGGAAGAATGTGCTTGGGGACTAACTAGCCATAACAATATCTCAGTAGAGTATTCTTCAAGGTTGGTTGTAATAAGAGGAGATAACGGGAGGGAAAGTTCACACTTCAAACTAATTGGAGAATGTGATTAATGACTGTTAAATGAAGGAGTGAGTTATGCTTTGATACTGTGTGTTTGGGGGAGGAGAATTCAGATTTTGGCTTCTCTATGTACGTGCAGAAGCTATGTTGCAAATTAAAGATTCTTTAAGGTAAACAATGCCTCAAAGTTCTTTGAAGAGCTTCTTCTTTTGGAACCATGACACTTGGGGCTGCTGAAAGGACTGTTTTCAAGGGAAAAAAGAATCAAGCAAGTCCAGTTGCCTTTTGGAAAAACATCTTTGGGACAACCATGATCTGGATGACGGAGAATCTCCATAGACATTTACTCATACAAAGCTCTCTCTGTGCAAAAACTATTCTGTCAGATGAAACCTATTGCCTAGTTCTCTGCTTAGCTGCTGGTGTTTGTTCTTTATCGCCCTGATTGCAGAGTTTATTTACTGATTTAATAAAATGTTTACATACCATCTCTGCCCCCCAAGCAACCTAAAGTAACAGAAGAGTGCATGAATATTTTTTAACCCAGGGGAGTATTTTTAATTATGGCGACCACCTGCAGCCTGAAGTGCGGGAGTGTTCACAACTCTTTTTCCCTGTTCTGATCTCCTCCTGAGATTGATAAACAGATTAAACTACATGGGGTCAATGGATCCACACTGGGAAATCTCCCATAGATTGGGGGGATCCCTACAGCTTGAGAAGTGGCTAGACATGTAGGCAATGTGAAATTGTGGGAAATACCCTGAAAGTTTTAATGGAGATAATGTTTAGTGTCTACAACTTGTAGTTTCGCCCAGTTCCTCTTATTTTGGAGTATTAAAAGAATGCTGAGCAAAGGTTTTACGTATAATCTGATGTTCATTGCACAGTTTTTATACCCCTGATTTTGAACACCTAAAGTTGGTCAAGATGTAGGATAGCTTGGGTCAGTCCTACTGTTAGACTCTACCTTCAGATTTGGGGTGTTGCAAAAGTAGACTTATCTCTTCACTTAAGGAACAGGACAGTAATAAATAGGCCCAGCCATTTTTTGTCTGCTGGGTAGCCTTCAAGAGGCAGGAGTACAAGGCTTTAATGAATAGTCCCAAGATCATTTCATTTATATCCCACCTTTATTATTTTTTTATAAACAACTCCAGGATGCAAATATATCTCCTTCCTCCTCCTATTTTCCCAATAAAGACAACAACCCTATGAGGTGGGTTGGGCTGAGTGATTGGACCAAAGTCACCCAGCCGACTTTTGTGCCTAAGGCAAGATTAGAACTCACCATCTCCTGGTGATTGGCTGAAAGTTACCCAGCCAGCTTTCATGCCTAAGGCAGAATTAGAACTCACTTGACTTCTGGTGATTGACCCAAAGTAATCCAGCTGGCTTTCATGCTTAAGGTCAGAATAGAATTCAACATTCATTCATTCATTCATTCATTCATTCATTCAATGTAGTGAATATAGCATTCCTTCCTCCATTTTTTTCTCTCTCACCATAACAAAAACCCTGTGAAATTGATAGGCCCTAAGCCAGGGGTAGGCAACCTTGGCTCTTTTATGACTCGTGGACTTCAACTCCCAGAATTCCTGAGCCAGCATGGCTCAGCATAGCAACTTCTCCCTTTCCCCTCAGCATGGCTGGCTCAGGAATTCTGGGAGTTGAAGTCCACGAGTCATAAAAGAGCCAAGGTTGCCTACCCCTGACCTAAGACAACCAGGGGGCTTTTGAAGTGGAGGGTGGCCTAAAACAAGTTGAACAAATGAATTTAATCCAGAGTCCTTGCCCATAATTACCCCACCCCCTCCAAATACCCCAGAAGTGTTTGTTAAAGTACAATAGACTACATATAATGCAAAGCACATTACATTATTGGGAAAGAATGCTTGCAGATCCAGACATGATCTGATCTAGCTGAAGCAGTGCTTTTTTTCTAAAAAAAAAAAAAAAGGTGCCAGAACTCACACACGTCATACAACCCGCCTTGCCTACCCTACAAGGTTCCATCCAAAAAAGGTGCTGGGTGTTCTATGAGAAAAAAAGCTCTGAGCAGAAGTATTCATTTATCTTTATTACCCCGTTCAGCTAAGGAGTGTACGCCTTTGTCTTCCTCCTGTGCTGAAGTAGACCTAGTCTGTTTCACCGTGTTTTTCTCATGTTGTGACTTCCTGAGAGACATATACGTTTTCATAAGGACAATGAAACATTCTAGATTGCTGTTTTCCTGAGGGTGATCCACAGCGTGACCCAGTTGACCTAATCAAATAACTTCCTTTGGTCACACCCCTAACTTGTCTATCCATGTGGCTTTCTTAGTGAAATGCAGAAGGAGTGTCCCTTTTGCCTTCTCTCATGCAATGTGAAATGATCCCTTGACCATTGTCGGTAACATATGAAGAGCGGATATATAGCTAGTCTGGAGAAAAAAAAGGAGTAGAGGTGTCATGATAGCAGTATTCCAATATTTGAGGGATAGTCACAAAGAAGAGGGGTGTCAGCTTCTTCTCCAAAGCACCTGAAGGCAGGACAAGAAGCAATGGATGGAAACTAATCAAAGAGAGAAGCAGCCTGGAATTAAGGAGAAACTTCCTAACAGTGAGAACAATTAACCAGTGGAATGGATGCTCCATCACTGGAGGATTTTAAGAAAAGACTGGACAGCCACTTGTCTGAAATAGTATAGGGCAGGGGTAGGCAACTTTGGCTCTTTTATGACTCGTGGACTTCAACTCCCAGAATTCCTGAGCCAGCATGGCTCAGCTTGGAAACCTCTCCTTTTCCCCTCAGCATGGTTGGCTCAGGAATTCTGGGAGTTGAAGTCCACGAGTCACAAAAGAGCCAAGGTGGCCTACCCCTGGTATAGGGTCTCCTGCTTGGGCAAGGGACTGGACTAGAAGACCTCCAAGATCCCTTCCAGCTCAATTCTGATTGAATAAAATCAATCTCTGCCTTCAGCATCTTCCAATATCTCTGCTGCTTCCCAATATTTATTTATCAAAATTGAAAACCTATCTATCTCCCTCAGAGACAGATGTACAAATATAGTTGCTTGCTTGCTTTAGCTGGCTACCTAGGATGACCTTTGCACCTTGGGTAAAGATCCTATAGAGCAGGGGTGTCAAACTCGCAACCTCACGTGACGTGACGTGACATATCATGACTTTTTTCCCATTGCCGGCAATGGGTTAGACGCGGTTTTGCTATGATGTATCTGGCCCACGGGCCGGCAGTTTGACACCCCTGCTATAGAAAATACCATCTTCATTGGTGCTCAGTGACCCCACCATCAACATGGTGAGGCAGCACAGCGGGACCTATGGAAGTAATCTTTTAGGCATCCTGTTTTGATTTAATAAAGGAGCTAAAACTTTATTAATGTCTCCACCCGTTGTTATTTCAAGACGTTAATTATAAAACTTAATCACCAATATTAAAAAAGGGATTCCCAGATTGCTGATTTTTCAATCCACCATAAATCTTGATTGCACTGATGGATACCATACAGCTTTTGAATAGGAATAACTAGGAGTGAATGGTTAAAATTGAAGCACCTGAGGGCAGGACATGAAGTTAAGTGCTGGAAAGAGAGAACCAACCTAGAATTAAGGAGAAATTTCCTGACAATGAGAACAATTAATCAATGGAACAGCTTGCCTCCAGAAATTGTGGGTGCTCCATCACTGGAGGTTTTTAAGAAAAGATTTGATGGCCATTTGTCTGGAATGGTAGGGTCTCCTGCTTGAGCAGGGGTTGGGCTAGAAGACCTCTAAGGTCCCTCCCAACTCTGTTATTCTTTAAATGCTAATCAAAGATTGCACCAGAAGAATAATTTGGGGTTCCAACTCAAGCTGGGGTTGCACAAGGATAAATAAAAATGAGATCCAGACAGCTAGGAGGAAAGGAGAAATATTTATTCCTAAAAGTAAACAGTTTGCCTTTAGGGACAGCTGCAGAGAAATGGGGTACAGCTACAGACTTTTATAGGGGAGCTTATCCTGGTATGGAAGTGTCTATGTGACACTTGAGGGGTGTGTGTGTCTATGTAAGGCCACACTTGGAATACTGCATCCAGTTTTGGTCACCACGATGTAAAAAAGATGCTGAGACTCTAGAAAGAGTGCAGAGAAGAGCAACAAAGATGATTAGGGGACTGGAGGCTAAAACATATAAGGAACGACTGCTGGAATTGGGTATGTCTAGTTTAACGAAGAGAAGGACGAGGGGAGACATGATAGCAGTGTTCCAATATCTCAGGGGCTGCCACAAAGAAGAGGGAGTCAAGCTATTCTCCAAGGCGCCTGAAGGCAGGACAAGAAGCAACGGATGGAAACTAATCAAGGAGAGAAGCAACCTAGAACTAAGGAGAAACTTCCTGACAATTAGAACAATTAACCAATGGAACAACCTGCCTCCAGAAGTGGTGAATGCTCCAACACTGGAAGTTTTTAAGAAGAGACTGGACAGCCATTTGTCTGAAATGGTGTAGGGTTCCTGCCTGAGCAGGGGGTTGGACTAGATGATCTCCAAGGTCCCTTCCAACTTTATTATTATTATTATTATTATTATTATTATTATTATTATTATTATTATTATTATTATTATTATTTATATTATTAATTTTTGTAAACATGCAGTTCCACTGGGAGACCTATTTTAATTAACCCTATTTGTGTTTGCAGACCTTATCCTTTGATATGTGGATTAGGTCTAGGTAACTTATTTGGGTGTTTGAGGAAGTTTGGGTAAAGGATTTCTCCCCTATTTGCTGTTTTTACTTGTTTCAGCTTGACTGTCAATTATCTAGTGGAGATGCTGATTCTCAGACCATTGTCGATTCTGCTGATGTTTAAAGGGAGGATGGAAACAGTATAAAGAATAAAATATATTTTCATATAAAACTTCTCACAACTGGTTAATATATTCTTCTAATTTCAGACACTAAGAGCATCTGGGAAGATCTACATGCTGTTTTTCGTGCTGGTCATTTTTTTGGGCTCGTTTTATCTGGTCAATCTAATCTTAGCTGTGGTTACCATGGCTTATGAAGAACAGAGCAAAGCCACCATTGCTGAAACAGAGGCCAAAGAGAGAAAATTCCGGGAAGCCATGGAAATGCTAAAAAAAGAGCAAGAGGTGTCTATAACTCTGGTTGCTTTCATTAAAATGACTAAAAGAACATTGTGCCACTACATCACAACCTCCACTTGTGACAAACAGGATAAATCTGTGCAGAGCTAGTCCAAAAAGTTAAGCTGGTTGTTTAAACCATATAATTCAGACATGTCAAACACAAGGCCCGGGGGCCGGATGCAACCCGTGAAGTGGTTTCATGTGGCCCGCGAAGCCATCCTGGAAACAGTGAGGGAACGGCCCCCTCTGCCTTGGCCCTGGCCCAGGCCGGCCGGGAGCTAATGTACAATTTTGTGGTGGCCATCTATGCTGAAACGCATTCAGTCTTAGCTCCACAAGGCCATCTGGAAACAGCGAGGAACCAGGAGAACCTTAAGCAGCAGCCTTGAGGAAGTGGGGCTGGGTTTGGTGCCGCAGGTGCTCAAGGGCCAGGCTGGGCATTTGACCTCTGCTGCCCAGGGCTCCGGGCAGCTCACACCACCATCCAGCCCCCCTTGCATGGTCTGAGAGGAACAGTGAGGCTCCTCCAGTGGGCCATGCCTTGGCACTTGCCCCGGTCCCACCCCTTCTGCCAGAGACCCTCAGATCTGTCCCACTCCTGCCCAGGCCCCCACAGGCCCCCTTGACGTGAACGATGTAGAGTTGGCCACGCCCACCCAGTAGGCCACACCCACTCCATCCACGCCCACCCAGCAGGCCACACCCACCCTGGCCACACCCACCTGGCCCCCTGAGGGCAACCACAATGCTGATGCGGCCCTCAATGAAATTGAGTTTGACACCCCTGATATAATTGAAGCTCCTCCCATTTTTACATGCTTCACAATGTGCAGAAAATAGGGAGAGTCTTCAATTGTATGTTTGTGGCTGCCATATTGACTTTTTTTTTGATGAGCTCACCCCCTTCACAGGCTTTCCTGGACTTGCATAGCAATGATAGCAATAGCTCTGTTGAAAGAAAAATCTTCATCAGGGTCCAGTCCAAGCTGGGATTAAACAAAATGGAGACTGCTTTAGAAAGAAGGTTGTAAAGGTTTTATTGAAGAGGAGAGCCAGACAAAAAGATTAATCTGGAAAAACTGACCACATATAGCAGGGAGTGGTGGGTTAATCCTATTATGTCCTAAAGGTCATATCCTGCTTCCCTGTGGCTGTGGCTGATGACTATTGGATTATTTTGTGTGTGAGGGATTGTAGCTTCTAGGAATCTTTGTTTTTCTAATCCAAGCTTCCTGGCTCCAATCTTTCTGACAAGATTATCACATCTGCATTTCTGCAGGCCTGGTTTCTGTTTGGGGCAGAGAGACTTGGGGTGTTGTTGTTGGTGTCTGACTTTAAAATCCTTTGAGGAAATATATTCTGCCTTTTTAATATTTCCCAAAAATTTTCTTTCTCTGGATTCTTCCCACAGATCTTACACTTGTATACCACTTTAAATCCCTCTCTAAGTGTTTGCAGATTCAGCCTATTGCCCCCAATAATCTGGGTCCTCATTTTACCGATCTTGGAAAGATGGAAGTCTTGAGCCAGTCAGGATTGAACTCCTGGCTGTGGGAATGTAGAGTTAGCCTGCAATACTGCATTCTAACCACTGCACCACCATGATTCCTATACAATACTTTTATCACATCATCTAGCTCCGTGATGGCGAACCTTTTAGAGACCGAGTGCCCAAATTGCAACCCAAAACCCACTTATGCATCGTAGGGTGCCGGGTGGGTGTGGCCCATTGGGTGGGCGTGGCTGTGGTGGTAACGGCAGACTGGGTGGGACTAAAAAGTTCAATCAATCAATTCCAACTTTGCAAGAACTTTTTTTTCCCGCGAGAAGTTGAAATTGACTGATTGAACCTTTTTTTTTTTTTGCATATGGCAGCGGAGGCCTAAAGCGAAAAGGTTTTATAAAACCCAGCTGAAGGCCTAGGACTGGGGTGACGGCGCGCGTGCCCACAGAGAGGGCTCTGAGTGCCACCTCTGGCACCCGTGCCATAGGTTCGCCACCACTGATCTAGCTTAACTAGTTAAAGCAAGTTTGGCGACTACAACATAAAAGAGATTTATTTATAGGAAATTCTGATAGAGATAGCAAGTCTAACTAGACCTTACCAGGAAGTGAGACCAAGGACATATACTATATGTGTGCCAGGGAAAAAAAGGAAGAAGGAAGTGACTCAGATTTTCAAGGAGGGAACATGATGTATGTGGCATTTAACTTCCTGTATGAAAAATAGGATAGAAAATTCAAATAAATATATTTGGAGACAATGCTAGGGAAGGCGATGGAGGACTACTGTTTTGTTATGCTTTTGAAGGTTTTGTTATGCTTTTGAAGGCTCCAGTTAGTCCAGAATGCGGCCGCGCGAGCGGTGATGGGAGCGACCTGTCGCTCCCACGTAACGCCGCTACTGCGCGAGCTGCACTGGCTGCCTGTGGCCTTCCGAGTGCGCTTCAAGGTGTTGATTATCATCTTTAAAGCGCGCCATGGCATTGGACCTGGTTACATCCGAGACCGCCTTCTGCCACAGATTGCCTCCCACCGGCCGATACGCTCCCACAGAGAGGCCCTCATCAGGGTGCCGTCNTTTCAGCGGGCAGGACTGGCCTAGGGGTATTTTAAATTGGTTTTAGCCAAATTTTAGTAGAAGCGGCCGATTTAAATATTTATTTTTAATGATTTTTTAAAACTTTGTATTGTATTGTATTAAACTGTTTTTAAACTGGCTGTAAGCCGCCCTGAGTCCTACGGGAGAAGGGCGGGGTATAAATATAAATATAATAATATAATAATAATAATAATATATAATAATAATAAATATAATAATAATATGGCAGTGGTGGCGAACCCATGGCATGGGTGCCAGAGGCGGCACGCAGAGCCCTCTCTGAGGGCATGCGCGTCGTCGCCCCAGTCCTAGGCCTTCAGCTGGGTTTTATAAAACCTTTTCGCTTTAGGCCTCCGCTGCTGTGTGCAAAAAAAAAAAAAAAAAAAGGTTCAATAAATCAGTCAATTTCAACTTCTCGTGGGAAAAAAAAAGATCTTGCAAAGTTGGAATCGATAGATTGAACTTTTTAGTCCCACCCAGTCTGCTGTTATCACCGCAGCCACGCCCACACAATGGGCCACAGCCAGCCAATGGGCCACACCCACCCAATGGGCCACACCCACCCGGCACCCGACGATGCATAAGTGGGTTTTGGGTTGCAGTTTGGGCACTCGGTCTCTAAAAGGTTCGCCATCACTGTTATATGGTTTGGATTTACAAAGATATGCCAGACATATTTTTAAAAGGAGATATATTGAAAATATTACAATTGAGAAAAGACTGCAATTACTTGGGAGTCTTTTAGACAGTCAGGGTAAACCAGCAGCTGTATACAGGGAAGCTGTCCTTTTAAATAGTAATCTTTTTTTAAAAAACATGTATGTGAAAACAGAATTGTATAGTTCCCTTTCGCTCTTTCCACAATCTAGGAATTAAACGCCAGAGAAAATGACAGTATGTCTCATAGCTCCTTTGAAGTGTCTCCAGCATCTAAGGAAGACAAAGAACGAAGCAACCGAATGAAGAAACTGTCCTTAGGAATGGAAGATTCGGGCCCAGCTTCAAATGACAGTCATCGGAAAACAGTATGTTAATATACAGTACAGACAGTTCTCAACTTACAATGCTTCATTTAGTGACTGTTCGAAGTTACAACGGCACTGGAAAAAGTGACCTATGGCCATTTTTCACACTTATGACCGTTGCAGCATTACCATGGTCATGTGATCAAAATTGAGATGCCTGGCAATTGGTTCATATTTATGACGGTTGCAGTGTCCGGGGGGGGGGAGTTTCACGTGATCCCCTTTTATGATCTTCTGACAAGCAAAGTCAATGGGGAAACCAGATTCACTTAACAACCGTGTTGCTAACTGAACAACTAAAGACTCATGCAAAACTGGAATCTTAAAACTGTGGAAAAAAATGTACCAATTGAAAAAAAAACTGACTGCAATGTGCAATTTGTAATCACCAGTTGGTGACCAAAAACCCTTTCATGGAAGTTTTTAGTAAATTTATACCTTCGAAAAGTGACTTTCAAGATCTTTTTCTGTGACCCAGGAAAGCAGTCAACTATACTGTGCAATCTGATATTCCTTTTTTGTAAAAAAGAAAAATTATTATTATTTTCCCCAAAGCCAGGTCCCCAAAGTAAACACCTAAAAGTTTTTTTCTGAAAGACAACTGGACTTGTTTTTTTCTTTGAAAACATCTATGGAGATTCTCAATCATCCAGGTCATGGTTGTCCCAAAGGTGCTTTTAAAAAGCAAATGAACTTCCTTATTTTTTTTCCTTGAAAATATTTTGCTTCTTATCCAAGAAGCTTCTTCAGTTCAACTGAAGACCAGAAGCTGGATAAGAAGTGAAATGTTTTCAAAGAAAAACCAAGGAAGTCCATTGACTTTTGGAAAAGCAAATTTGGGACAACCATGACTGAATGATTGAGAATCTCTATAGATATGTCCCTAAGATAAGTGGCAGAAATAAATCATAAATAACCTTCTTTATTGACAGGGAGCTCAAAACATTCATATTTTTTTCTGCATTGGGCAGTAGATTCACAGTCCATAATTTTATTTGAAGGCCCTTGGCACATGAGCTTGGTTGTTTTCTTGCAGACATTTCATTACCCAAACTAGGTAACATCATCAGTGCTAATGGACTGTCTGCAAGAAAACAACCCAACTCAGAGAGCACCAAAGACCTCTCAGTTCAATCCTGAGCTATACACAGTCTCTTTTACCATTAATTTGTTTATTTGAAGAACTTCCCTAGGCCAGGGCTTTTCAACCTTTTCACCCATTGTACCACTTTTAGGATATGGCAACATCCGAGTACCACCAGTCGCCTAGCAAGGTGTCAAAAACTTGATGACCAAAAAAAAAAAAAAAGGAAAAAAGTGATAAAGTACAGGTAGTCCTCGACTTACAACAGTTCGCTTAGTGACTGTTCGAAGTTACAATGGCACTGAAAAAAGTGCCCCGCAAGCCACAGCTGAGCAAGACACCTGCCTGCCCACCCGGTGGCGCTCTTCCTCCTGTCCGAGGTTTTCATTGCTGTGAGCATTTCTGTTGAGGATTGGCAGCGGGGGTGGGGTGGTGGGGGTGTTTGGTTTTTATTCCCCTCGTCTGCTGGGTGGTTGCAGCAGGTTTTGGTCACCTCACATGACCCTGGGACACTGTGACCATCATAAATATAAATCTGTTTCCAAGCATCTGAATGTAAATCAAAAGACCCTGGAGATGCTGCAACATTCCAGCTGACCGGCACTTCTTCTGGGCTCAGCAGAAGCACCAGGATCAGTGCTGCTTTCCAGCTGATTGGTGCTTCTTCAGGGCTCAGCAGAAGCGTCAGGATCAGCACCGAGCTCCAGCTGGAGCCTGACACTGATCCTGGCACTTCCACTGAGCCTTGTCAGCCCCGAAGAAGCGCCAATCAACTGGAAAGCGGCACTGATCCTGGCGCTTCCGCTGAGCCCTGACAGCCCTGCAGCTCCAGCCATCTCTCACTCAGACTTGTGCGGTGCTGCCACCGGTTCAGCTCATTCCCCTCCCCCGCTACCACTTTTCTAGGATGTTCGGGTACCACCTGCCAGGTGCCAATGTACCACAGGTGGTACCTGTACCACTGGTTGAAAAGCCCTGCCCTAGGTGATGAAAACCAACACATGCCAATATTGTGTTGCATTTCATTTCTCCCATCCTTGTACTCTGCAGATCTTCAGTTATGGCTATGGACCTTCTTCAAACCCAGCAAAACGGAGACCAAGTCATGGCAGTGTCTTCAGTTTGTACCTGTCAGGGAAAGAGACTGGATCAAAGACTGAAGTTGGGGATGAAGACTCCAACGATGTTGGGGAGATGGAGCTCCATCGTAGTTGTGTTTTGCCTACGCGCATAGTCAGGCGTCCAAGCACCCAAAGTCAAGCCAGCTATGGGTCTCATCCAGCTACTCCTAACTACATGCAGTCCAATAGATGGAACACTGGAGATGATTGCAACGGGTTGGTCTCCTTGGGACCTGGTGGAATGAGGTCCTTGAACGTGGAACCTCTTGCAGGAGAAGCTTTGTTGCTTCCTCCTGTTATGCAAAATCCCAAAATGAGCAACCAGGTGGGTTGAAAATATTGGCAATTATTTGCTCTTTCAAGAAAGGGGGTTATGCTTCATAGGCTGTTCATGATGCAGGTGTAGTTATACATCAGAATTGTATACATGGTTGTATATTAGATAGGGATGTTTTCTGAAGGACCCCTAATTGTCCTTTGGGACAACACAGCCTAATATTTTCATAAAAGGAGGTAGTTTCAACTATACTTCGTAGCATACAAGTAGTCTTCAACTTATGACAAATTGAACCCAAAATTTCTGTTGCTAACCAAGACAGTTGTTAAGTGAGTTTTGCCCCATTTTACAACCTTACTTGTCACCATCATTAAGTGAATTTCAGCAGCTGTTAAGTTAGTAACATGGTTGTTAAGTGAATCTGACTTCCCCATTGACTTTGTTTGTCAGAAGGTCACAAAAGGGGATCACGTGACCCCGGGACCCTGTGACCGTCATAAATATGAACCAGTTGCCATGCCTCTGGATTTTGATCACGTGACCATGGGGATGCTGCAACAGTTGTGTGAAAACTGGTCATAAGTCACTTTTTTCAGTGCTGTTGTATCTTCAAATGGTCACTAAAAATGGTCGTAAGTCAAGGACTACCTGTATATTATAATCATTTGACTGACTGAGTGAGTGAATTGGGTAAGTGAATAATGCTGAGTCATTTTCAACTTTTATGGACCACACTGATAGGTGGATTTTCTCTACGATTATAATGAATTATATTTGTTTAATGAATTTATTTATAGGCTGCATCTTTAAGCAAGCAGTTTCTACAATTCATAAGACATATTTGAAAAACGCTAGTCACTGTGTGAACCTCACTGAAGTGGTATAACTATTTCTCTTGTTAATGTCAGAGGTGTTTCTTATAATTATTTTAGTCTGAATGTCGGAGGGAGTCTGTTAGCACTTTTATGACTAACAAATGAACTGCAGGTGCTTTCTTTATATGCATAATTTGACTAATTTAGGACTAAAGTTGTGGGGAATTGGGAGGGAAGGAAAGAAGAAAAGCTGGTTGTGCAGATGTAGATTAAATATGAGACAGATTACAAAAACCTATCAATTAACAACTGTAATATAGGGAGTCCTTGACATATGACTGTAATGGAGCTTGGACATTACAGTCACAAACAGGGTCAGTCATGTGATTAGCCTGATTTTATTATTTTTTTTGCAGCAGTTGTTAAGCAAATGCTATTGTCATACAATGAATACTGTTACCATGCCAAAACATCTGCTTTTCATCAAAAATGTCATAAAATGCAGTCGTGTGACCACAGGATGCTGAAAATCACTATAAATGATCTTTGTTGCTTTTCCCTGCATTCTTCTCTGCTCTCATACAGACTACCTGTATAGGACCTGTATATTTCAGTTTTAAGAATCCTTTGACTTGCCTGATGTATAAATTGTCATATTTCTGCCCAAAGAGCAGGGATATTTATAGGTAAACCTACTGCATGTGTCTTTAAACAGATGTCTTTGTATGATGAAACTAACAAGATGGTCCAAGTTCATCGACTGTCAGTTGATTATTACAACCAGCCACTTCAGAGACAGCGGGCAGCAAGTGTAGCCAGCATTATCACCAGCGTCCTTGAAGGTACAAGTTTTCTTTTGCAGAACTTTTGTTTCTAAACATGGGGATGGTCTATTGCAAGGGTAGGCCACCTTGGCTCTTTTATGACTCGTGGACTTCAACTCCCAGAATTCCTGAGCCAGCATGGCTCAGGTTGGAAACCTCTCCCTTTCCCCTCAGCGTGGCTGGCTCAGGAATTCTGGGAGTTGAAGTCCACCAGTCCTAAAAGAGCCAAGGTGGCCTACCCATGGCCTAGTGAGTCCTGCCCAATTTTACCACCTTTTTGAGATCATTGTTAGGTGAATTGTGTTGTTTTTTAAGTGAATCCAATTTCCCCCATGGACTTAGCTTTTCAGAAGCAGGCTGGGAAGATAATAAAGGGTGATCACATGACCCTGGGACAGTGCAACTGTCATAAGTACATGCCAGTTGCAAGCACACAAATTTTGATCATGGGTGCAAGGGTCATCTGGACTGACCCTTGCACCCATTTCCGTGGCTGTTGTATCTTTGAACTGTCACTAAACAAATAGCTGTCAAAGATTATTACAGTAGCAATTCCTTTCCAGTAGAAATTGTAGATTAGGAAAATCTGTCATATTTATTTATGTATTTATTGTATTTATTAAATGTTTATGCTACCCACTTCCCCTGTAAGGTGATTCTGGGCCACTGTATTTGTTTATGGTCTGTTATTTTGAAATTTTTACAAATGCTTGCATCCCAACTTTCTGTTGTGTGGAATTTGCAGTCAAAAAGTGTTTCTTAAAAAACATAAAGAGCGATGGCTGAAAAATAAAACACCTTTTCCTAACCATTCAAATTCCTACAATTTATTGAAGTAAAACATGTTTTATCCAATGTCAGAATTTTATCAGAGACCATTGGATCTTTTCAGGGAATGAGCTGCAGAGAAATTAAAAAAAAGGAAGACATTTTGTACATTCTCAACCAAAGTTAAAAGGATAGGCCATAAAAAAACTTAGATGAGTAGGTCAATAACTACTACTACTACTTCTTCTTCTTCTTCTTCTTCTTCTTCTTCTTCTTCTTCTTCCTCCCCCTCCTCCTACTCCCCCTCTTCCTCCTTTCCCTCCTCCCCCTCCTCTTTCCCCTCCTCCTTTTCTTTCTCCTTCTCCTTCCGCTTACCCTCCTCCTTCCCCTTCTCCTTTCCCTCTTCTTTTCCCTCCTCCTCCTCCCCCTTCTCCTTCTCCTCCTCCTTTCCTTCCTCCTTCCCCTCCTCCCCCTCCCCCTCCTCCTCCTTTCCCTCCTCCCCCTCCTCTTTCCCCTCCTCCTTTTCTTTTTCCTTCTCCTTCTCCTTCCCCTTCCCCTCCTCCTTTCCCTCCTCTTCCTCCTCCTCCTCTTCCTTCCTCCTTCCCCTCCTCCCCCTCCTCCTCCTCCTTTCCTCCTCCTTGTCTTTCTCCTCCCCCTCCCCCTTTTTCCCTTGTTTAGAGCTTGAAGAATCAGATCGAAAATGGCCTGGCTTCTTGAACAAGTTAGCCCGCAAGTGTCTTATCTGGAACTGTTGCCCTCTGTGGCAGAAAATAAAGAAGAAAGTGGGTGTGATTGTAATGGACCCCTTTACCGATCTCATCATCACACTTTGCATTGTGATGAACACTCTTTTTATGGCCTTGGACCACTACAAAATGACCCCCCAGTTTGAGCAAGCTCTTTCGAGTGGTAACATGGTAAGCAAATCCTGAAGCAGAAGGGAATCTACTATCCCTGTTTTACATCCATAAAATGATAAAAATTTGGTTGATCCCTTTGGCTGGAGTGTTAGGGGATCCCTATGGATTTATTTTTCTTCTTGATTTGAAACACATTTCCTCTAGAAACCTAGAAACCGTGCACTATATGACTAACGACAACGGTGAAGAAACGATTAATAAAAACTATCAAAATTAAATGATAGTCTACTGGTTCCAACATTATTATTATTATTATTATTATTATTATTATTATTATTATTATTATTATTATTATTATTATTATTATTATTATTATTATTATTATTATTATTAGATAAAGTTGGAAGGGACCTTGGAGGTCATCGAGTCCAACCCCCTGCTCAGGCAGGAACCCTACACCATTTCAGACAAATGGCTGTCCAGTCTCTTCTTAAAAACTTCCAGTTTTGGAGCATTCACCGCTTCTGGAGGCAGGTTGTTCCATTGGTTAATTGTTGTGACTTGTTTAAAAATATTAAATCTGTTGCTATACAGGGAGTCCTCGACTTACGACCACAATTGAGCCCAAAATTTCTGTTGCTAAGTGAGAAATTTGTTAAGTGAGTTTTTTTTCCCATTTTGCGACATTTCTTGCCACAGTTGTTAAGTGAATCACTGCAGTTTTTAAGTTAGTCACACGGTTGTTAAGTGAAACTGGCTTCTCCCATTGACTTTGCTTGTTAGAAGGTCCCAAAGGGGGATCACATGACTTTGAGACACAGCAACAGTCATAAGTATGAGTCAGTTGCCAAGCATCTGAATTTTGATCTCATGATCATGGGGATGCTATAAAGGCTGTAAGTGTGAAAAATAGCTATGTTGCTTTTTAAAGTGCCGTTGCAACTTTGAACAGTCACTAAATGAACTGTTGTAAGTCGAGGACTACCTGTACTGATAAAAAGAGGGCAAGTCTTTGATTGTGTGGTCTTGGCTGCCATCTTGATTTTTTTAACCTTCCTGTTGACTCTCCTTTTTGTTTGAATTGATGATAATAATAAAACAACCAATCAAGGATCACATGACTTTGACAAACAAAGACTGAACTGAATATATGGAAGACTAAGAGAAAATCAGTTTAGTCTAGTGATAAAGGCCCAGGAGGCTGTGAGTTCTAGTCCTGCCTTAGCTATGAAAGCCGACTGGATGACTTTGGGCCAATCACCAGGAAGCTGTGAATTAGTCCTGCTTTAACTATGAAAGCCGACTGGATGACTTTGGACCAATCACCAGGAGATGCTGAGTTCTAGTCCTGCCTTAGCTATAAAAGCTGACTGGATGACTTTGGGCCAATCACCAGGAGGCTGTGAATTCTAGTCCTGCCTTAGCTATGAAAGCCGATTGGATGACTTTGGACCAATCACCAGGAGGCTGTGAATTCTAGTCCTGCTTTAACTATGAAAGCTGACTGGATGACTTTGGGCCAATCACCAGGAGATGGTGAGTTCTAGTCCTGCCTTAGGCATGAAAGCCAGCTGGGTAATCCAGTCACTCCCTCCCTCAGCCCCAACTACCTCACAGATTTCTTGAAGTGAGAAAAAGAAGGAATATTAGTATTTTCACCATCTTGAGCTACTTATAAAGCAACGAAGGCAGGATTAAAAAAAAAATCCAGTGAAGAAATAAACATGAAGTAGCCCTCACCTTCCTCAGGACTGACTCTGCTGTTTTTTCTTTCTCTGAATCTGACAGATTTTCACAGCGATTTTCACAGCAGAAATGATCCTGAAAATCATTGCCATGGACCCTTACCATTATTTTCAGCAGCGCTCAAACGTCTTTGACAGCGTGATTGTCCTGATCAGCATAGTTGATCTCAGCACGTCCAGCGAGACCAAAGAGGACAGGAAAGGGAAAAAAGGCGGGAAAAAGGGCAGCTATTCTGTGCTGCGAACCTTGAGGCTGGTAACTGTTTGTTCCATGGCTTCGGAACTACAGGTGGTCCTCGACTTACGACAACAACTGAGCTCAAAGTTTCTGTTGTTAAGTGAGACATTTGTTAAGTGAGGTTTGCCCCATTTGACGACCTTTCTTGCCTCAGTTGTTAAGTGAATCACTGCCGTTGTTAAATGAATCACATAGTTGTTAAGTGAATCTGGCTTCCCCATTGATTTTGCTCGTCAGAAGATTGCAAAAGGGGATCACATGACCCCGGGACACTGCAACCGTCATAAATATGAGTCAGTTGCCAAGCATCTGAATTTTGATCACATGACCACGGGAGATGTTGTAAATGGTCATAAGTCACTTTTTTCAGTGCTGTTATAACTTTGAACGGTCACTAAATGAATTATTGTAATTCGAGGACTATCAGTAAATGGACAATATTTTTAATTTATGGATCGCTGGCAGAGATGAGTTGAATGTTTAAGAAAGGGAGTCATGATTGTGGCTCTTTATCTCAACTTTTTTGACCTCTTGCTTCCTTTAGTTATCTTTGAACATAGTACTTGACATACCGTATTACTCTGTTATTGTTAAAACTGATTTGAAACTGATTTGATCTTTTCGTCTTCAACAGATGAGAGTCTTCAAGCTGGCAAAGTCTTGGCCCACCTTAAACACCCTCATAAAAATCATCTTAAATTCAGTGGATGCTCTGGGCAACCTCACTCTGGTCCTGGCCATTATCGTCTTTATTTTTGCTGTATTTGGGATGCAACTGTTTGGGAACAGTTATAAAATCTCTTGCAAGAAGTTAGATCCCACTTGCAAAGTACGCTGGCACATGGAGGATTTTTTCCATTCTTTTCTCATTATCTTCCGAATCCTGTGTGGGGAATGGATTGAGACCATGTGGCACTGCATGGTGGTAGCTGAGCGGTCGCTATGCCTGCTGGTCTTCGTGCTGGTGATGGTGATTGGGAATTTAGTGGTGAGTTAGGGTTCTTTCTTCTCTTTACTGTCTATCTGTCTGTCTGTCTGTCTTTCTCTATTTATCTCTCTGTTTTCTATGTACTCTATTTTCAATGTCATTTTAACTTTGAATGGACACTAAAGGAAAGGTTGTAATTTGAAGACTACCTATATCAGGGGTAGGCCACCTTGGCTCTTTTATGACTCGTGGACTTCAACTCCCAGAATTCCTGAGCCAGCATGGCTCAGCTTGGAAACTCTCCCTTTCCCCTCAGCATGGCTGGCTCAGGGATTCTGGGAGTTGAAGTCCACGAGTCATAAAAAGAGCCAAGGTTGCCTACCCCTGGCCTATATCTATGAAATCACCAGGAGATTTTTTGGGGAGATTAGAAAAGAGCCAACACTTTGTCCAAATATTCTTTCCTCTTGTAAATGACCTCTGTCTCCCCATTCGTATTCCAAATGATAATAATAATATAATCTGTTATATTACCTGTAAGCAAATCTAATAATAATTTGCATCTGTTATTAACCTTTTGCTTTCTCCTTCCTCTGAGGTTCTCAATCTGTTCATTGCCCTTCTGCTGAATTCCTTCAGTACCGATAACCTCAATCAGCTCCCAGAAGACGACAGGGAGACCAACAACTTGAAGATTGCCTTTGCTAGGATCCACAGAGGACTTCATGTCGCAAAACAGGCTGTGTTGACCATTTTCCTCCGAGTTTTGGGGTGGAAGAGGAAAGCAGCTGCCAAGAAAGTAAAATGTGACTTGGAGAAAAATGAGGTAGAATTGAGAAGCAACGTCCATAATTCCAAAGAGGGTCACAGCAGCCCGTGGGCAAGTGAGAAGAGCAACCAAGATGACTTTATCTCCAATCCCAGCGTGTTTATCTGTGTTCCGATTGCTCATGGGGAAACTGATAGTGACACCTCAGAAGATCTGGGCTCGGTCATGGAGACAGAGTGTACGAAGCAGGTTAGGAGCTAGATTCGGGTCATCTCAGCAGGTCGCAAAGTCAAGTTGGGTCAGTAGGAGATCAGCAGGACATTCCTGGGTTGAAACTATATCTCTGAAGAAGACAGTGGCTAACCCTGTGAGAATAGCTATGATGGGTCCATGAAAGCACCAGAATTGAACTTGATTCCAAGAAGTTATTGTTTATTAGTTATTTCCCTTAGAGCTGTGTTTCTCAACCTTGGGAGCTCTAAGATGTCTGGACTTCAACTCCCAGAATTCCCCAGCCAACAGGTTGTATGGGGAATTCTGAGAGTTGAAGTCCAAACATCTTAATGTTGCGAAAGTTGTAAAACAGTGCCTTAGAGAGGATCAGTACTGGTTCATCAAGATCTCCTGGTTTTGTTGCTTACCTAGAAACCAAATTTTTGTCAGAAATGGCAAATCTGGCAAAAGGGTTAAAATGTATACTATTTCCCCGCACCTTCTCTTTCTATGAGAAGATCTACTTAAGTCTGTAGGCAGAAATGCTGATAAATAAATACTAGGAAGATGCATATAATATTTTGTATCATCCTTTAATCATTTTGTAGGCCTCGCAGGGTGACTATAATTAGTGAGATGGATGGCATATAAATGTAATAAATAAAAATTCTTCTTTCTTGGATAAACAGCAGGGACATATCTGCTGGAGTGTCCAGAAAAGCAAAATCACAGCCACAACCATGGGATCAAAGCTTCAACTCCTTTTTGTGGATTTGTTTGTATGAACATCCCTGGACAGGAGGTTTAGGTGCGAGGATATTTGTTGGAAAATGGTACCAGTGGTCCTCGACTTACAACCACAATTGAGACCCCAAAATTTTCATTGCTAAGCAAGACAGTTAAATGAGTTTTGCCCCATTTTATGACCTTTCTTGACACAGTGGTTAAGTGAATCACTGCAATTGTTAGGTTAGTGACATGGTTGTTAAGTGAATCTGTCTTCCCCATTGACTTTGCTTGTCAGAAGGTTGCAAAATGTGGTCCCAGGACACTGCAACTGTCGTAAATACATGCCAGTTGCCAAGCCTATGAATTTTGATCACGTGACCATGGGAATGCTGAAACAGTTGTAAGCATGAAAAATGCTCAGAAGTCACTTTTTCAGTGCTGTTGTAACTTCAAATGGTTACTAAACAAATGGTTGTAAGTTGAAGACTACCTGTATATGGAAAAGAAGAAAAATAAATTTAGTCAGAATCCTGATGTTTAAACTCTGGGCAGGGGCATCTGTAGGGTTGGCACCCACAAAAGAGAGGTGAGGTGTGGATCATGTGATTGTGGCTGCCGTATTGGTAGCCAAGGCAACCAGTGCTTAGCAAACTCATTTTGAATCCCAGCTATTGTGATTTTCAGCAAGAAAACCAGTTGCGCTTGAGGGGAGAAAAGGCCAAAAGCTGCGAAGTCTGGAGCCGGACGTCAGAAATTTCTATTCCCGAAGGGAAAGTCGGATCTTCGCTGTCCAAGAAAAAAGAGGTAAATACCACTCCTCAATCTACAGCCAAGAAAAATATTGCCTAAGTGATCTACGGGTGAAGTTCAGGTGTAGGAGAAGAAGTGCAGAACGTGGGGCGGGGTGCCTACAGTTGAGCATAGCCACCCAGGGACAAAGTCCAATCTCCCTTGAATTCCATATAATAATAACAATAATAATAATAATAATAATAATAATAATAATAATACCACCACTTGAACACCATTGGCATTGACAAATTCACCATTAGTCAATTGCAAAAGGCGACCTTACTAGGAACCGCTTCCATCCTGCGACAATTTCTGTAATACCATCAAAGTAGGTGTAGACGGATAGGGTCCAGGACCCATTCCTGAGCTATCCATCTGTTTTTACGGTTTAGGTCAGACTTGTAGACCGACTGACACGCTACTAGGTATTATTATTATTATTATTATTATTATTATTATTATTATTATTATTATTATTATTATTATTATTATTATTATTATTATTATTATATAATAATAATAATAATTAAAAAAAAAAAAAGTTGAAGGGACCTTGGAAGTCATCTAGTTCAACCCCCTGCTCAGGCAGGAAACATTATATCATTTCGGACAAATGGCTGCCCAGTCTCTTCTTGAAAACTTCCAGTGTTGGAGCATTCACCTCTTCTGGAGGCAGGTTGTTCCACTGGTTAATTGTTCTAACTGTCAGGAAGTTTCTCCTTAGTTCCAGGTTGCTTCTCTCCTTGGTTAGTTTCCACCCGTTGCTTCTTGTCCTGCCTTCAGGCGCCTTGGAGAATAGCTTGACTCCCTCTTCTTTGGGGCAGCCCCTTCTAGCAGGTGCTGAGAAGATTCCTAGGCATAGGCTTAAATCAGTTTAATTGGCCCTTCACATGTGTGGACCTAGTCTTTCACCCTCCCACATGGGAATTCTCTGGGAAACATAGCCACTCAATCTTTCTCAGCCCAGCTTATCTACCTGTACGTCCTCGACTTACAACAGTTCATTGAGTGACTGTTCGAGGTTACAACAGCACTGAAAAAACTGGCAATTTTTCACCCTTACCCTCAACGTATGACCAGAATTGAGCCCAATTTGGAATTGTGAATTTTACCCCATTTTACTTTCGTTTTCTTGCTACAGCGGCGAACTGAATCACGGCAGTTCTCAAGTTAGTAACACAGTTGTTAAGTGAAGCTGACTTCCTCATTGACTTCGTTTGTCAGAAGGTCACAAAAGGGGATCACGTGACCCTGGGACACTGAAACCGTCATAAATATGAGTGCCGGTTGCCAAGCATCCGAATTCTGATCACATGATCATGGGGATGTTGCAACGGTCGTAAGTGTGAAAAACAATCACAAGTCACTTTTTTCAGTGCCATTGTAACTTGGAATGGTCACTAAATGAACTGTTGTAAGTCAAGGACTGCCTGTATTAACTAAGAATGTGCAGAGATCAAAATCTGCTTAACACACCCATGGGTGTGTTCTGTGATCCGGTAATGGCCTCTGAGAAAAGAACACATCTGGTTTGGTTTAGTGTTATATTCTACAAATTACTTTTGCCATTTGAGTTCAGATCATGCAGAACCCCAATTCCATGTTTTAAAAAATGGGGGTGTCTTCTCTCAGCATTTACTCCAGGAATGCCAAGGGACAGCTGATCCCGTGGAAACATCTGGCCTGTCTTTTTTGTTTTGTAGATTGCAGACTCTACCAGCTGTTCAGAAGGCAGCACTGTGGATCTGATAAACCCAGATGAATTCCTGAAGAACATCTCCGAGCTTGATGAGGATTTCAAGCAGCCAGACAATTGTTTCCCAGAAAGTAAGGAGCCCCTTGACAGATTTATATGATTTTATAACCATAAGGATGTCCCCAGAGATATCTGTGGGTCTGTGGGTCAGAATCTACCAGATGGTGGCCATGACATTTGTAATTGAAGCGTCATCCCCTCATGTATCTGCAGATGTACAGTAGTCAGCTTATGACTGGATGCCTGCAATCTTTTGAGGTTAAAACAAACCTTTCTGGGTGCTTACAACCCAGTTCTGAAGTTCTGATGACTCCCCCCCCCCCGCCAGTAACTTACAGAACATTTCAGGCATTTGATAACTGGTCCAGATTTATACCTATTTGCAATGCCCCACGGCCATGTGACTATGTTTTACAACAGTGGTGGCGAACCTATGGCACGGGTGCCAGAGGCGGCACTCAGAGCCCTCTCTGTGGGCACGCGCGCCGTCGCCCCAGTCCTAGGCCTTCAGCTGGGTTTTATAAAACCTTTTCACTTTAGGCCTCCGTTGCTGTGTGCAAAAAAAAAAAAAAGGTTCAATCAATCAGCCAATTTCAACTTCTCGCGGGAAAAAAAAAGATCTTGCAAAGTTGGAATTGATTGATTGAACTTTTTAGTCCCACCTAGTCTGCCGTTACCACTACAGCCACGCCCACCCAATGGGCCACACCCAGCCAATGGGCCACACCCAGCCAATGGGCCACACCCACCCGGCACCTGACGATACATAAGAGGGTTTTGGGTTGCAGTTTGGGCACTCGGTCTATAAAAGGTTCGCCATCGCTATTTTACAATATTGGCATTTACTTCCAATTTTTGCCAAAAGACTCCTGATAGCAAATAATTGGTTCCTTTAATGACTGCAACATTCAGTTAGCTACTGTGGCGGTCACTTTAGGTCTGTGGTGTTAGTGACCTCCACAAAAAAAAGATCGTAAAAACAAATCTGGTCACATGACAACCCATCCTGTGATTATTATGATGGTGATGGGCAGGCTCCATGATGGTCTACCTACATTTTAAGGAGCAAGGCTTCGTGATACCATACCCACCAGCATGCAGGTTTTGATATACGGACTCACAGACGTATCAGAGCATCACCAAAACGGCCCTCTCTGAATTTCTTTTAAAGTATGGTTCTCTGAAAACTGTATCCAATTTTCTTCAAGGACTGCCCAGCTGATTTCTCTTCTAACAGTCCAAAGATCCATGCATCTTCAACTAATATTCAAACACATCTCAATTCATAATAATGTGTAATATCAATATATATATTACAACCATTTGTATAGTGTTCATCTGAAGTTACAAAGGCACTGAAAAAAGTGAGTTGTGACTGTTTCACACTTACGACCGTTGCAGCATCCCCATGGTCAAATGATCAGAATTCTGGGGCTTTGACAATTGCCATGTATTTATGCTAGTGGCATAAACCAGCTTCCAATAAGCAAAGTCAACGGTAGAAACCAGATTCGCTTAAGGATCACATCATTTACTTAATAAATGTGGCAAAAATGTCATAAACTGGGGCAAAACTCACTTAACAACTGTCTTGCTTAGCAATGGAAATTTTGAGCTCAGTTGTAGTTGTAAGTCAAGGACCACCCCTACTTTTATGAATTTTATCATCCAGAAAGGATGGTCTAAACTTTTCATCATCCCAGACAGGGTGGCCAACTGGATTAGTGGTGTCTTCCCAGAGAGATTCTTCAAGCATCTTGAAAGACAGGATGCAGAGCTAATATATATAATATTAACCTGTTCATGGGAATTGTCTTTACGCATTAATTTTACATTGTGACTTTAATGTCTCTTTCAGGATGTGTTCACCGTTATCCTTGGTGTTCAGTGAATACGACTAAGTTTCCAGGGAAAACCTGGTGGAATTTAAGAAAGACATGTTACCAGATTGTGGAACACAACTGGTTTGAAAGCTTCATTGTGTTCATGATTTTGCTGAGCAGTGGAGCGCTGGTATGTGTGAACTGTTTTTCCTTTAACATTAACTTAAGCAGAAGAAAGGAAAGTACATTGTCATTTGTCCGAAATGGTATAGAGTTTCCTGCCTGAGCAGGGGGTTGGACTAGATGACCTCCAAGGTCCCTTCCAACTTTACTATTATTATTATTATTATTATTATTATTATTATTATTATTATTATTATTATTATTATTATTATTATTATTATTATTATTATTATTATTATTATTATTATTATTATTATTATTATTATTATTATTTCCAGTCAGGAATAATGTAGAACATGGTTTCTCAACCTTGACAGCTTTAAGATGCATGGACTTCAATTCCCACAATTCCCCAGCCAGCAGGCTAGCTGGGAAATTCTGGGATTTGAAGTCCATGCATCTTAAAGGTGCTGACACTGAAAAACATCAATGTAGACAAATACAGATAGCTCTCAATCGACAACATTTTGTTTAGTAATCGATCAAAGTTACAACATCACTGGAAAAAGTGACTTACGAATTTTTTTCACACATTGCAACATCCCCATGGCCATGTGATCAAAACTTAGATGCTTGGCAACTGACTCATATTTTTGACGGTTGCAATGTCCCAAAGTCATATGATCCCCTTTTGTGATCTTCAGACAAGCGAAGTCAAAGGGGAAGCCAGATTCACTTAACAACCGTGTTACTCACTTTAAAACTGCAGGGATTCACTTAAAAACTGTGGCAAGAAAGGTCATAAAATGGGACAAAATCCACTTAACAACTGTCTCATTTAGCAACATAAATTTTGAGCTCGCTTGTGGTCATAAGTTGAGGACTGCCTGACAACAACAGGAGGGTAGTTAGCTTGGTTAAAAATCTGATCTGCCACTGATCTAACCATTCTATGATTCTTTCAAAACAAAGCTCATTGTTTTGGGGATCTGGCTGAATGTCTAATCGGGTTTTCATGGAAAACCACTTATATACTTGCCTCCTTCATAGTCTGCTTTTAAATCTGATTGGTTTTGAGGTTTTTGTGCTTTCGCTAATTTGAAGGCACCATCATATCAAAATGAACTTTTTTCATTTCATCAGTGTTCAGGATTTGCTTCAGCACCTTATTAATTGTCAATGGGGGGAAAAATGAAATCCTTAATGGTCTGAGAACATTGAGAGATAGAATGGAAAAGGAAAGTGGGTTAAAATGGTAGCTAAAGCAACAGAAAAGAGAAAGAATTGCTGTGGTCAGAGGAAAGCATAATAAAAAAGGTTTATTTAAAAAAAAGTAAGAAGTTTGACAGACCCTTTTTTTTAACCCTGATTTTTTCATGAGTTTTCCATTTATATTTGCTATACCTTTCTTGTATTATGTCTAATGTCCCAGCAGCATGTATATGTTTGTGTGCCTGTGGATATGTGTGTATGTGTGTGTGTGTCTGAGAGAAAGAGAGAGAGAGAGAGAGAGAGAGAGAGAGAGAGAGAGAGAGAGAGAGAGAGNAAGGGGAGAGAGGGGAGAGAGAGAAAGAGGGAGAGAGAGAGAAAGGGAGAGGGAGGGAGAGGGAGTGGAAGAGGAAGAGGGGGATAGAAAGGGAAAGGGAGGGGGGAGGGAGGAAGGGGGAGAGGGAGAAGGAAAGGAAGAGGGAGATGTATAAGAAAAATAGTAAATTTAATAATAAATGTAATAATATTCTACAAATGTAATAATATGTTCATTCTTATCTCAGGCATTTGAAGACATTTACTTGAGCGAAAGGCAGAATATTAAAACCATGCTGGAGTATGCTGACAAAATCTTCACCTACATATTTGTCTTAGAGATGCTGCTGAAATGGGTGGCTTATGGATTCCACAAATACTTCACCAGCGCTTGGTGCTGGCTTGATTTCCTGATTGTAGATGTAAGTATTGCAGTTGAAATGGAATGGATCTCATTGATTTTCCAAGTGAGCATGAGTTGATTGCCAAAATCAACTGGCACAATGGAGACAACACAGCGAAGGTTTTGGCTTAGATGGCAATATATATTCATGCTAAAGCACAGCATATGCTTAAGGCACTCAGAGCATAGATCTGAAAAAAAGATAATTTCATGGGATGGATGAAAAGGGATCAGAAATAAAATTACCCAGATTGTAATGCCCTGATACACATCTATGATGCAACCTTGTATGGAATTCTCTGTATAGTTTGAGAGGAGGAGGAGGAGGAGGAGAAAGATTTATTGACCTACTCATTTAAGTGTTTCTTATGGGCCACCTTTTAACTTTGGTTGAGAATGTCTTCCTTTTTTAAACTTCTCTGCAGCTCATTCCCTGAAAAGATCCAATGGTCTCTGATGACATTCTGACATTAGATAAAACATGTTTTACTTCAATAATTGTAGAAAAAGAAGGGGAGGGGGAGGAGGAGGAAGAGGAGGAGGAGGGGAGGGGAGGAGGAGGAGAAGGAGAAGGAACATTTTTACAGTTTGGGACTGCTTAAATTTGAAGAAAGGCAATTGGCTGAGAGTGATTGAGTTGTATAAAGAAGTACTGTACAAAATTATTTCTGACGTGGAGCGCCATCTGGTGGGACCTAGGAGGCACATCTCTTCCACTGTAGCACCTCATCCCTGGAAGGATCATGTCCCAACTCTCCTGACTTTCAGAAAGACTCTAAGAATCTGGTTCTTTCTTTGGCTACGGGGCCCAAGATGATTGAAATTCCAACCAGGAGAAGAAGAACAGAACTGTGAATTCTGATCACCTATTCATTAATATCTCCTTCATGGATTACTGCCTTGTCGTGGCGAAGGGGCTTGCGTAACTCAATGAAGCTATGAGCTATGCCGTGAAAGTTATGAAAGCTATGCCATGAAAGTTGGACCATAAGAAAGGCTGAGCACAAAAGAATGGAGGCCTTTGAACTCTGGTGCTGGAGAAGACTCCTGCGAGTCCCCTGGACTGCAAGGCGATCAAACCGGTCAGTCCTAGAGGAGATCAACCCTGACTGCTCTTAGAAGGCCAGATCCTGAAGTTGAAACTCAAGTGCTTTGGCCACCTAATGAGAAGGAAGGACTCACTGGAGAAGAGCCTGATGCTGGGAAAGATGGAGGGCAATAGAAGAAGGGGACGACAGAGAATGAGGTGGCTGGATGGAGTCACTGAAGCAGTAGGCGTGAGCTTAAATGGACTCCAGAAGATGGTAGAGGACAGGAAAGCCTGGAAGAACATTGTCCATGGGGTCGTGATGGGTCAGACACGACTTCACAACTAACAACAATTCATTAATATGGACGCTTGGCTGAATTCTCCACTGAAACCATTCAAGCCAAGCTTGAGATTAGGACATCTTTCACCTATTTTGTGGATCTGGACTGTTGGAGATCAAACATGAGAAAGCTGACCAACTGGGAAGTAGAATACAAATGCCCCTTGACTTACAATCATTTGTTTAGTGACTGTTTGAAGTTACAAGAGCACTGGAAAAAAGTTACAACCGATCTTTACACCTAGAACTATTGTCACACAATCAAAATTTGGGTGACAGGGTTCTGACTGACGAACCCAACCAAGCAAACATCTTTGAGACATTCCGATCTCTTAATGTAAAACTTTATTGAGTACATTATTTCCACCCTGATCAAAGCAAAACCAGCTCTGGCAAAACCCCACCCAAGCCCTATATAGTGAAAGTATAGAATTCTCTCTCCTCCCTCTGGATCAGGTCACAATGCCCAATTAGATGCAGCAATATTGTTATGAGAAAGTATCTCCGGGTCTGGCCAGACACCTGGTAAACGTCCTTGGTTCCCATGGTCCGCTTCCTTAATCTTTGAAGTCTGCATTCCAATCCGATTCCCTCCCCTCTGAATTCATTGGCAAGTTGAGAAGCAATAACTGTTGCAGCAGAAAAAAAAACATGCTTTGAAACTTGACATTAGGTGCTTGGCAACCAGTACATATTTATCATGTTTGCAATGTCCCAGGGATCAGGCGATCACTATTTGTGATCTTTCCAGTCAGCTTTTGACAAGCAAAGTCAATGGGGAAAGCTGGAGTTGCTTAACGACCGCATTATTCACAACAACTGCAGTTTTTTTCTTAATAATCATGGCTAAAAAAATTGGGTAAGACTTAACAATCTTGCTCAACAACAGAAATAATTGTGGGCGAAAGTTGAAATTTATCTGTACAGCAGAATACTTACAAATCGGAATATTCATGCTAAATTACTAGTGCAAGATTAGAGAAATACTAGATAATCTCTCGCTGGTCCATTCTCCAAAGTTTTGTAAAATCAAATCCTATTGTACCATTTCATGATGCCCTCTTTTTAAAATTTACGCAGAAAATTAATTGGTTGGTGTATTTTTAGCACAGGAGGAGGCAAAATGCATGGTATTTAAAGTAATGCCTTGAAATTAATATTCCTGCTTTCTGTTTTAGATCTCCTTGATAACTCTTATAGCACCTTTGCTTGGAAAATCAGAGATGGGCCCCATGAAATCTCTCCGTACGTTGCGAGCTTTGCGACCGCTAAGAGCCCTATCTCGATTTGAAGGGATGCGGGTAAGAAGAACGAAAACCGCTGCTTTTTAAGCAGCTTCAGAATTATCAACATGAGATGATCAGAGGATCTCAACAGAGATTTCCCTAAAGTGCGATTAATCTTATAAATGCAGCACACATAAAAAAATGAATAGATAGAGACAAGATAATAATAATAATAATAATAGAGTTGGAAGGGACCTTGGAGGTCATCTAGTCCAATCCCCTGGTCAGGCAGGAAACCCTATACCAGTGATGGCAAACCTTTTAGAGACCGAGTGCCCAAACTGCAACCCAAAACCCACTTATGTATCGTCGGGTGCCGGGTGGGCGTGGCCCATGGGGTGGGCGTGGCTGCAGAGGTAATGGCAGACTGGGTGGGACTAAAAAGTTCAATCAATCAATTCCAATTTTGCAAGATCTTTTTTCTTCCTGTGAGAAGTTGAAATTATTGATTGATTGAACCTTTTTTTTTTTGCACACGGCGGTGGAGGCCTAAAGCAAAAATATTTTATAAAATCCAGCTGAAGGCCTAGGACTGGGGCGACAGCGTGCGTGCCCACAGAGAGGGCTCTGAGTGCCACCTGTGGCACGCGTGCCATAGGTTCGCCACCACGACCCTATACCATTTCAGACAAATGGCTGTCCAGTCTCTTCTTAAAAACCTCCAATGTTGGAGCATTCACTGCTTCTGGAGGCAGGTTGTTCCACTGGTTAATTGTTGGATAGAGCTTTGATCATACCCTTTTAAAGAAGAGATTGGACAGCCACTTGTCCGGAATCTTATAGGGTCTCCTGCTTGAGCAGGGGGTTGGACTATAAGACCTCCAAGGTCCCTTCCAGCTCTGTTATCCTGTTCTGTTACTCTGCTGTTCTTTCTATGGCCATGTGTATCCATCCCATAAAGCCTCCAAAAAAAGCCTGGAATAGTATAGGATCTCAAGGGTTGGACTAGAAGACCTCGAAGAACCCTTCCAACTCTGTTATTCTGTTATTTTTTTGTTATGCTCTAGGACCCCCTGCATTAATAGCTTTTGGGTAGATAGGTTTGTTTTTTTAGCATATGTCATCTACAGAGATCATGCATCACTGACACACAACACTAATAAAACACATCATACATACATACGTTTAAGTAAAGCATCAGCAAATATACTGTATGTATAGCAGATGATTGACATCACAACTTGGAGTAGGGAATAAAGAACAGCAAGATAGTAACATGAGAAAACATCTCAGACAAATTCCCTAATTCACACAGAGATAAGGTGAGGAAGAGGTTTTGCTGGTCCCAAAGGTGCTTTTTCAAAAGGCGACTGGGCTTCCTTTGTTTTTCCTTGAAGACGTTTTGCTTCTCACCCAAGAAGCTTCTCCAGTTCTGAAGAACTGAAATCTTCAGTGCTCAATCCATTTTCTTCCAATTACTTTGCATATTTTGAATATTTACCAGGTCAGGAGATAGTGAACATGAGACTGATTAAAACCATGGATTAAAACGGCATCAGGTCATTACCATAAAGATCAGCAACAGAACCTTGGAGTGATTTTCCTTTATCTCTTCTAGTTTGCTGTTGCTTTTGACATATGTTCCAAGGAGCTGTTTTTGATTACTTAAGTGTTTAATAGTTTGATTCCAAATTGCTAAGAGGATGTGCCTCTGATATATTCCAATATACAGTACTCTCCGTGGAACGCCACTAACAAATCACCATGGCATTAACAAGGATGATAATGCTAATTACAGGTGAATTTTCCATTCTAGATATACTTTGCTGATCCTGCTCCTATATATCATAATAGTTTTATTTACAAATGGGTATAAGCAGTGATGATGAATATGCATACTAAATCCATAACTGAACTTGGAAAGATGTTCAAATCATATTGCATTGCCACAAGTTATTTTTTTCCTACTGCTGATAAAATAGCAATAGCATTTAAACTTATATACCGCTTCACAGTGCTCTATAGCCCTCTCTAAGCGGTTTATAGAGTCAGCCTATTGCCCCCCAAAATCTGGGGTCCTCATTTCACTGACCTTGGAAGGATGGAAGGCTGAGTCAACCTTGAGCCGGTGAGAATCGAACTGCTGGCAGTTGGTAGTATTAGTCTGCAATACTACATTCTAACCACTGTGCCACCACAGCTCTCTAAAATGCGACGAATAAGCCACAGGTAGTCCTCTCTTACTGACCACAACTTGACTGGCAGTTTTGTTGCTAAGTAACATGGTTAGGAATTGAAAAAAACATCATACTGACCTATCATGGCAGTCCCTGCTGCAATCATTGTTAAGTACAATGTCATGTAGCTTGTAATTTCCTGCTGGCTTCCCCAATGACAGGGCTTTACTTGTTAGATGCTGGCGGTACAGGTTGGAACTGATGGGACAATTGTAATTGTGCGCTGGTTGCCAAGCACCTCAATCACCATCATGTCACCATAGGGACACTGTGACAACTGCAACTTCCAGATCCGGTCATAACATTGAATGGTCACTGAACAAGTGGTCATTAAATGAGGACTACCTGTATATTTTTCTCTTGCGTTAAATAGCTTTCTAGTAAATTATACCATCTGTATAAAAGATAATATCTTATTTCATCAGTGTTTATTCAATGGATAATTTAAATAAACAAACCCCAGAGAAATTTTAAAGCTCATCACGATACCTTAAATCTATTTTATACTTAATTGGGAGCCCTTGGCTTCACAGGTCACCCTGATTTGATGAATACGAGATTATGTTCATGTATATAATAACTGAGCTAAAGCAATTTAGCCCGAAACAGAGCAGAGAATCAAAGGTGCTAACAGAGATCATGAACTCTGTCAGAATAAATGATGTTGCACATGGAAACTAAAGACTGCAATCCTTAAAGTAATTATTTTAAAGTAGTCCAGACAATGAGGCTACTTCAGAGATGATCCTCTCTGTATAATATTTGAGTACAGAAAAAGTTAATGTACCCTTTCTGTCAAAAGCACTGAAATTAGTTATGCTGCTGAAGTAAGTATTCTGACGTGTGTTCGAACCTGTTGTTCAAATTGAGGCAATCCTCTAACACTAGGTGATCTTTCCACATTCATGGTTTAATCCAGAGTTTTTCAAAAATTGCCAACGTTAAGATGTGGAGACTTCATTGATGCTGGCTGGAGAATTCTGGGAGTTAAAGTCCACACATCTTAAAAGTTGCCAATGTTGAAAAATACTAGTTTGGTCCTATCAAGAGAAGAATTATATTTACTTAAGGATTACCTGCACTAGACCAGGCCAAGCCCATCAGAGACCTGTATAGGTAGTCCTCAACTTACAACAGTTCATCTATTGACTGTTCGAAGTTACAACGGCACTGGAAAAAGTGATTTTGACTATTTTTTGGACTTATGACTGTTGCAGCATCCCTGTGGTCACATGATCAAATTTTGGACATATGGCAACTGACTCATAGTTATGACGGTTGCAGTGTTCTGGGGTCACGTGATCCCCTTTTGTGACTTTCTAACAAGTGAAGTCAACGGGGAAGCCAGATTCACTTAACAACCATGTTGCTAACTTAATAACTGCAGTGATTCACTTAACGGCTGTGGCAAGAAAGGTTGTAAAACGGAGCAAAACTCACTTAGTAAGACAAATTTTGGGCTCAATTACTATTGTAAGTCGAGGATTACTTGTATTATGTTTCTCACAGTGGCCAATATGGCTACTCCCAGACAGGAGAGGTGAAACCCACCCTCCCTCTACTGCTATAACACACAAACAAAAAGAGTACAGAGAAGAGCAACAAAGATGATTAGGGGACTGTAGGCTAAAACATACAAAGAACGGTTGCTGGAATTGGGTATGTCTAGTTTAATGAAGAGAAGGACAAGGGGGGACATGATAGCAGTGTTCCAGTATCTCAGGGGCTGCCACAAAGAAGAGGGAGTCAAGCTATTCTCCAAGGCGCCTGAAGGCAGGAGAAGAAGCAATGGGTGGAAACTAATCAAGGAGAGAAGCAACCTAGAACTAAGGAGAAACTTCCTGACAGTGAGAACAATTAACCAGTGGAACAACCTGCCTCCAGAAGCGGTGAATGCTCCAACACTAGAGGTTTTTAAGAAGAGATTGGACAGCCATTTGTCCGAAATGGTGTAGGGTTCCTGCCTGAGCAGGGGGTTGGACTCGATGACCTCCAAGGTCCCTTCCAACTTTATTATTATTATTATTATTATTATTATTATTATTATTATTATTATTATTATTATTATTATTATTATTATTATTATTATTATTAACACAAACACAAGTCCTGAGAACTGATTTCCCCAGGGATTTCCTGATCCCATTTAGCTTTTATTTTAAACAAAGGCTGCCAAATCTGGTCCTGACGGATGATTTCTAAGAGCTCTGGAGCATCCAGTAAAGAAAGCAAGCCATCTCTACAACTGTGAACTTTTTATTTTTGTCATTAGGAAGCAACATTCAGACCCATGAGGCATATACAGAGGTAAAATAGCAACTTAGAACAATGCTAAATCAATGGGTGGATTCCCCAATATGCTAATAGGGAATTCTGCGAGTCGAAGTTTACACAGCATAAAGTTGCCTAGTCAGGGGTAGGCAGCCTTGGCTCTTTTATGACTGGTGGACTTCAACTCCCAGAATTCCTGAGCCAGCATGGCTCAGCTTGGAAACTCTCCATTTCTCCTCAGCATGGCTGGCTGAGGAATTCTGGGAGTTGAAGTCCACGAGTCATAAAAAAGGCAAGGTTGCCTACCCCTGGCCTAGGTTGAGAAACACTGCAGTACAGATAGTCCTTGACTTATGACTGTAATGGAGCCTGCCCATTACGGTAATAAGTTGTGGTGGTGATAAACCCTGTCATCCATGTCACTGATATGACTTTATGACCTTTTTTGGGGGGTAGTGGCCATTATGTAAATGCCAATGTTGTTAGGTAAATCCATTGTTTGCTGTGAGGCATTTTTTTTGCTGAAAACCAGAAGTAAATGTCAGTTTTTGGCAAAAAAAAAAAGTCACATGACCACGGGATGCTGCAAATGACTGTAAAGGTGGGCCAGTTGCTGAGGGCTGACATGTGGTCATGTGAACGTGAGAGGGGGAACCCGGCCATCGGAACTCTGGAACTGGATCAGAACTACCTTTGATGGGGAGGAGGGGGGAAACCTGTCATAACTTCAAACAGTTGCTATGCAACCGGTGGTGAAAGTGAAAACAGTTTGGGGAGGTTACAGTTGGAAGGTTCTTAAGAAATTTAATTCAGATTTAGTAGTTGGAGCAGTGAGGTTGCGCAGTCAACCAGAACACACAGAGTTGATTGATTGGAGAGGGCGGGCTGCCATGTGAGGCAACCTGCGCTGTGATTGGTTGCTGTGGAGGGGGAAGGGGAGTTTCCCCTTTTTCCCGCCTTTTTTTTTCTGTGTGATCTGTGATTTACCTCATGATTCTCCTGTTTTCCTGACTATCTCGTTTGCTGTAAATATACCTGTAAAACATATTTATTTATATAAAACTACAAGTTAATGATACCTACATCTTTAAAAGAATGATGAATAGGATTTTTTAAAAGCTGGATTTGAATAACATTTATTTTTTTTAAAAAAATCTTGGTAATAGAGGATTTAGATTTATAGCTACTGCAACTAAAAGATGCCTCAATTTAAAAAATCAAATTTCCTTTGTTCCTTCCTTCCTTCCTTCCTTCCTTCCTTCCTTCCTTCCTTCCTTCCTTCCTTNCTCCCTGCCTCCCTCCCTCTCTCCCTCCCTGCCTCCCTCTCTCCCTCCCTCCCTCTGCATCACAGGTGGTGGTCAATGCCTTACTTGGAGCCATTCCTTCCATTATGAATGTGCTTCTTGTCTGCCTGATTTTTTGGCTCATCTTTAGCATTGTTGGAGTCAGCCTGTTTGCCGGAAAATTTGGAAAATGCATTAACCGGACCGAAACAAATAGCTTTATCAATGAAAGTATTATACTTCGGAAGTCAGACTGCAAGAATAAAAACAGCACTGGACAACTGTATTGGACCACCGTTAAAGTGAACTTTGATAACGTTGGCTTAGGCTATTTGGCTCTTCTTCAAGTGGTAGGTTTGAGAATTTGTGTGATTTTTCTCCCTTTTATACACATGCACATAACTACCCCATCCTACCTGACCTCTTGCAGATTTATCCTCCTGTCTCAGCCATAATTTAGTTCCATGCCTATTTAACTCGTACTCTGCTTTCCATTGTTCATGCAAGTTTTAGAAGTAGATGAGCTGGTCAACCAATAGAACAAAAGTCCTAGAAAGTTTTTCTTCATACACTAATATTCTTGGTGGTGAATCCATCAAACCTGGATCCTGCAGCATTCACAGGGTCATGTGATGAAAATTCTGGGAATTGAAGTTCACAAGTCTTAACATTGCCAAGCTGGGACAGCTCTAATCTAACCTAAAAGGTCAGCATCTTCTAGGCTTTGGGCCAGTCTCAGAAGCTAACTAGGTTTAGTTTGGTTAGTACTTAGTTGAGACTCTACCTGGGAATCTCAAAAATATAGATTTGCCTGGGAAATTAAAAAGAATCCTAAAAGGCAACAATAAACTGTTAAGCTTCTCAAGAAAAGTCTATGGATGAAAATCTTTAGAAGACAAACATAACTTATGGACACCTTATATCTTTTAATTCAAAACCATATTTTATTCAAAATGTTAAAATATGTACGTTTATATATCTGTCTTTTTCTTTTTATCTGCAATTATTTTCTTCTTGTGTATGTGTGTTTAATAGTCTTGCTTTGCTTTTATACTTTTTTCCCCTTTTGGAATTTGTATTTTAATGTTTTGAATAAAAAAATATTGGTTAAAAAAAAATTAAGAGAAAAAAGAAGCCACATGTGTGATTATCTCCAAGATGTCCTGAATGGAGACTAATGCAAATCTTCAGCTCTTTATTATTTGCCTGTTGTCCAGCAGCTTCTTTACACCGCATCAATTATTTCATCCTGTTTTTCTTATTTTCTTTTAGGCAACTTTTAAAGGTTGGATGGACATAATGTATGCAGCAGTTGATTCAACAGGAGTAAGTCTTAGACAAATTTATTTACTACTTCTTGTGTTAAATCAACACTTCCCTTCTCCGTCCAATTGGAATATAGGGCATCTTTTATAAGGCACCTTTCAAGGCTAGTTTGGTTAGTGGTTCAGGCACCAGGCTAGAAATGGTGACTTTTAAATGGTGACTTTTAGTCTCGCCTTAGGCATGAAAATTGGCTGGGTAACTTTGGGCCAATCACCAGGAGACTGTGGATTCCAATCCTGCCTTAGGCATGAAAGCTGGCTAGGAGAATTTGGGCCAATCACCAGGAGACAATGAGTTCTAGTCCCGCCTCAGGCATGAAAGACACTGAGTGACTTTGGGCCAGTCACTCTTCTTAGCCCAAATAGGAGGAGAAAGGAGTATGTTCGTCAGCTTGAGTTATTTATAAAAATAATAAAGATGGGTTATTAAAAAGTAAATTAAATAAAAAAAATCTGTTCACAGCCACTGTGAATGTCAAATGAAGTATGAGGCTGCTTCTTGGCTCTATGGAGGATAGTGATATCTAGATGCTTTCTAAAGCTATCTTCACATGTATATATATAACTACCAGTATGTACGGTGAGAAACAAAATATGTATGTAGTTTAGGTAAACCATTCTAAATCTGTGCAATTTACAATTAAATTTCTCACACTGCCAAAACATGTCACTAACATGCAGACTAAAGTAGGGTGTGGGAGTTTGTGGTACATTGCTATGGGAACCCAGTTAGTTTGTTTTCCCATTACAAAATTGCCATATAGACAACCCATAACAACTGCCAGGTAGACCAAGCAGGAAACATGGCCATGTAAGCTAATTCTGGTTTATAGTAAAGCCACATTAACAGTCCAATAACTTCGTGAGGGTCCCTCCTGAGCTTCTTGTGTTTTCCACTAGGCAGATGTGGGCTATGCTGTCTCTTATCTGACCATTTTCTAGGTAGCATCTCTTAGTCTGATTTCTCAAGATTATTTCCACATCCCATCACAGTTACTGTCAGTGTAGTTGTCAAAGGTTGGAGTTCCACAGCTTCTATGTAAAGGTAAAAATAAAAGTTTCCTCTATCTAGTTGTGTCCGACTCTAGGGGCTGGGTGCTCATCTCCTTTTCCTAGCTGAGGGAGCCAGCGTTGTCCATGGCCATTTAGACAACATGACTATGCGTCAACCACATAGAACATTGTTGCCTTCCCACCAAAGGGGTACCTATTTATCTACTCGCATTTGCAGCTTTTGAACTCTAGATGGGCAGGAGCTGGGGCAGTAACAGGAGCTCACCCTGTTGTGTGGTGCTCAAGTCTTGAATCTGGCCTGTCAGCTTTCCAGCTGCCAAGCTCAGTTTCTTTTACCACTGTGTTGACCAAGAATCAGGAGAAAGCATAGATTGTATCTGTATGTGCAGATGCCCCCTCTATCTCTGGGTACTTCAGGGCCATGGAAAATCACCAAGGGAACACCCAATGTCCCAAGACATCTGAGAACACCCAGTGCCTTTAGGGAAACACCCAAAAGAACATCTTTAGCTATTTCTGTTCTTTCTTATCTTATCTATAGTGTGCCAGCCTTTCTAAGTAAATTCTTTATCTCATATAATAATAATAATAATAATAATAATAATAATAATAATAATAATAATAATAATAATAATAATAATAATTAATAATAATAATTAATAATAATAATTAATAATAATAATAATAATAAAGTTGGAAGGGACCTTGGAGGTCATCTAGTCCAACCCCCTGCTCAGGCAGGAAACCCTATACTATTTCAGACAGATGGCTGTCCAGTCTCTTCTTAAAAACTTCCAGTGTTGGAGCATTCACCGCTTCTGGAGGCAGATTGTTCCACTGGTTAATTGTTCTAACTGTCAGGAAGTTTCTCCTTAGTTCTAGGTTGCTTCTCTCTTCGGTTAGTTTCCACCCGTTGCTTCTTGTCCTGCCTTCAGGCACCTTGGAGAATAGCTTGACTCCCTCTTCTTTGGGGCAGCCCCTGAGATATTGGAACATGGCTATCATGTGGGGGGGGGGGAGTAGGAAGAGAAGTAATTTAACCTGTATGGGTATTCCTGCAACCGTTCTTTATATGTTTTACTCTCCAACCCCCTTCATCCTCTTTGTTGCTCTTCTCTGCGTTCTTTCCAGAATCTCAACATCTTTTTTACATCCTGGTGACCAAAACTGGATGCAGTATTCCAAGTGTGGCCTTACCAAGGCATTGTAAAGTGGTATTAATATTTCACGTGATCTTGATTCTATCCCTTTGTTAATGCAGCCTAATATGTGTTAGCCTTGCTGAGTGGATTGCTTATGTAATCAAAAAGTATAAATGTGAGGATTTATTGTCACTCTGGGCTTCCTCTCTTTTAGAGGGGCCCGTTTTTCTTCCGCTGAATAAACACATAAGCTTAAAGGCAACTTCTGATTTCTTGCATTTGTTACCAAGCCACACTTCAGATCCTGCATAACATTTTAGGCGAGCCAGCCAGGAGAAGTGCTTGGTCTTAGGAAGGCTCAGGAAAGGGGTATGCATCCAGCAGGCTCTGGGATTTCCTGGAGATGCCCCCATTCTTGAATCTTCACTGGGTTTCTAAACAAGGGTTTGAAAAGCCAGAACTTTTTTTGTTGCTTTTTACTTGGTTCCTGCTGAGCCAGCGTATCTCTGTTCCTCAGCTCCCAGTGAGTGCCTTATTCAGCTGCAGGGAACCGCTCCCACCTTGCACTGTCTCTCTTCACCATTTTGATTTTCACTCTAAAATATCTGGCCTATGCAGCTTATTTCTTGGTTTTTGGGGGGAGGGGGAGGAGTGTGTATGGGGATCTAGGAATGTCATAGGAGGCAAAATGCAAGCCTTCCAGAACATATCCAATACACGGTAACCTTCCTATCCAAAACCTATTTGAGATTCAGCTGGGATTGCCATAAACTGGTATAAAATGGGATTGAATTCTAATGTGTTTGGGCAGCTAAATTCTTCCTGTTGTTTGGAGACACAGAATTTATAAGAAACACAAGTATAGAAACTCCAGCACCATAAATGCAATTAGAAGGAGAACTGGAGGAAGGGAGAGATTCTGCTGTTTTTTTCCAAAATGGGGAACTGGATCCCAGTACATCTGCTTCTTCAGTTTCTGTCTTACTAACCATGTTGAGAGTAATGTGGGAATCCAAGATAAACAAATAACTCAAGGACGCAAATATGTTCAAACTACCTTCCTCATCCTATTTTCCACAGTAACAACACTTTGATGTGGGTTGGACTGAGAGAGAAGGACTGGTCCAAAGTTACCCAGATGGTTTTTCATGCCTAAGGCAGAACTAGATCTCACCCTCTCCTTGTCATTGAGCGAAAGTCATCTGGATGGCTTTCATGCCTAAAGTGGGATTAGAACTCTCCTTCTCCTTGTGATTGGTCCAAAATCACCCAGCTGGATTTCATGTCTAAGTTGGAACTAGAATTTAAAATCTCCTGGTGACTGGCTCAAAGTCCCACTGACATTTTTATGCCTAAAGTAATGTCACCTATGAGTTGATCTCCATTCACATGGACACATCTGTGTCTTTTATTTGGTGAAATATGGAAATGATTTGCTATTGCTTTATTTTGGGTTGTTTTCCCAACTCTTTCAACTTCCCAGATTAGCTGATATCACATAGATGTGTATACAATGTTCAGATGGTGGTAATAAAAGAGCCAATTGAGAGAAGCTTAATGGAAAAGCTGAAGGCTTCAGATAAGCCAAAGTAGAAATTCAAGTTATTATGTAGGGCTTGCTAATTTTTTAAAATTACTTTGACATTGCTAGCCTTCCTTACAGTAATTGAATAATTACACGGTAATTACCCACTTGCAGATTCTTCCTCTTCAAACTGAGACTGAATTACTGTCTCACCATAATTTCGGGAGCTTGAATTGTGAATAAAATTTGTGAGTTGAAAAAGATGCTATTGAAAGAAGCTGTTGTCGTCTAATCTAATGGAAAATATAAAGCATACCTCTGTTTTTGAAGTGAAGCATTTTGGATTTAATATAAATTATTCTTGTATTCTGCAGGAACAAGGAGATCTAACCAAACGTATTGTGTCTAGTTTCCTGGAACAATAGTAAGGGGGCACAGGTGGTCCTCTACTTACAACTGTAAAATTGAATCTGGAATTGCAATCATAAGTTGTGTCTGTTATTAGAATAGAATAGAGCTGGAAGGGACCTTGGAGGTCTTCTAGTCCAACCCCTTCCTCAAGCAGGAGAACCTATACCATCTCAGACAAGTGACTGTCTAGTCCAGTGATGGCGAACCTTTTAGAGACTAAGTGCCCAAACTGCAACCCAAAACCCACTTATTTATCACAAAGTGCCAGGGCCGCATCAGCATTGTGGTGCCCTCGGGGAGGGGGGCAAGGAGGTGCCTCTGAGTGCCGCCTCTGGTACGGAAAAACCAGGGGTGCAAAAATGGGCCACTGTGCTGCAAGGTGCAAAAATGGCTGCTGCCGCGTCGCAGGGTGCAGATACAAGGCGCTGCACCACGCAAGAATGGGGCAGGGCTAGCGAGTATCATGCAGGCACGAGCCCCGCCCCATTTGCAGCGTGTGTGTGCTCGCGGCCCCGTATGTGCATGCATGCATGTAAAATGCTTCCCCCTCCCTTTTCTTCCAGTCCACCAATCGACAATGGTTGGTGACCTCTGCTCTACCACCTCTACTCAAGCTTGCTAGTCGACCACTTCGCCTCCGTTGTGCTGGGTGGGGCTCCTGCTCCGGGCGGCGGTGGCAGCCTGATGGACCTGCTGCTGATGGCGGTGGCGCGCATGCCAACAGAGAGGGCTCTGAGTGCTGCCTCTGGCACCCGTGCCATAGGTTCGCCACCGTTGGTCTAGTCTCTTAAAAACCTCCAATGATAGAGCACCCACGATTTCTGAAGGCAAGCTGTTCCACTGGTTAATTGTCCTCACTGTTAGGAATTTATCAAGTGGATCATCATATGACTGACCCAACTTGACAACATTGCTAAGTATATATGTGGTCATTAAACACCATGGTTGTTAAGTGGACCCATTGTCCTCAATGGGAAGTTCTTTGCCAGAAATTGGAAGTAATTGGCAGTTTCCCGCAAAAAAACATAGTAAATTGTGGTCATATGGCTGCAGAAATGTGCAGCAAATGTGCAATCACGAGAGCAGGGATGGGGGGCCCAGATGTTGGAACTTTGAATCTAGATGATCGGTATCTTTTGGGGGAGTCCATCATAACTCTGTACAGTGTTAAGCAACCAGTCGTAAGCTGAGGACTATCTGTAGAGATTAGATAATAGGAACCGTTGAAGTGTTTGCTTCTCACTTCTACATGTTTCATAATAATTGTTCCGAGATAATGAGAGATAGCACTCATCTTTATGTAACTGCAACCTGTGGAAAAAAATATTAATATCTGTATTGGTTCATATATCGGATTGCACCAAGAGGTATTTCTCTAGCAAAACACAGCTCTTGACTAGCTATAAAGAGGATTTTTTTTAAAAAAAAAAACTCAGTCTAAAAGCCACATCTCTGTCCTTCATTTTTTGCAGGTTGAGCGTCAGCCAAAATGGGAGCACAGCAAATATATGTACATCTACTTTGTGATTTTCATCATCTTTGGCTCTTTTTTCACTCTGAATCTTTTTGTGGGGGTCATTATTGACAATTTTAATCAACAAAAGAAAAAGATAAGTATCCACGTTTCTTGTCTTGCTTTATGCTCGCTGAATGGGAAAGTAAATCTCAAGAGTTAGTAGGGTGCCACGCTTAACTGACCTTCTGTAGGTGGAAAGTCTCAAGAACTCAGTTTATATTCATTTTTTTATCCTGCTAGCAGAAAGGAACTTAGTTTTTTATATACAGTACATGCAGGTTCTTCCTCCACAGTTTTGCAATAAGTTTTGGAAAATGCTCAGTTTTCTGTGAATATCAGAGGAGAAAATCTTTTCAGTTTTATTCTCTTTTGGGGGGGCAGGGATGGGGCAAATGGGAAAATTTCAGTTCTATTGTAGAGCAGTAAAATTGGGACAGGTATATTAGGAGGCAAACTCTATTGGGATGAAAACATTTTCATGTTTTTAATTCTTAGTTCTCGAAATAGCAAGTCTGGAGCAATGAACAACTTAGCTTTAGGACAACTTAAGGATTTCAATATGGTCAGCAAAGAGTCTTTAATTTGTTTGTAATAATTCAGCATGAACTTCAGAAGAAAGGAAAGATGAGTGATGTTTCAAAAATAGATTGTTGGCTTTGAAACAATGCAAAATGCACTGTCAGTAGTATTTGTTGTGTTTTCTCCTTGTACTTTGGTGGACAAGACATCTTTATGACGGAAGAACAAAAAAAGTACTATAATGCTATGAAAAAACTGGGATCAAAGAAGCCTCAAAAGCCTATACCAAGGCCAACGGTAAGAATACCCTCCAAAGGATTACCGTTAGAATACGCTTGCAAAAATGAATAAGGCTGCCCACTTCAAATCAATCTACTTTATCTGAAATGGTATAGGTTCTCCTGCTTGAGTAAGGGGTCTAAAACATATAAGGAATGGTTGCTGGAATTGGGTATGTCTAGTTTAATGAAGAGAAGGACGAGGGGGGACATGATAGCAGTGTTCCAATATCTCAGGGGCTGCCACAAAGAAGAGGGAGTCAGGCTCTTCTCCAAAGCACCTGAAGGCAGGACAAAAAGCAACAGATGGAAACTAGTCAAGGAGAGAAGCAACTTAGAACTAAGGAGAAACTTCCTGACAGTGAGAACAATTAACCAGTGGAACAACCTGCCTCCAGAAGTGGTGAATGCTCCAACACTGGAAGTTTTTAAGAAGAGACTGGACAGCCATTTGTCCGAAATGGTATAGGGTTTCCTGCCTGAGCAGGGGGTTGGACTCGATGACCTCCAAGGTCCCTTCCAACTTTATTATTATTATTATTATTGTTGTTGTTGTTGTTGTTGTTGTTGTTGTTGTTGTTGTTGTTGTTGTTGGACTCGATGACCTCCAAGGTCCCTTCCAACTTTATTATTATTATTATTATTATTATTATTATTATTATTATTATTGTTGTTGTTGTTGTTGTTGTTATTATTATTGTTATTATTGTTGTTATTATTATTGTTGTTATTATTATTCATATTTAATGGACTGTAGATATATATTTTAAATACTTTTTTTATTAATTATCATTATAAGATAAAAATATAGAAGAAATATAAGTTAGCAAAATAAGAAAAGGAAAGAGAAAGGGGCGAGGAGAGAGAGAAAAAAATGATTCCTGAGGGTTTTTGTAGTTTTTTTTTGGTGCAGTAGATTACAAAGATAATGCAACCTCAACCTTTTGCTTTACATTTCACAAAATTTTGAAGACGTTTCTATAATCACAAAATCCTAAGCCTTAAAACCTCAAATCAGTGCAGCTCACACAGCATAGACATTACATGGGCAAACCTAGATGCCCCTGCTGTGAAAGTTAAAGTTTCTGGGTAGTCTTCAAGGACAGCCCCACGTAGAGCGCATTGCAGTAATCTAGATGGGAAGTAAAGAATGAATCTTAGGGTTAAGATGATACATTAGAAGTGGCAGCAATTTCAGTACAAACAGGATAATCAAGTTTATCATCAGCAAGCAAATTAATAATAATAATACTAATAATACTAATAATACTAATAATACTAATAATACTAATAATACTAATAATACTAATAATAATACTAATAATAATTTATTATTATTATTATTATTATTATTATTATTATTATTATTATTATTATTATTATTATTATTTCAACCTTCCCTGGAACCTCCAGTAGCTCAGGTTGGGGGACGAGTCCGTCCTTTGGGATATGGTAAAGTCTGTTTACCGACAGGTCAGAGAAGAATTTTTGAAGGTCACAACCTCGTAAGTGTCGAACTGGAGGCAGATTGTTCCACTGATTAATTGTTCTAACTGTCAGGAAGTTTCTCCTTAGTTCTAGGTTGCTTCTCTCCTTGATCAGTTTCCACCCGTTGCTCCTTGTCCTGCCTTCAGGCGCTTTGGAGAATAGCTTGACTCCCTCTTCTTTGGGGCAGCCCCTGAGATATTGGAACACTGCTATCATGTCTCCCCTCGTCCTTCTCTTCGTTAAACTAGACATACCCAATTCCAGCAACCGTTCCTTATATGCTTTAGCCTCCAGTCCCCTAATCTTTGTTGCTCTTCTCTGCACTCTTTCTAGAGTCTCAGCATCTTTTTTACATCGTGGTGACCAAAACTGGATGCAGTATTCCAAGTGTGGCCTTACCAAGGCATTGTAAAGTGCCTTAGTAATTCAGGAGACATTTTTCCAGGGCTGCAGTTTGATTTGCCCTAACGAAGAGCAGTGGTTTTTTTTTCCCCTTTTGCATCATAACAGGTAGTCCTCGAGAAACAAATTTCATTTAGTGACAGTTCGAAGTTACAACGGCACTTAAAAAAGTAATTTATGATCATTTTTCACACTTACAACTGCTGCAGCATCCCCATGGTCATATGTTCAAAATTCAGATGCATGGCAACTGGGTCATATTTATAACGGTTGCAGCATGTTGGGGTCACGTGATCCCATTTGCGACTGTGGGAAGTTAACCCAGAGAAGGAAATATTAAAAAGGCAGAAAAAAATATTGTTCACCAAAAGGATTTTTAAAAGCATTTTTTGAAATCGTCTTTGGTTTGGACCGGAGTAGAGAAACGGGTCCCGTCATCGATCAGAATATGTATACGTCTACACCTTGGTAGTCCTTCAAACCTCGGTCCCTAGAGTTCTGTTTTCAAGCTCTTAAGAGTCATTAGCCCCATCACCTGGGAAGCAGGATATGATAATGGGATTAAACCACAGATATCAAGGCCTAGAAAAACACACAGAAATAGCCTCAAAGTTCATGCCACAGGAACAGGAAACTACTCCAAGCAGGGCTGGGAGGGGGTATAAAAAGGCCTTCTACCCATGTGCTCGCTCTCTTTCTTCTCCTCTGCTGCTTCTTGCAAGGACCATCTGTCTTCTGCAATAAACTGTAACCCTCTTCCCAAAGCAGTCGCCATGTTTGCTTATTTATTCCCGGCTTGGATGAACCAGGATTAAGACTTACTTCTAACACGACCTTCTGACAAGCAAAGTCAATGGGGAAGCCAGATTCACTTAACAACCGTGTGACTAATTTAAGAACTGCAGTGATTCACTTAAAAATTGTGACAAGAAAGGTCGTAAAATGGGGCAAAACTCACTTAATAAATATTTCCCTTAGCAATAGCAATGTTGGGCTCAGTTGTGGTCAGAAGTCGAGGACTACCTGTATAGAACTGTCCTTTGTTACACAGATAAGAAAATAACACTAGAAGCACCAAGAGTTTATTTCCTGATTGTATTCATTTGTAACATAAATTATTGGGGGTCGGTTTTGGAAAATAATGAGTACAGCTGTGCTTGCTTTGGAAAGAATATGAAAAACATGTTTTGGGTATTCCACAAACCACAGAGGGCCTGTGCTATCATTAAAGCATTTTCAGCATGAGCCAAAACAAAAGTTTCAACTGCTTTAAAAGTTGCATTGATTTTAATGAGCAGAGTCATTAAAGTAGTCACAACTATTTTTTGTTCTGCGAGACTGAAAAATAAAAGACTATTCTAAAGAAAGGTAGAAAGGTGCTTTGTATGATTTGGGTTTGTGCAAAGTCCAATGCACTTTTTTCCAAATGTATTTCTGGTGTGCACTGCCCTATTCCAAGCTAATCTGTGGAGACCTTGGTGCTTGGTTGTTTGCCTGAAGACATTACATTACCCAACTAGATAACATCATCAAATATCTGCAAGTAAACAACCAAGGACCCCAAGCACCAAGGACCCCGCAGTTGTCGTCTTCTTCTTCTTCTTCTTCTTCTTCTTCTTCTTCTTCTTCTTCTTCTTCTTCTTCTTCTTCTTCTTCTTCTTCTTCTTCTTCTTCTTCTTCTTCTTCTTCTTCTTCTTCTTCTTCTTCTTCTTCTTCTTCTTCTTCTTCTTCTTCTTCCCCTTCTTCTTCTTCTTCTTCCCCTTCTTCTCCTCCTCCTCCTCCTCTTCCTCCTCCTCCCTGCAAAACCCCACTCCTTTCTACCACTGATGATATTATCTAGTTGGGTCATAAAATGTCTGTAAAAAACCCAACCCAAACTCAGAGAGCACCAAGGCTTCCACAGTTCAACCCCTGAGCTTCAGAGATTCTCTTCTGTTGATAATACATTAAATTCTGAGCAAGGTTGCTTCTCTTCTTGCCTCTAGAACAAGTACCAAGGCTTCCTTTTTGATATTGTGACTCACCAAGCGTTCGATATTGCCATCATGACTCTCATCTGCCTTAATATGGTCACAATGATGGTGGAGGCGGACGACCAGTCTCAGGAGAAGATCTATGTGCTGAACAAGATTAACATCCTCTTTATCACTCTGTTCACAACTGAGTGTGTCCTGAAGCTGGTGGCCTTGAGACATTACTATTTTATCAATGGATGGAATATTTTTGATCTGGTGGTTGTGATCATGTCAATTGTAGGTAGGTTGATCTTACTGGGGTTTTTTTGTTTTTTGCTTTTTTTGCATGCCAGCTAGAATGCTAAGCGTGGTAGAATGGCTGTCTCGGCTCTCGAAGATGAAAAGTTTTGGGAGGGATATTATGGGATATGGGCTACATGATCAGGAAGGTTTTGATGTGTTTGAGCAACGTGGTGGAACTAAGGTAACATACAACTGACAATCTTTGCTAGCGTGGCGAGTTTCTAGCTGTTTCAGAACTGTTAGTGAGACCATTAAAAGTCGTTGGCGCTGTTTGAAATTGTTCTGCCAGCAGCAAGATCTGACTGCTAGCCCAGCAATGGATTCTATTGCAAATCAGGGCTGTTTCCAAAGGAGGCAGAGGAGGAGAGGTCCCGGGGCTTATGGGGTGAAGGAACTGGATGAGACTGTCGGCAGGCCCAGAGGAAGGGAGAGAGGCTTTTGGAGGAGTTGATGGTGGCGGCAGTGTTCTCCAGGGGCGAAAAGAAGCGAGGCCTCTTTAAGGAAAAGGTGGAAGAGACAGGATCAGAAAAAGGAAAGGAGGCGAGGCTGTCGTGCAGGAATACAAGCTAATTTGAGGCCTAATTCACATGGAGCTCCATTTCCATCTGTCCTGTTTGCCATCGTTCGCTCCCTAGAGACTAAAATGGACGATCTGAAACTTGAGCTGGCCACGAACAAGGAGTGTATATCGGAGGTGGTGACCCTTTGAGAGCTGTATGCAACAAAATTTCATTTTGATGTACGCTGATTGGTGTACATTCAAAGTGACAATAAAGTTATCTATCAATATCAATAGAATCAAGCACTAAAAACCTTTGAAGTCCCCTGCTAAATTGTGCCTACTGAAATTAGGGGTGTCAAGAGTTAAAGAAACACCTCTATTGCACCTCTTCACTGGACACCATAAGCCATATACCTACAAATGCATTTTGATGTCCACTTCTCTCCAAAAGAGACAGGAGACAGTAGCACTTGGTGCTGTGGTCCAAACCCTGCAAAGACTTCTCCAAAGATCCAAAGATGTCCCCAACGCTTAGTCAAAGGAAGCAGATGAGGCTCCCCATTAGTGGTAGAACTGGGATGACCTTCTATGGCTGGGGTCTTCAAACTCGGCCCTTTAATGACTCATGGACCTCAGCTCCCAGAATTCCTCAGCCAGCATGTCTGGCTGAGGAATTCTGGGAGTTGAAGTCCATGAGTCATAAAAGGGCTGAGTTTGAAGATCCCTGTTCTATGGGATCAGATGCGGTTTTGGTCTTGTTAGTATTTGCACAAGAGACTTCTCAGTGTTGTAGGTTACACTGGAAATAGATAGATAGATAGATAGATAGATAGATAGATAGATAGATAGATAGATAGATAGATAGATAGATAGATAGGTAGGTAGGTAGGTAGGTAGGTAGGTAGGTAGGTAGGTAGGTAGGTAGACAGACAGACAGACAGACAGACAGACAGACAGACAGACAGACAGACAGACAGACAGATAGATAGATAGATAGATAGATAGATAGATAGATAAAAAATCTCTCTCACACACACACACACACAGAGAGAGAGAGAGAGAGAGAGAGAGAGAGATGTAGGGAGGGAGGGAGGAAGAGACAGAGACAGGGATAGAGAGAAAGAGAGAGAGATTCTGGAGGAAAGTAGTAGCAAATTATTTATATTGCTTCAAAGAAACTACATGGATTTGTGCATGAAATGACTGGAATCAAGCTTGACTTAATTTATATGATTTACGTAGTAATTCTAGAACGACTATGGGCGGCTCACAGCAATATCAAGAGAATAAAATACATTATGAATAAGAAGAGAAAAAGAGATGCTAAATAGAGGGCAAGTATAGAAAACAAAATGGCCAATCAGGGAACGCAGTTTGTAAAGACACAAGTTTTAGCCGGGAGGGAGAATTGAAAGACTGAAGGAGAGGTTGCCCTGATCACATCAGGGCTCCAATGGTGCCAAGAAATTTTGGCCAGAGGCCCTGGAAGGAAGAGAGCAGCAGAAAGGTAGAGAATCATGGTCCTCCTTCATTGGGGGGAAAGCAACGTATCATTCAGATCCACATGTGTTGTGTGACCTGTCAGGGGTTGTGTTCTCTGAGAGGACTAGGGATGATTATCTTACCAAGGGACTTTAAAAGTGCACAATTTTAGCAGTATAGATTCATTAAACATCACGTGGCTTTTAAAGAAAATTGCTTTGGTTTTAAAAGTTGTACAGTATTTCTAAAGTATCCAGGTGTTTTTAATACCTCTATCAACATTTCCATGGAAACACCATGGAGAGCTTTCTTTCTTTCTTTCTTTCTTTCTTTCTTTCTTTCTTTCTTTCTTTCTTTCTTTCTTTCTTTCTTTCTCTCTCTCTTTCTCTCTCACTTTCTTTCTCTCTTTTCTTTCCTTCTCTCTCCTTTCTTTCATTCTGTCTTTCTCTGTCTTTTTTTCTTTCTCTTTCTTTCTTTCTTTCTTTCTCTCTCTCTCTTTCTCTTTCTTTCTTTCTCTCTTTCTCTTTCTTTGTCTTTTTTTCCTTCTCTCTCTTTCTCTCTCCTTTTCTCTCTCCTCTTTCTTTCTTTCTTTCTTTCTTTCCTTCTCTCTCTTCTTTCTTTCTTTCTTTCTTTCTTTCTCTCTCTCTCTCCCTTCCTTCCTTCCTTCCTTCCTTCCTTTCCTTCCTTCCTTCCTTCCTTCCTTCCTTCCTTCCTTCCTTCCTTCCTTCTTTCTTTCTTTCTTTCCTTCCTTCCTTCTTTCCCTATGTCCACACACCCACTGAGGAAGAATCTGATCCCTTCTGTTTTCCTTTCAGGTAATGTGCTGTCTGGGATTGTAGTCTCTTTCTCGCCCACGCTTTTCCGGGTGATCCGTTTAGTACGGATTGGACGAATCCTTCGGCTTATTCGATCCGCTCGAGGAATCCGGACCCTCCTTTTTGCCCTGATGATGTCTCTCCCTGCTCTGTTCAACATCGGCCTCCTGCTTTTTCTGGTGATGTTCATTTATGCCATTTTTGGCATGGCCAACTTCGCATACGTTGTCAGAGAAGCTGGGATTGATGACCTGTTTAACTTTGAAACCTTTGGGAATAGCATGCTCTGCCTCTTCCAGATCACCACCTCTGCTGGCTGGGATGGGCTCCTCAGCCCCATTTTGAACACCGGACCGCCATTTTGTAATCCAAAGCTCAACGTTCCTTCGACGTCTTCTAGAGGAGATTGTGGAAACCCTGCAATGGGGATCATCTTCTTCGTGACTTACATCATTATATCTTTCCTCATTGTGGTGAACATGTACATCGCTATCATTCTGGAGAACTTCAACGTAGCCACAGAAGAAAGCACCGAGCCTTTAGGGGACGACGACTTTGAAATATTTTACGAGGTATGGGAGAAGTTTGACCCCAAGGCAACCCAGTTTATTTCATATTCCGAGCTGTCCGACTTTGCACACGCTTTAGTGGATCCCTTGCGCATCCCTAAGCCAAACAGACTTGAGTTGATCGCAATGGATCTGCCCATGGTCAGTGAAGACAGAATCCACTGCTTGGACATTCTCTTTGCTTTCACCAAAAGGGTTCTGGGGGACTCTGGAGAGATGGACATACTCAAGCAACAGATGGAGGAAAAGTTCATGGCTGCTAACCCATCCAGGGCTTCCCACGAACCAATCACCACCACCCTCCGACGTAAGTATGAGGAAGCTTCAGCTATGGTCATCCAGAGAGCCTTTCGAAGTCACTTGCTTCAACGTTCCCTGAAGCAGGCCTCCTTCTTACATCGTCACCAAAACTCTGATGGTGACATCCTGGAAGAGGATGCTCCAGAAAAGGGAGGCCTCATTGCCCTTTTGATGAATGAAACTTATATCCGACACATGGGAGAGTCTCAAACGCCATCCTTGGAGTCTATCCCTCCCTCTTACCACAGTGTGGCAGGAGACCAGGAGGGTGATGGTGAAGACCACGAGGGAGGGAGTGAACAGAAAACGGCAGAATCTTCTAAGAGTGACAGACGTAGAGGGGGTCAACTGTTTCCTGACAAAGACAAGAAATCCAATGTTTAAACAAGGACCCCTGAGCATAGTATTAAAATAAAGATAAGGTGGAACACATACTGAGAAGAACTCGTAGTTATCTTAGTTATCTAAGAGTTGTTTATCTAACATGAAAACATTTAATATTTTTGACCATGTTAGGTTTCTGGAAGTATGATAGCAAGATGTTACAAACCGTATTTCTAATTGATCTATTGGGAATCTGGTGGTCAAGCTGAGATTATAATTTCCTGGCTACCACTGAACTAAAATTCAGATTCTTTAGTTCAGTTCAGCATGGATCAGGCTGGCAATCATAGAACTTTCTCAAATGTTTTAATTTCTGATCAGCTTCCGACTCATAGTTATGACTCTCTGGAACTCCTAACCAAGTTCTGATACAGAAAGACACAAGCTATGACTATCATAACCACCTTTGGACACCTGAGTTCTACACACAGTTTTGAACATATAGTTCCCCATACTTTTTTTTGTCTTCAGTGAAAAAAAAAATCTCTTAGCCGGGTCTTTTGACAACAAGAAAACTTCTCAATTCTCAGTGTCCTTCTTTTGCATCTATTTGTGGTAACTATGTGGTCAGATGGACAGCTAATAAATTCTGCCAATAAAATAAATAAATTTGGGAAAAGGCACACTTATGAAAGAGAAATCTCCGGGAAGACAACTAAAGTCAGCCAGATTGCTGCCCTGGAAGGCTTTTATCTCAGAATGAGTCTAAAAGAGTAATCTTTCGAACTGAAATGAAATAATTTTGAATGGAGTCAGCAAAGGACAGACAGACTTGCCATTTATTTACAGACTCCCATTTACCGGTTATGCAATGCTGCAGCCTAATTGCTGATTTAAAATTGATATGTAAAATGCTGTCATTATTATTGCTGCTCTGATCATTTTCATTTTATATGGGTAATAAAATGTAACAGCTCTTTACAGAACAGCAAATATCAATCAATGATAATTAACTTCCCCAGGCACATTTTAATTTTAGTGTTCTCCTTTTATGACCAATATAGATTGCATGATTTTACTGACGGGATACTTCTACTGGAAATGACAAATATACAGGCTAATATGGCAAACGTATCTTAAATCATCATGGCATGTATATCAAGTATTGTAGCCATGTTACTGCCATTGCTATGAAACAATAAACATACCAACAATCAAACTTGTATTGTGTAGCCAAAACTAACTCTCCAGAAGCATTTTGTAGCAGTCAATAGCTTTTTTTAAACTCAATATTTTAATACTATTTTAATTATCTTTGATAGCTAAGCAGGTTTTATCTTGCATTGACAGTCTTCGATTTAATGACCACAGTTGGGGGGCAGAATTTCTGTTGCTAAGCAAGACAGCTGTTAAGTGAATCACACCTGATTTTATGACCTTTTTGCCATGAACCATGCAATCTTTCAACAAATCCGGTTTCCCAGTTGGGAAGGTTGAAAATGGCGATCACCTGATGCCCCCAGACGGTGCGTATTGTTTATTTTCAATAGAAGAGAACTGAAGTTTACAGTTGGACTGTGGGGTCCTTAGTGCTCTCTGAGATCAGTTGTCTATTTGTAGACATTTCATTACCCAGCTAGGTAGCATCATCAGGAAACTGATAAGAATCTAAGCAAAGAATCAAGCTTTGGGAGCGCCAAACACTCCATAGTTACTTTATGTTATATGGTTCGTGAACAGTTGGGAAATGGAGAGATAAAGAGGAAAAAAATAAGTTGAATCACTCACAGATTGATGGAATGTAAGGTTTTTTGTTTTTGTTTTTTTATCTCTGGAGCTTTGACTGGCTTTTCCGTTCAGCAACAGTTCAGAAATTGTCAGCCAGATTTCCTATAACATCTGCTTTCTTTTTAACATCCCTTTTGTTTTGTTTTTCTTTTGTTACCTTAAGAACCAGTTTTTGTTTCACTGATCAGCAGGTGGGACTCCCTCATTAACGACGTGGGTCTTATGCACCCATCTGCCATAAAAATGGTTGAATTATCTAGGTAAACATCAAGAGAAACATGAAGGATTTTTCAGAATAATTGCATGCCGAATGAGAAGGTGCTTGTTAGTGTTGAAGCACACCGCATGAAATGTTTATGTGTGGGTCTGTGTGTGCGTCTCTCATTTGTTATTCTGTCTACCACAGCACTTCAAATAATGTTCTGCCTAATTTCTTTGCTATTTTCCCACGGTGCAGACTTTCCGCTTCCTCAAACTGAAGTAATTGTTTAAAACTCCCCTAAAAGGCTTGAGTTTTTCCTGTCCTAGATTTGATTTACACACAAGTATCCAGAAATTCTGGAAGTTATGCAGGTAATCCTCAACTTACAACCATAATTTCAGTTGCTAAGTGAGACAGTTGTTAAGTGAGTTTTGCCCCAGTTTACAACCTTTTTGCCACAGTTATTAAGTGAATCACTGCAATTAACAAGTTAGTGACACGGTTGTTAAGTGAAACTGGCTTTCCCATTGACTTTGCTTGTCAGAAAGTTGCAAAAGGGGATCACATGACTCCGGGACACTGAGACGGTCATAAATATGAGCTAGTTGCCAAGTGTCTGAATTTTGATCACATGATCAAGGGTCATAAATGTGAAAAGTGTCATAAGACACTTTTTCCAGTGCTGTGGTAACTGGGCGGTCACTAAATGAATAGTTGTAAGTCAAAGATTACTTGTAGTTGAAGAGAAAGCCTCCATCAGCAAATGGTAGGTGGTATGGGATATCTAATCCTAGCTAAAGAAATGTTTGTATGAATTACCAGATGCAATAGCACTAATTTGCACATACGTGAAAGATCTTTGTGTAGTCTGGCACTTGTTTTCAAGGAAAATAATTATTTCACAATGCAACAGAAAGATTTGGTGTGCTTTTTCCCATTAGAACACATTTTTCCAAGAATTTGAGCATGCTTACGAGCAGAAGTCTGAAAATGCAAAGTTGCTGATATGGATTTACTCTCAGCATATGCTATGCTTGGTAAATGACTCCTAAAATGGCTTTCTTCTTTTTACATAGTGTAGTTTAAATACTGAAATAATAATGCTAATGGGTTTATATGTAGGCACAGAACAGCAGAGCTGGAAGGGACCTTGGAGGTCTTCTAGTCTAACCTACTGATTAAGCAGGAAAATCTATACCATTTCAGACAAATGGTTGTCCAATCCCTTCTTAAAAACCTGGTCACAACCTCGTAAGTGGCGAAGACCTCCGTCCAACAAGGTGACCAATTAACAAGATTGACAGTCCTTCAAAGAGGAATCAAGATCCAACGAAGAGAGGAACTAATCAAAGGTAGGCAACGAAGAACAGGACGGAAGTCCGCGAAACCTCTTATCGAACTGAGGGAGAAGAAACACCGTCGGGGACTCTATAACGAATACTATCATGTCACCCCTCGTCCTTCTCTTCATTAGACCAGTCTCTAGACCAGGGATAGGCAACCTTGGCTCTTTTATGACTCATGGACTTCAACTCCCAGAATTCCAGAGACAGAATGGCTCAGCTTGGAAACCTCTCCCTTTCTCCTCAGCATGGCTGGCTCAGGAATTCTGGGAGTTGAAGTCATAAAAGAGCCAAGGTGACCTACCCCTGGTCTAGACAGTTCCAATTCCAGCAACCGTTCTTTGTATATTTTAGCCTCTGGTCCCCGTAATCATCTTTGTTGCTCTTCTCTGCACTCTTTCTAGAGTCTCAACATCTTTTTTGTATTGTGGCGACCAAAACTGGATGCAGTATTCCAAGTGTGGCCTTACCAAGGCATTGTAAAGCGGTAGTAACACTTCACGTGATCTTGATTCTCTCCCTCTGTTAAAGCAGTCTAGGACTGCGTTGGTCCTCTAAGCAGCTGCAACACACGGCTGGCGCATAACCCAACACTTGGAATTCTACAGGTAGTCTTCAACTAATGAACACAGTTGGAGCCAGAATTTCCACTGCTAAGCAAGGCAGTTGTTAAGTGAATCGTACCCAAGTCTGCGACCTTTCTTGCTGTGGTTATTAAGCGAATCGCTTCAGCTGATAAGTGAATCTGACTTTCCGCATTCGCTTTCCTGGTCAGAAGTCAGCCAGCAAGATTATAAATGATGATCACATGGGATGCTGCAACTGTTGTAAATGCCTGTCTGGCTGCCAGATGTCTGAATATTGATCATGTGACCATGGGATGCTACAAGGGTCATAAATATTTTTTTTTCAGGGATGTAGTAACTTCAAAGGGCTGCAAAACGCTGGTTGTCTGGACTACTTTTGCTATGAATCAGAAGTCAGAGTAAAGGTGAAAAAGTCAAAGAGCAGAAAAAGTCAAACAATTATTTTCCTTGAGTTCCTGGCTAGACAAAAAACTTCCACATATCTGCAACTATTGGTAATTCATGCAAAAATTTCTTTAATTTAGGGTCCAACCTAATCATTTATTTATTTATTTATTTATATTTAAATTTATATGCCGCCCTTCTCCCCATGGGACTCAGGGCGGCTCACAGCATATTAAAACATTGTACAAAAAATTTTCCCCTGCTAAAAACCAATTAAAATCCAAATATTGGTAGCTGTGGCTCTTTAAAATTGTTTAAAAATTGTCCCTATTTAAAACTCACCTTAGGTCAGG
>NW_015386392.1:4054842-4063467 GCF_001527695.2 Protobothrops mucrosquamatus | reverse complement strand
CCCAGGACCCTGTCCACATCTTCAGGAGCAACAGAGTCAAACTCCTCCCATACAACCGTCTCAAGACCTGCTCCCGTCTCCTCTCCCTGGACCAACCAGTCGGAGTCCAAGCTTTCCCGAATCCGTGCGACTTTGTCATACAGATACTGCACAAAATCCTCTGCCCTCCCCTCCAGGGGGTCCCCCCCCCCTCCAATTGCTAATGTTTCTGGTCCACATTCTTTGATAGCCCACCATATTCCACCATATTTAATTAATCAATTAATAATTAATTAGAAGCAAATTAGTCGCCGGGATGCTCTCCATCTCCAGAGTAACAGCTGACAATTGGCACAAATAGGTTATGCAGACAACTCTGATGAAAAGTTTTGTCATATTGGACTTTTGACAAATCTTCTCCTGTCAAACAAGGAAGGTCATCTGAAGAGAAGACAAAGTGATGTTCTTATCTTTGTTGTGATAATTTAAAATCAGACATTAATATTTATAAAAAGTTTGAAGCAAATGATATTGCTCTGAAGCAGAACTCAAGGCTTCCTAGAGTAAACTTTTCTGATAAGTTGGAGTGAGCAATACAGAGATCCAAAACCGGGAAAGGCATATTTTTTTCCTCCATTGCAATACAGTAAAACCCCAACATTTTATTACTAAGCAATAAATCCACTGAGATGAAACTTTGGTCTTGTTGCATGGCCTTAAAATTGCACTAGAGGTTATGCTGCATTTCAGCTTACTAAGATGGTCAACATCTTGCCTAGCTAAATCTCAGCATTTCAGATGTTAGATCTCAACATCCTGCCTAGCCAAGTTTCAGGACCTTGTTGAGACCCTGGAAAGAGCAGAGAAGAGCAACAAAGATGATCAGGCGGCTGGAGCCTAAAACATATAAGGAACGGCTGCTGAAATTGGGTATGTCTAGTTTAACGAAGAGAAGGATGAGGGGGGACATGATAGCAGTGTTCCAGTATCTCAGGGGCTGCCCCAAAGAAGAGGGAGTCAAGCTATTCTCCAAAGCGCCTGAAGGCAGGACAAGAAGCAATGGATGGAAACTAATCAAGGAGAGAAGCAACCTAGAACTAAGGAGAAACTTCCTGACAGTTAGAACAATTAACCAGTGGAATGAGGCCTCCAAAAGTTGTGGATGCTCCATCACTGGAGGATTTTAAGAAGGGACTGGACAGCCATTTGTCTGAAACAGTTTAGGCCAGGGGTAGGCAACCTTGGCTCTTTTATGACTTGTGGACTTCAACTCCCAGAATTCCTGAGCCAGCATGGCTCAGCTTGGAAACTCTCCCTTTTCCCTCAGCGTGGCTGGCTCAGGAATTCTGGGAGTTGAAGTCCACCAGTCATAAAAGAGCCAAGGTGGCCTACCCTTGGTATATAGGGTCTCCTGCTTGAGCAGGGAGTTGGACTAGAAGACCTCCAAGGCCCCTTCCAACTTTGTTATTCTGTATTCTACTCTGTAGCTAAGATCGAATGATTCTACGGATGTGTGTTGTGTGTCAAAAAGGAAAAAAAAAGTAAGGCAGCAACTGCAACTATCTGATCAAGGTCCCCTGTTTTTATGAGCATTATAACACTTGGGAGATGGGTTTTTAACTCACATGGTCAAGGACACCCTCTTGACATTTTTAACCTCTTGTGAATGTTCCTGACCGAGAACATCCTGCCCATTTTCAGTATCCTGTATTTCCAACTCTTGAATATGCTAATAAAACTCCAAGCAAAATAAATACAACACAGGTAGTTCTCGACTTATGACCAAAAATGGGGCTGGACTTTTCATGGATAGGCAAGACAGTTGTTAATGTTTATGACCTTTTTTTTTTGGCCATGGTTTTTGAGTGAATCATGAATTATTATTTTTTTTTAATTACTATTAAATGTCTATGATACCTGTTGTGTCCTGAGCCTGCAAAAGCAGGCTCGGGACGTTGCAAGAGTCCCGGGCATTTGCAAAAGCTGCCCGGGACCAGACTGAGTGGCGCCGGCCTTGCGCACATGCGCAAGGCGGGAAAAGACCGCCTCGTGATTGGTTGAAGTTGCCCGGGGATCAGAAGGTATAAATAGAGGCCTGCGTGCCTCTGCTCGGGTTGTTCGTAGAATGGAAGCAGAGAATAAAGACTTGTTAGAAATGCTTCGTCTCAAGCGCCATTATTCTCCGGACTTAACAATACCCATCTCATTGATACAGCAATTCTGGGCAGCTTACAATATAGTAGAAAATTAAAAAGTGCTTTAAAAAACCCAATTAAGATTAGAAAAAACTGAGTGGGAATTGAAGTCCACAAGTCTTAAAGTTCCCAAATTAGGAGACCCCTGTTGTCACTTTGAACAATCATTAAACAAAGAATTGTAAGTCAAGAACTATTTATCTATGGAGATACTCAGTCATCCAGGTAATAGTTATCCCAAAGATGCTTTTTCATGAAAAAGTATCTTAGGGATAATCAAGGACTACTTGCATTAGTTAGAAGATAATTGGCACTGAAGTAGAAAGAGCACGTCTCTACATAGGCTTACTAAGGTTTGTTTGATCTACATCAGGAATAGAATAGAATAGAACATAATAGAACAGAACAGGATAGGATAGGATAGGATAGGATAGAGCTGGAAGAGACCCTAGAGCTCTTCTAGTGCAGCCCCCTGTTCAAGCAGGAGAACCTACACCATCTCAGACAGGTGATTGTCTAATCTTTTGTTAAAAACCTCCAATGATGGAGCACCCACGATTTCTGGAGGCAAGCTGTTCCACTGGTTGATTATCCTCACTGTCAGGAAGTTTCTCCTTAATTCCAGGTTGCTTCTCTCCTTGATCAGTTTCCAACCATTCTTTCTCATTCTTCCCTCTGGTGCTTTGGTGAACACCCCGACCCTCTCTGCCTTGTGGCAGCCCCTCAGATACTGGAACACTGCTATCATGTCTCCCCTGTTTCTTCTTTTCTTTAGACTAGCCAAACCCAAGTCCTGCAGCCGTTCTTTGTATGTTTTAGCCTCCAGGCCTTGGATCATCTTAGTTGCTCTTCTCTGAATTTTTTCCAAACTCTCAACATTTTTTTTGTGATATGGTGACCAAAATTGGCTGCACTATTCCAGGTGTGGTCCTACTAGGGCTTTGTAAAGCGGTACTAGTACTTCGCGTGATCTTGATTATATGCCTCTGTTTATACAAGTCAGGATTGTATTAGTTTTTTGGGCTGCTGTTGCACACTGCTGGCTCATAGTCAAGTGATCGTCCACTAGGACTCCAAGGTCCCTCTCACAGTTACTGTTTTTGAGCCAGGTCTTGCCTAATCTGTACTTATGCCTTTGATTTTTCCTGCCTAAATGTAAGACTTTGATTTTCTCCACATTGAAACTCATTTTGTTGGATAGGGCCCATTGTTCAAGTTTTAGATCCTGAGTTTTGTCTTTTGGGGTGTTGGCTACTCCTGATAGCTTTGTATCATCTGCAAATTTGATGAGTTCCCCTTCAATTCCTTCATCTAAGTCTTTGATGAAGATAGTGAAGAATACTGGGCCTAAGACGGAACCTTGTGGTCCCTCCATGTGGACTACTTGTTGAGTACAGTTTGTCAGCTGCTACAGATCCATCTGGTGGTGATGTCTCCAAATGTGGCAACTTTAACTTGTGGATTCACACTCCCAGACGTCTCAGTCAGCCATGCTAGCTGGGAATTCTGGGAGTTGATGTCCAAAAATCTTTAAGTTATCAAGTTTGGAGACTCCTGATCTGCAATATCTTGGACTGTGATGGTTTTGGAATTAAATCTATTCCATCCTCAAAATCAGGCACTAATATATCAATTTGTCCCTATCAAGCACATTTCTACTTTCTATATGCTGGCTTATGATCTGGTTTATATTCAGATAGATTACAGTCAGAGATCTAATTGTTTTCCAAAGAACATTTAATAGCGTTCATGATATAAAGCAGTTTGGCTTTATCTTCAACTGCTAGATTTTGTTGGTTTAAATAATAAAAATTTAAAAAAAAAACCCTCACAGAAGAAAGAAGTGGTCACTGTGACACAAATTTAAGTGGTGAACAGTGACAGCAAATATGCTGGAGGAGGACAGAGGGGAAAAATACTTTTTTCTGAACAGCTACCCATGTTGTCAATTGGGTTGGTATTGACATGTACAGAACTCTCGAATACACAATAATTAGCAATAATTAACCTGTGAAACCACTTGGCTGCATTTACACTCCCGAGAGCTGGATTTATTCAGAAAATTAAGTCACAGAGATATGTAAAGCTTTGAGAAATATTGCAAGTAGGCTTGGGAAGCACAATAAAACTATCAGCAGAGAATATAGAGGTAGTCCTTGACCTGTACGCATTTGTCTGAGGTGTTATGCAGATTTGCTTCATGCCTCCCTTCCAATGGTTCAGAAAACCACAAACCTGAGTGAAATCAAAAAGCTGTGCTGTGTAATCAAAGCCCTACAAGTATGGCCACCATTTTGACTTTTTTTTTTTAACCTTTATGGATAGTCCTGCTCTGTCTAAGGTAAGGAACGCTAGTTTATTTCTTTGCTATTTGTCTAGGTTTGGGGGCAGTGGTAGGAAAATAGTTGTGTCCTGCCTATTCATAAAACGTATAGAACCTAGAATATTAGAGTTGGAAGGGACCTTAGAGATCTTCTAGTCCACCCCTATGCTAAAGCAGGAGACCCTATCATTCCTGGCTGTCATTCAGTTCAAACCCACAAACCTGTGTTTGTCCCACATCCTCTGATGATCCCTTCTTATCTAATCTGGATTGCCATCACTGTGGTCTTATCAAAATATTAGGCTGTCAGATCCGTCACCCAGTCACAAAAACCTTCATCTCGAGCTTGTTGGGAAGATCTGGTTGGGTTGGGGGAAAAAAAAAGATGTTCACAGCGCCAAGAAATTATAAAGAGGGGTGGTCTGTAAGAAACAGATAAATAGATTACATCCATTTGTATTATGGAACAAAATAATATTAAAGCAGGAATTTAAGTGGGGATTTAAAAAAGAGAAATTAGAAAAAGATGCCAGTGGAGAGATAAAGGGGAAAAGAGAGGATTAAAAGAAATAATAACCAGGAGCACAAAAGATAATTAAATTAACCACGTGGGTTGCAATGTTTGATGGACCCTTGACGCATCACGTGCTACAATAGAGTTGACTCTTGCATGGACTAATGAATGTATGCACCAGCCATTCAAGACTGTTAGCTATTAGAAAGCGTAATATTCAAATTAGCCAGCAGAGAGCGGTATCGCCTTAACTGTGAGGCTAATACCGCTGTCTTATTTCGCCAGTCTTATTAAGTTGGGCAGCAGATTTGGGAAATCAAGCCAACACTAATTTCCAGATGTGCAGTTGCATCCAACACATCTGGAGAATACCTGCTTGGGGCAAAAGCTATTCTGGTATGTGCAATTCTGCAAATAGCAAGAAAAACTATTGAAAGTTGGAGGGGGGAGGGTATGTGGTCGTTTTATGACCCATGTCAACCCTTAGAATTGCTGGGAAATAATTTTGTCCCTTGAGCAAAACCCCTGCACTTGAGAAGGATGTTAGGATGCCAAAACTATAATCTGCTGTGCCCAAGAAGTCAGTAAAATAGTGTTTTCCCAAACATGACAACTTTACAATGGTTGGACTTCAACACCCAGAATTCTGCAGTCAGTATGACTGGCTGGGGAATTCTGGGAGTTGAAGTCCACCCATCTTAAAGTTCCCGTCTGCAGTAAATGAAGCATATGTGATCTTGCAGATTGGAAGGCCATCTGGATGACAAGTTTTCAACCAGCCTTAGTTGAAAGGAGTCCTTAGCCCAGCTAAACATTTGTTAAATGAGTTTTGCCCCATTTTATTACTTTTCTTGCTACAGTTGTTAGATGAATCAATTCAGTTGTTAAGCTAGTAGTTGCAGCGTCCCCGGGGTCATGTGATCACGTTTGGTGACCTTATGACAGTCAACAGGGAAGCCAGATTACTTAACAACTGTGTCCCCAGTTTAAAAACTGCAGTCAGCCACTTAACAATTTTGTGCCAAGAAAGGTTATAAAATGAGGCAAAACTCACTTAACAACTGCCTTGCTTAGCAATGGAAATTTTGGGCTCGGTTATTGTCATACGTGGAGGACTATCTGTATTACCCCTTGACTTGTCCAACGATAGACAGCCTTTCCCCCAATTCCTCTAATTTATTTTATTCTTATTTATTCATCGCACTTAGAAACCATCCATCTGCCTCACAGAGGGGCCCTGGGCGGCGTACAAATAAAACACCAGTTTGTGAGTGTCACCCTGGCTTCAAGTCAATTGCAGGAGCCGTGGGATGGCTCTCTTCCAGCCCCAAATGTGGGTGATCTCTCTTATTAGCTTCTCCGATACAAATGGCTCATTACCGTCCCTTGAGGAGAGATTGTTCCTGGGTTTTAATTAACAGAATAAGGCTTAAATAACCGTATCATATCTCCCTGGAGATGCCATGAAAGAAGGCTATAGTTTCCCCATCCGTCTTATCGCAACAAAAGAAAGCAAACCACGAGCGAGAAAGCAGGTCACCTTGTCTGCTTGCCTGTCCCTCTTTGGTTCCACATTTTTCAGCACAAGGTGCATTTGAAGTAGCAACAGAAAGGAAGGAGGCGAGAACTGTTCCAGAAGTGCCACAAATGATTTATTATTATCCAATGATTTATTTCTGCCCTCCCCCTTATGCTACGAAACAAAACTTTCATGGGGGGTGGGGTGGGGTGGAGAACAACTCCCTGATCAGCACCTTGTGAAAAGTAAACTCGACATTTTGCCCTGTTCAGTTTTCTCTCTGTGGGTTTGCATTTGATAAAAACTGCGGGGTTCAAATTTGTTTGTTTGTTTGTTTCCGTTCCATTCCATTTCATTGCTATAGTTCAGTGATGGCGAACCTTTTAGAGACCGAGTGCCCAAACTGAAACCCCAAACCCACTTAGGCATCATTGGGTGCCTGGTGGGCGTGGCCCATTGGGTGGGTGTGGCCAATTGGGTGGGCGTGGCTGCGGTGGTAATGGCTAGACTGGGTGGGACTAAAAAGTTCAATCAATCAGTTCCAACTTTGCGAGATCTTTTTTTTTTCCCGCGAGAAGCTAAAATTGATTGATTGATTGAACTTTTTTTTCCCACATGACCTGGCGGAGGCCTAAAGTGAAAAGGTTTTATAAAACCCAGCTGAAGGCCTAGGACTGGGGCGACAGCACGCGTGCCCTCATAGAGGGCTCTGCGTGGCACCTGTGGCACCCGTGCCATAGGTTCGCCACCACGGCTATAGCTGCTCAACTCAGCCAAATGGTTCTAGGCCAGAGGACCCCAATCTTTCGGGCACCAGGGACCAGTGACGTGGAGAGAGGGTTTTTCTGTGGACCGGAGGGGGCGTGGCTTCATGTGCTGTCTGCATCTCGTGGATGGGGCTTTGCTTGTTTGTGTGGACCGGTTGCTGGCATGCCGCGGCCCGGTGCTGGTCTACAGACCGGTTGGGGTTGGGGAACCCTGTTCTAGGCGGCTTAAAAACTAAAATTACAAAACAATTAAAAAAAATTAAAACAACAGAAAAACATCCACAAAATAAATGAGAACAAACAACAACTGTAATGCTTAATCAATTAATAGTAGTACAGCCAAGAAATAGAGTCCTTAACCCATTCTGAGCCCCAGGCACGGATACAGGCAGCCAAGTTCTTAAAGCCTTATGAAAGGCCAGCAGTGCCTTAATCTCCGAGAGGAGACTATTCCATCTGGGAGGGGCTACAGCAGAGAAGGCCCGCCCTCTTATTCCTGCCTGTCAAACTCTTTGGCTGATGGGATCTGCAGCATTGCCAATCTGCTGGATCAAATTGGATGGGTAGATAGATACTCTTGGAAAAAGAAAGTCCCTCATGTAACTTGGTCCCAACCCCTGCAAGGCTTTACAGGTGACAACCAGCCCTTTGCATTGCACCTGGAAACACATCAGCAGCCAATGCAGCTTATGGGATAATGGTGTTACCTGTGCTGCGTAGCCAGCACTGTTTATTATCCATGTAGTCACATTTTTGCACCGGTTGGAGGAGGAGGAGGAGGAGGAGGAGGAGGAGGAGGAGGAGGAGGAAGATGGTGCAATAGTGAAGGCATTGGGCTGGCACTGGTGAGATACAGTTTCAAGTTCTCCCTCAGCCAAAAAAAAAAACTCCTTGGATGACCATGGGTTAAGGCAGGGGTAGGCAACCTTGGATCTTTTATGACTCGTGGACTTCAACTCCCAGAATTCCTGAGCCAGCCATGCTGAGGGGAAAGGGAGAGTTTTCCAAGCTGAGCCATGCTGGCTCAGGAATTCTGGGAGTTGAAGTCCACGAGTCATAAAAGAGCCAAGGTGGCCTGCCCCTGGGTTAAGGCCTCTTTCTTGGCCAAATCAACCTTATGGTGAAGAAGAGGAAGAAAGAGCATATACCATTTTGAGCCCTTGAATTAAAGGTGGGACATAAATCTAACACTTTGTGAACAAACAGGGAAACAAACTAACTCATGCTTGTGAAGAAGGCACAGAAGAGGCTGTATGTACTTCCTGAGAATGCTCAGGAAGATAAATTTATCTCAGCATCTACTCCTGTCCTATTATCACAGCACCATT
>NW_015386392.1:4034842-4049842 GCF_001527695.2 Protobothrops mucrosquamatus | reverse complement strand
AAGCGTGGGTAACCTGCGGAAAAAGAGAACACGGTCGATCTTTCTCCGCCAGATCTCCAAACCCGACAAGAAATTTAGGGCTGGCAAGACGGCCAAGTTTGAATCGCTCGCCCGTCGGTCGAGCGGATTCTAAAGACGAATTCTACCAGCCACGAGAGAAGAGAGGGAAGGGGAGATTTTAAATTTGGTTTTTTAATCGACGACTTTTGAAAAAAAAATTGAATGATACCTGACTTCTTTCTTCCTCGTTGGCTTAGGGATTGAGCCTTCTGGGCAGCCTCCAGAAAAGACGTTTAATGCACATATTGGTCCCTTTCTAAAGACTGTTACCCAGAATCTAGAAGTCTACCATAAGATCCAGGCTGGTTAAGGTTACGTCTCCTCCAAAATAATTTACCATAAAAAAATCCAAATCACCATTTTGGGGTGAATGTGGATAAAGGAGCCTTTTCCTTCCGCACCGTTAAGCCTATCGGAGTGCTCGAACCATCGTGATGAAAGCAAACAAGAGTTCCGATTCTTTTTAATTTTCTTGAAGATGGAGATTGAGCTATTAGGGAACAAGCCACTGACCTTTTGTTAAACCTGAGCAACAGGTTTAGAATCTCCTTCCCTCCCCCACCCCTTAATGATTTGAGCAGAAGTGTCTAATCAAAGAAACCTAGGACACTTTGGCCTAAGCTTTTTCATGCTTTCTTTTTAACCCTTCCTCCCCTCCCGGTTTATTATTATTATTATTATTATTATTATTATTATTATTATTATTATTATTATTATTATTATTATTATTATTATTATTATTATTATTATTATTATTATTATTATTATTATTATTATTATTATTATTTTCCCTCGAGCCGAGTTTTTTAAAAAGGCTGAAGGATCCAATTTGATTCCCTGCAAGACTGATGAGTAACTCCCGAAAGACAGGGCTTCTAGCCGTATAAACACTGCAGGATCCAAAGAGGATTTGTCAACACTAAAAATAAACAGACCCACAAATGTCTTCAACAGGCACATGTCCAGTTTCAACGATATTTCAAGAATGATGCGGGCAGAGTGAGTCGCTGGCACGTCTATTCTTTTATTTTTAAAACCCCGATCGCTGTCCTTGGTGCTGACACCCTCTCGCCCGCTCTGTCTCTTCTGAAGGCAGCGCCTGGCTATGCCCGATTCCGTCCTAAACTGGCCTGGATGAAAGTGAAAGTACGGGCGAGAAGTGGGGGTGGGGGGTGGGGGGAAAGAGAAGGCCAGTGTTTCTGAACACGTAAAAGACGATTCCGTGTTTTAGGCCTGGATAGAGATGGTCCTGCAGTCGAGAGCCAGCTTGTTGTAGTGGTGAGAAGTGCTGGCTTAGAAACCAGGAAGGTATTAGTTCTAGTCCTGCCTTAGAGGGGGAAAAGCCGGCTGGGGGACTTTAGACCAATCCCCAGGAGACGGTGAGTTCTAGTCCTTCCTTAACCAGGACAGCCAACTGGGTGACTTTGGGCCAGTCGTTCTCTCTCAGCCTAATCCACCTCAAAGGGTTATTTTGGAGGAAACAGGAGAAGGAAGGAGCATCAGGTATGTTCACCCCTTTGAGTCATTTATCCAGGGAGGAATAAAGGGAAGGATTCAAACCCCCCCCCACCAAACAAACATGTAAATAGCTCAAAGGTCAACCAGGTGTGGAGGAATAGGGTAGTAGAACAAAATTGTGCATGCTGTTGGCTCCATGTTGCAAAACTAAGAAGTAATTTCTTAATCCCTGGGGAAGTTGAAGCAAAGCAACTCTGGGCCGGAAGAGGAAAAAGCTCCATCTGAAGGTCCTTTTCAAAGCAAAAGAGGAAAGGAAAGTCCTTGCTGGTGGGCATCACAGGTGCCAGGTTTATGTGGCATTTTCCAGGCCACATTCCAAATTCGGTTAAGCCAGGACTGTTTGGGGAAGAGTCTTAAGAGTTGAAAAGAGCCTCCTAATGTGTAGGCTTTAAAGCCTCCATTTTGAGTCAAACCTCCCCAAAGTGTTTCCAAATGTCCACCCAATACACCATTTATTTTGGCTGATCCACTCTGGATCCTCATCCCACCCTCTTTATTTAGACAGCCAGTTTTTATTACACACTGAAATACTGGCCTGGGTAAGAGTTGAGATATTTTTAGAGCTGCGCATGAAAAGATTTCAGCATGAAGAGCCCGAATTGGTTCAACCTGGTAGGTCAGAGTTAATGTGAGGAATAATATTGACTCACATGGAACTAAATCTAAGAGATAATTACATGGGCATTTTTATAAGGACCCTATTTTCTATCCCTCTCTCATTCTCCTCCCTCCCTTTTTTTTTACGTTTTGCAAATGCTTAGCAAACAGGATGCCTTTTATCTTGAGTAAAACATTTGGGGGTACCCAAGAAAGAATTAAAAACGAGAAGTACTGTCCAAACCATTGATTGTGTTCCTTTGTACATGTTGGAGTGTTTATTATGCTGTTTGGAATCAGAAAGCCGGAAAGGAAACTAATTAGTGACATCCTCCGGATCAATAGCTTTTATCAGATTGACGAAAGCTGTGTCAAGTTGTCACGATACAAACTCCCACTATCTTTGAGTGTCCGATTGTTATCAAAATGCATACACAAAAGGGACAGAGCTGGCATTGTGACCACGTGACTCTGCCACCAGCATGTACCCCCCTTCCCAGGTCAATGTAATGATTAGTCGGCCAGACAGGAACATGAGATTAAATTCCCATGCAGGCTATTAACTTCACTGGGCCAATTATGCACGATTAATGTACTTCACAAGATGGTTGGGATGATAAAATGAGGACAGATGTGGGATACACTCTAGAAAAAGTAACTGTATACATTTATTAAATGTGCATGGAAGATGAGTAGTTATTGGCAACTAATTCTCTCCTTATTTTTCGTCCCCGTTTCAGAAGAGTCCAACAGCAGTAAAAAAAAAAAAAAAAAAAAAAGAACAAAGCATCTAACTTATGGTTTATTTGATTTAGCTGATCCTATCTTTCTTTCAGCTGCTCAAGATAGTATAAACGCAATAACTTTGCCTATTTTTATTTCTTGTTGAGGGGATAAGGAAAATTGATGTTGGCTCAAGATTGCCCTGAAAACTCCGAGACTGAGGTAGGAACCGAACCCAGATTTCCATAGAAGTAGTACTGAGGGCTGCCTGTAGCAAGCAGTCTGCTTCTCCCTGTTTTTGGTACTATCAATCGCTAATGGGGAATATATAACCAGGCAGATTAGTAACAATCCTTCCAGGCTAATAGCTTTTTATGCACTTTGCAAAACTGAGAATATTTAAGTGATGGAGAAATTTAAATGACCTCATGATTGTTTAATGGTGGCTGGCACTCAGCCCCAACTATGGGTGATCCTTCTGGGTTTGCTTATACATTTTCAATACAGTCTTTATTTCTTTAAGAGCTATGGTAAGTTCCCTACCCCCCCACACACACACACACCTCTTTTCCTGTGATACAAAAGGAAAGAAGCTGTTTCTTCCTAACTTGATTACTGAATGTGTGAATTGACTTCTTGGGGGAAAGAGTGCATTTTAATGGGTGAAGAAGGACCAATTTTCATGGGTAGGACTGTGTTTTGGGGTGCTTCTAAAATAAGAAATACAAGGTTTTTTTTGTTGATGTTGAAGATGTTGATTGATTGAACAGTAGATTGATTGAACCTACTGTGAGCAATACAGTTACTCATATCTATGTGTATAGCAACCATTGTATTTGCTCATGATTTCTTGAAAATTACATAACTGGCTATAAACTACACAGAATCTGCACATTCCGTATGTTTGAGGATGCCAACTGGATGCAGGATTTCAAGTGTGGTGTTTTTCTACCTTGGTAAGACCATACTTGGAATACTGAATCCAGTTCTAGACACCACCCAAAACCCCCCCAACAATCTTGAGACTCTAGAAAGAGTGCAGAGAAGAGCAACAAAGATGATTAGGGGGCTGGAGTCTAAAACATAATGAATGATTGCAGGAACTGGGTATGTCTAATCTAACAAAGAGAAGGAACAGGGGTGACTTGATGGCAATAATCCAATATTTGAAAGGCTGTCACAGAGAAGGGGGGGGGCAACCTATTCTCCAAAGCCCTGAGAGCACGATAAGGAATAACAGATGGAAACTTATCAAGGAGAGAATCAACTTAGAAGTAATGAGAACTTTCTGACAGTGGGAACAATTAATCAGTGGAACAGCTTCCCTCCAGAAGTTGTAGGTGCTCCAACACTGGAAGTTTTTAAGAAGAGACTGGACAGCCATTTGTCCCAAATGGTAAAGGGGGTTGAGCAGGGTTTGAACTGGAAGACCTCCAAGGTCCTTTTCCACCCTGTTATTTTGTTATTATTCTGTTAATTTCTCCCAGCATCACAAATGGTGAGTTGATCCCTGGAGCACAACAGACTTTAGTCTAGGGTTCCTTAATAAAATGGTTTAGACATCCCTTCATTTCTGAACATCAGCTTCAGAATGAAGGGAATACTGAAGAAGCAGCCCAGAATCTGCTGGTGAGATCAGATCAACAGCATTGTGCTGGAGAGATCAGCCTTGGTTGGGATCCTTCCAATAGAGCAGAAGTCAGCAAAGATGATGCTGGCTGGGGATTATGGTAATTGCTATCCCTCCAGATTCTCCCAATCTGGAGAATGCCAGTAAACCAAATAATATGATGTTGTGTCTGAGCAGACTGAAGTTCAGGAACTAAGCTGGAGTCCTCGGTTTATTCACTTGTAAATTTATTCATACATTTAAATAGGAGTCTTTAACCCCTTGTCTGGTTTCCTCACGCAAATTACTTCCCATGCAAATTATTGTTCTTTATGACAATTTGCATAAGAAAATGGTTTCATAGCTTTAATCATTCTGCTTGTCTGACAACTTTATCTTGCTTAAGTTCAGTTTTGGATGTAAAAGTGAATGGATCCTGTCTCCTGATCTGTGCACATGCTAAGCATAATGTTTGCATTACCCAGAAATCAGTTTTCAGCCGCAAGTTATGTATGTTTTTTATAATTCAACATAATGTAATGTTGAGGAAGCCTCTGAATATTTCATGTCTTCGTTATTCTTGTTAGTATTTTTAATTTTCTCATATCTACACAGTCTAGCTCTCTCCAGGTCTGGCTTTGTGGTTTTAAAAGCAAACTTTGACAGGACATGAACAAAAATTTTGATATGTGTATATGTTTAATATGTTTGCATGTTAGAAATCCGCTTAGGTACTAAATAAAGTATAAGAGATTCCGGTATGAACAATACTTGTGCAGAAAAGGGAATGAGGGCAACATTTATTGTAACATTTGCAAAACTTTTGATTTTTTTTTGGCATCTTTTGCTTCATGCCTGAACATATTTTTGTCTGCAATAAATCACATATTGGGTTTTTCAACCCAGATAACTAATACTCCCTCAAATAGTATTGATGGGGCAGGGGGGAGACAGGAATGTATGTATATTTTAACAAACTGCATGGAATTAAAAAAAATGAAGGGATATATTGATTGGTTTCAAAGCAAAGAGTAAAAAAAGGGTAAAGTCCTCAAGGATTGATTTAGGAAGGAATTCAGGGGTGGAAAAGAATCCTTAAAAAAAAAAGCAGTAGTAAGTAGAGAAATTTAAATATGTTTTGGTATTCCATCAGAAAGTTTTTTGACTTATTTTGGTGCCTTGCTAGACTTTGTTTTTTGAGCAGCCGGATTTCAAAGGCAAGTGGGGGAGACTGTGAAGTTTTATCAACCAGAGAGAACTGGGTTCAAGTCTGCATTCAGACTCAGTCAGAACTTGCTGGGTGCAACTGAACTCAGTGATTAGCGTCATCCAATTTCCCTGGCAGCGTCGTGGTGAAGGCTGGGTGAGCAGAGACCGTTTGTAAGCCTCCTTTGAAGAAGAGGCTGGATCCAGAGAATAACTGGTCTGAGTTAAAAATGAGGATGGCTATTTGGCATGATGTAGCGTGAGTGTCTATGCAGAAAAGTCAAGATGGCAACCACAGCTGCATGGTCAAAGTCCCGCCCCCTTTTTATATGTGTTGTGTGACAGGAGAAAAGGCTCTTCAGGAAAAAATGTTGTGAAAAGTAAATGTCAGGTTATAATTCTGAATATCTGTACTTCCTTATAATATAGTTTCATATGACAGGACCCCAACTGAGCCCCAAATTTCCATTGCTAAGCAAGGCAGTTGTTGTGTTCCATTTTATGACCTTTTTGCCACAGTTGTTCAGTGAAATCACTGCAAGTTGTTAAGTGAAACATGTTCAGTGAATCTGGCTTCCCCCATTGACTTTGCTTGTCAGAAACTGGCTGGGGAGGTGATTACATGACTCCGGGTCACTGCAATTGTCATAAATGCCTGCCAATCACCGAGCAGGTGCCGAATTTTGATCACGTGACCATAGGGATGCTGCAACAGTTGTAAGTTTGAAAACTGGTCTTAAATCACTTGTTTCAGTGCTGTGATCACTTCAAATGTTCACGAAAGGGATGGTTCTGTTATTCTCAACTACTACATGGCTTCATTTTTAAGTGAAGAACTTGTGACCACTGAGACAGGCCCATCAGATCCAGGCTGGTAGATACCCAAGTGTCTTCTTCTGGGTCCAATCCAAGGTGCTGCTTTTTGGGATGGGGGTGGGGGTTGGGGAGAGAAGAGGGGTCTTTTCAGTGGTGGCCCCTTCTTTATGGAATATCATTCCCCCTGAGCTACAGTTGGCCCCCAACCTGTTGCTTTTCCAAAAGGCCTTAAAACTGTGTTTTTTTTCCAGCAGTCCTAGGGACCACAAATGGAGCTGATCAAGTGGTTGATTTATTTATGTGGCTGATGCACTGGGACATGGGCTGAGGTTTCTATGGTGGATTTTTAAATGTTGTAAGTTGCCCAGAGTTTGTGAGTTGTGCAGACGTACAATTTTTTAAAATAAATAAGTACTATAAATAAAGTGACCACTAGAGGGCAAGAAAGAATATGAGTTTCCTGTATCTCCATGCTGCTCTCTAGTGGCTAATTGATTATCTACAGCCTAGATTTGGTAGACTTGAACCGAACTTTTCTGGGGTTTCATAATAAAGCATTGTAATTCCATATTTTGCACTCTTGTTTGCAATAGTTCATGGGGAAGAAAGTGCTACTAAAATATCATCAAATTCAGAAAGACACATCCCACATTATCTGGTTAGGTAGGCTAGACTGAGAGGTAATGACTCAGCCAAAACCAAGTTAGCTTCATATCTCCATCAGGCTTTGATTCTGGCCACTTAGTGAGTGATTGAAGGAAATGTCTTTTCTGGGAATAAACTTAGGTTTGTTATCATGAAATGGCTGGATTAACACATACCTTAAAATATGTGTGTGTTAGAAGCCATAATTGGCTGAATGCACACTGCATTCTGGAACAGGTGTCTTCTACTGGAGCATCTTCCAAAAATGTTGAAAAATGTTGATTCTAGAAAAAATGCAGAGAAGAGCAACAAAAATTATTAGGGCACTGGAGGCTAAAATATATGAAGACAGTTGCAGATATGCCTAGTCCAGGAGTAGGCTCAGCTGGCTCAGGAATTCTGGGAGTTGAAGTCCACGAGTCATAAAAGAGCCAAGGTTGCCAACCCCTGGTCTAGTCTAATAAAGAGAAGGATAGGGGAGACATGAAAGCAGTCTTCCAAAATCTAAAGGATTGCCAAAACATCCGAAGGCAGGACAAGAAGTAATGGATCAAAAAGAGAAGCAACATAGAACAAAGGAGAAATTTCCTGACAATGAAAACAATTAATAATAGAGTTACCTCCAGAAATTATAGGTGTTCCATCACTGGAGGTTTTTTGTTGTTTTTTTTTTTAAACTGGACAGCCATTAGTTTAGAATGGTATGAATTCTCTTGCTTGAGCAGGGCGTTGGACTAGAACAGTGGTGGCGAACCTATGGCACGGGTGCCAGAGGCGGCACTCAGAGCCCTCTCTGTTGGCACGCACGCCACTGCCACCAGCAGTAGGTCCATCAGGCCACCCCAGCCACCTGGAGCAGGAGCCCCGCCCAGCACAAAGGAGGTGAAGCGGTCGACTAGCAAGCTTGAGTAGAGGTGGTAGAGCAGAGGTCATTAACCATTGTCGATTGGTGGACTGGAAGAAAAAGGAGGAGGAAGCATTTTACATGCGTGCATGTGCGCACAGGGCCGCGAGCAAGCGCCTGCTGCAAATGGGGCGGGGCTAGTGCCTGCATGATACTCACTAGCCCTGCCCCATTCTTGCGTGGTGCAGCACCTTGTATCTGCACCCCGTGGTGCAGTGGCAGCCATTTTTGCACCTTGCAGCACGGTGGCCCATTTTTGCGTCCCCGGGTTTTGCGTGCCAGAGGCGGCACTCAGCGGTGCCTCCCTGCCCCCCCCCCCGAGGGCACCACAATGCTGATGCGGCCCTGGCACTTTGCGATAAATAAGTGGGTTTTGGGTTGTGGTTTGGGCTCTCGGACTCTAAAAGGTTCGCCATCACTGGACTAGAAGATCTCCAAGGTCCCTTCCAACCTAGAGTTCATTTCCCAGAATTCTTTAACCAGCATGTCCACTGGTAAGAATTCTGGGAGTAGAAGTAAAAACATCTGGAGCAGATAGGCTCTGCAAAACCATCATGAACCTAGATTAAACATTTCAGCAGTTGGGTTTCACACAACTAACCAACCCACGTTATGATATACATGAAGCCACTCTAGGTATAAAAGTACTCCGGATCAGAACTGGATTACTTTTTGCCTTCTGGTCCATGTGCCCTGCACAATCTTTTGCCAAGTGATAGATCCCAAACTGAATATAGTTTTCCACTTTGTTCTTTCATTCCCTGGAGAAATTTTCTGGAGAAAACCAGATGGAGTTACTGACAGGTGAGAGACACTAATTTTCATGATGGACCCTGGAGCCTGCAGGGCACTGTGGGTGTGGAGAAGAGGGTGCTAGAATAGATAACAACCATTGAAATGTCACTTTGAAATAGCGAAAGTTCTGATTTTGCCCCAACTTTGCCACTGGCCATGTATGTATATAATATGTTTTAAAACCAAACTTATTCAGAGGCGACAGTCTTTCCCTTTACTTATCTTGTTGAGTGACAATTGTTAAACAGGTATTGTTGAATTTCGTGCTGTTACTAGACAAATCTTATTTTGATTCCGTCAAAGGAACTAATTGTGCTGAGGATAAGAATATAGTTCCCTATCCAAAGATGGTCCAGAATCAGTGGCTTTTAAGAATTTTCTGTTGAGGTTTAATTGACAAAAATCCCCGTGGAATTGGAATTAGAAGAATAAAATCAGGGATTTCAGAATAACAGAATAATAGAGCTGGAAGGGACCTCAGAGGTCATCAAGTCCAACCCCCTGCTCAGGCAGGAAACCCTATACCATTTCAGACAAATGACCGTCCAGTCTCTTCTTAAAAACTTCCAGTGTTGGAGCATTCACCGCTTCTGGAGGCAGGTTGTTCCACTGGTTAATTGTTCTAACTGTCAGGAAGTTTCTCCTTAGTTCTAGGTTGCTTCTCTCTTTGGTTAGTTTCCACCCGTTGCTTCTTGTCCTGCCTTCAGGCGCTTTGGAAAATAGCTTGACTCTCTCTTCTTTGTATTCATGAGGGAAATAAAATAGTTGGCAGTTGTGATTGTATTTAAAAGTATTTATTTAATTATTATTTAATTAATTATTTAATGTGCTGCAGAATAGTTGTAAAAAGAGGGTGGGGTTTTAAACACGTACTTGTGGGCTCCATCTTGATATTTTTTTTTTTTTACTCCTTCTGTGTATGGTCCTGACCAACAGGATGGACAAAAGGGTAATCCATATGCGCACACAAAGATACAAGCCATCTTCCTTAGGGTTAAAGGGGAAACCCCTGAAAGAATAATATAGTTACTATAGAGTTTTATTTATTTATTTATTTATTTATTTATTTTTAAACTTATATGCCGCCCTTCTCCCAACAGGACTCAGGGCGGCTTACAGCATATTAAAACAATACAAATACTATCCCCAATAAAAACCAATTAAAAACAAATATTTAACCGCTGTATTATATTAAAATTCTAATTAAAATTGTCCCTATTTAAAATTCTCCCTAGGCCANTGGCCGACGGCACCCTGAGGAGGCCCGCTCTGTGGGAGCGTACCGGTCTGTGAGAGGAAATCTGTGGCAGAAGGCGGTCTCGGAGATATCCAGGTCCGATGCCATGGAGCGCTTTAAAGGTGGTAACTAACACCTTAAAGCGCACCCGGAAGGCCACTGGTAACCAGTGCAGCTCGCGCAGCAGCGGTGTTACGTGGGATGTAGTAGAGTAATGTGATGTAGTAGAGTAATGGTTGACTTTTGCAGAAAACAGGGGCCAAGGAAGGAAGGGAATGAAGCGGTTGGAACTTATCTAGTAGCTTATTGGCTGAACTCATGTATCACTTAACTGTAGTTTAACCTTGGTTTATTGACTCCACCACAATCAATCAAATTCAGTTGTCAAGCAGGGAGGATAGTCTAGGGGTTACAAAGCAACTAAACTGAAACCAAACCACAGAAGGCAGTTTATGTCCACTAGGCCTAATATCCCTTAACATAAAAAGAAAACTTTGCCTAAGAATATAAGGACTGTTAAAGTTGAGCAGCCAGATCTGGATTGAAAAAATCTTGATGACCACTAGATGGCAGCTAAATAATTTCTTGTATCTCTCAGCTGCCCTCTAGTGAGCTCTGGATTTTTGCAGCCTATTATTATTATTATTATTATTATTATTATTATTATTATTATTATTATTATTATTATTATTATTATTATTATTATTATTATTATTATTATTATTATTATTAAATGGAATTCAAAGGAGATTGGACATTTATATTATTATTATTTTATTTTATTGTTTTATATTTTTATATTTTATATTTTATTTTATTTTATTATTATTATTAATGGAATTCAAAGGAGATTGGACTTTTATATTATTATTATTTTATTTTATTTTATTGTTTTATATTTTTATATTTTATATTTTATTTTATTATTATTATTAATGGAATTCAAGGGAGATTGGACTTTTATATTATTATTATTTTATTTTATTTTATTGTTTTATATTTTTATATTTTATATTTTATTTTATTATTATTATTAATGGAATTCAAGGGAGATTGGACTTTTATATTATTATTATTTTATTTTATTTTATTGTTTTATATTTTTATATTTTATATTTTATTTTATTATTTTATTAATTTAATTTAATTTAATTTAATTTAATTTAATTTAATTTAATTTAATTTAATTTAATTTAATTTAATTTAATTTAATTTAATTTAATTTAATTTAATTTAATTTAATTTAATTATTTAATTTAATTTAATTTATTATTTTATTTTACTTTAGTTTATTTTATTATTTTATTTTTTAAATTTTATTTTTTGGCCATTTCCCTGTTCAGGCTGACTCAAGCAGCTTCCTATCTCATAATCTTAAGATTACCTCACATCCCACAGACCCCAAGAAGAATTTTCTAGACTCTCCACAAATAGGAGATGGACTTGTTCACATCTTTGGGGGGACATATCTGGGCTTCTGTTGTAGGCACTCTCACAAAATTGCTGAGGTGATGGACATGGTCTGTGATAAAACCCACATTGTCCAGAAGTATGGTGACCTTGCTCCCGAGCACCATTTTAACCCTTTGGGGTGAAGGGTAACCTTCTTGGCATCTGAACTGCCTGTGTGTGTGGAGGGTGGTGGCTGTGGAATCACTTCTGAACACTGAGGTTGCCTATTATCACATTGTTTTTACTCCCTAAAAACAAAACAAAACAAAATAAAGAATAAGAGATTGGACACCCACTTATCTGGAATGGTATAATGCAGTGGTTCTCCACCTGTGGTCCGTGGACCCCCGGGGCATGAGTAATGTTGTCACAGAGGGTCTGCGAAGGCTTGAAGAAATGTTATGATTTAACTCTTAAGCCTTGGGGGTCTGTGGCCACAAAAGGTATTTAAAAGGGGTCTGTGGTGAAAAAAAGGTTGAGGACCACTGATGTAGTGTCTCTTGCTCAATCAGTGGATTGGGTTAGAAGATCTTCTAGGGGAGGGGTCTTCAAACTTGGCCCTTTTGTGACTTGTGGACTTCAACTCCCAGAATTCCCCAGCCAGCCATGCTTTACCTCAGGGGTCTTCAAACTTGGCCATTTTATGACTTGTGGACTTCAACTCCCAGAATTCCTCAGCCAGGCACGCGTGCCTGGCTGAGGAATTCTGGGAGTTGAAGTCCACAAGTCATAAAACGGCCAAGTTTGAAGACCCCTGTTCTAGGGTCTCTCCCAACTCCGTTAATCTGCATCCCGTATCTTGAATACTTCTGGGGCCTTTCTTATTAACTTTCACCTTTAGTAACATTGAGAAGCCATTATATAAATCGACCTAACACACTTACTAAACATGAAAGAAGTTCTGGGGATTGTCTTTTGCAGCTTGACTTTAGCAAATGCCTTTATTTTATTTATTTTTTGTTAACCTTCTCCAAACAAAGCAATCCATGGCCGTTGCTCATGAGTCTTTATACGGTCAGCTGCTTACAGAAAATTATGGCCTGCCCCACACCTGTGACACCCGTCAGAAAGCGCTTGGCTCCCCGTGGACACTTTGTATTGGAACTAATTTTTGAAGCGTGGGGCCATCCCAGCCATGGGTTATCAGGGATGCTAGAATTTCTCGATAGCATCTCTTCCATTCTTTTTGCAGTTGCTTTGCAGAAACTGTAGCTCAGCTGTCGTGTTTCCCGGAGGGACGATTAGGTGTTTGCTTCTAGACTAAGTCACTTATTTTTTTTCTAAGTTTCCTTTTAATCTGCTTAAACTGCCCAGAATGTTGTTCTCTCCCGTTTTGCCCTGCCTTATTTCTGCCGCCACATGAGCCAAGAAAGTGTAAGAAAATACAGGTAGTCCTCAACTTATGACCACAATTGAGCCCCAACTTTCTGTTGCTAAGCGAGGCAGTGGTTAAATGAGCTTTGCCCCATTTTACGACCTTTCTTGCCTCAGTTGTTAAGTGAATCTCTGCAGTTGTTAAGTTAGTGCAGGGGTGGGCAACCTTGGCTCTTTTAGGACTCGTGGACTTCAACTCCCAGAATTCCTGAGCCAGCATGGCTCAGCTTGGAAACTCTCCCTTTCCCCTCAGCATGGCTGGCTCAGGAATTCTGGGAGTTGAAGTCCACGAGTCATAAAAGGGCCAAGGTGGCCTACCCCTGATTTAGTGACACAGCTATTAAGTGAACGTGGCTTCCTTCTTGATTTTGTTTGTCAGAATGTCACAAAAAGGGGTCCCATGACCCAAGGACACTGTGACCATCATAAATATGAGCCAGTTGTCTGAATTCTGATCATGTGACCGTGGGGACGCTTGCAACGGTCGTTAAGTGCGAAAAACAACCCTAAGTCACTTTTTTCAGTGCTGTTGTAATTTTGAACCAAGTGAACCGTTGTAAGTTGACAATCTGGATTCAGGATCAGTTGGGGGAAAAAAAACTTAAATTCAATGCAGAATACTTTGAAATGCATCTCTAAACAGTCTTATTGTGTGTTACCCCAACACTTCTGTGTTTGCAGCATTGGCTTCCTGGTGTGGGGGCGTGTGTGCTTGTGTATGAGCAAAACTTTGGGTAGTTGGGGATGCTTTCCACTTGCTGAACTGCCTTTCCGTGGAGCATATGGAGCTTGGCTCACTTGCATGAATTACATTTATTGCTCTGGGAACATCTGCTGCCTTCTCCCCCGTGGTGTGGAATGGGTGGAATTGCCATCTAAGAAGAAGAGAGTGCCAAAACAGAAGGATTCCTCTTCACACAACTCCTGGACAACAAACACTGTCCGGAAAATACTTGGCTGCTGGATGGTAAGTACACTGTAAATAAATAAATAACCATTTGGGATCGTGCCTTTTGGATTAAAAAAAGGGGTTGCTGGCAAACGGAGAAGTGGGGAACGTGGCTCTGATCTGTTGCTGCTGAGCAATGCTTTAGGAAAAAAAAAACCCGAGAGAAGCGTAAAATTAGAAGTCCGCTAATTGCAGTCTGAAGGGGCTCAGCATTGGGACCCCATCATGATTTGAATACCACTCAGTGGTCATTGCGATCTTGACGGCTACAGTGTATTATCACAGCTAAGGCACTGAAGCTCTGGGGTGGTTTGGTCTTGAACTAGCATTATAAAAAACTGATTTAAAGGTCTCTTTGATGGATTGGCTGGATGTATGTGTTAGATCTCTCCTCCAGAACTAAAGGCAGAGTATAGAGCACTCCCTAAAGGCAGCGATTTCTGTCTGTCTGTCTGTCTGTCTGTCTATTTGTCTATCTGTCTATCTGTCTATCTGTCTATCTATCTATCTATCTATCTATCTATCTATCTATCTATCTATCTATCTATCTATCTATCTATCTATCTATCTATCTATCTATCATCTTATGTAAAATGTTTATATAACTGCCCATTAAGTAGCTCTGGGTGGTTCAAATTCAAGTTTCTATAAATTAAATTTATTGAAGTATTTTTTTAATATATATATATATATACATGCTTCCAGCTCTATTCTATTCTATTCTATTCTATTCTATTCTATTCTATTCTATTCTATTCTATTCTATTTCTATTTCTATTTCTATTTCCTATTCTATTCCTATTTCTTACTCTATTCTATTCTATTCTATTCTATTCTATTCTATTCTATTCTATTCTATTCTATTCTATTCCTATTCCTATTTCTTATTCTATTCTATTCTATTCTATTCTATTTCTATTTCTATTTCCTATTCTATTCCTATTTCTTACTCTATTCTATTCTATTCTATTCTATTCTATTCTATTCTATTCTATTCTATTCTTATTCCTATTCCTATTCCTATTCCTATTCCTATTCCTATTTCTTATTCTATTCTATTCTATTCTATTCTATTCTATTCTATTTCCTATTCTATTCCTATTTCTTACTCTATT
>NW_015386392.1:4032394-4034630 GCF_001527695.2 Protobothrops mucrosquamatus | reverse complement strand
TATTCTATTCTATTCTATTCTATTCCTATTCCTATTTCTTATTCTATTCTATTCTATTCTATTCTATTTCTATTTCTATTTCCTATTCTATTCCTATTTCTTACTCTATTCTATTCTATTCTATTCTATTCTATTCTATTCTATTCTATTCCTATTCCTATTCCTATTTCTTATTCTATTCTATTCTATTCTATTCTATTCTTATTCCTATTCCTATTCCTATTCCTATTCCTATTCCTATTTCTTATTCTATTCTATTCTATTCTATTCTATTTCCTATTCTATTCCTATTTCTTACTCTATTCTATTCTATTCCTATTTCTTATTCTATTCTATTCTATTCTATTCTATTTCCTATTCTATTCCTATTTCTTACTCTATTCTATTCTATTCTATTCTATTCTATTCTATTCTATTCTATTCTATTCTATTCTATTCTATTCTATTCTTATTCCTATTCCTATTCCTATTCCTATTTCTTACTCTATTCTATTCTATTCTATTCTATTCTATTCTATTCTATTCTATTCTATTCTATTCTAGTTAAAAATTGAAACAATGTACGAAACCATTCCGAAAGTGTAAAACTAAATAGAGAGTTAGTTTGGTCTAATGGTTAAGGCACCCAGCTAGGAACTGGGAGACCCTGAGTTCTACTTCCCTCCTTAGGCATGAAGCCAGTTGGATGACTTTGGGTGAATCACCAGGAGACTGTGAGTTCTAGTCCCATCTTAAGTAAGTCAGCCAGCTGGGTGACCTTGGGTCAATCGCTCTCTTTCTCAGCCCAACCCACCTCACTGGATTGTTGTTTTGGAAAGAAAAAAAAAACCAGGAGGAAGGAATACTAGATGTGTTCGTAGCCTTGAGTCGTTTATTAAAAATAATTGAAGGCAGGATATAAATAATGAATAAATAGCCCTTTTGCCAGCCCTATATTCTTTGGGAAAATTGGAGCACTGTTTTTTTGAGTAGCCCCGTTTGGAAGAGGCTGGCTGAACAGGCTTGCTCAAGTGTAACTATGGCGCTGAGCATCAACTTAATTGAAAGTAAAACCCAGGATAGGCTTTCATTTTTTGTTGTTGTTGTTGTGCAAAAAAAAAAAAAAAAATTCCTTTTTCTGCTTTTGCCTAATCAGTCCTAGTAACCGCCATTAAGGGGCCCTGAAAGAATGCATAAATCAGACCAGATCTCTTCAGGTGCGTTATTCGTCATTGGAAAATGCCGACACGGCTCATTGGCTGACAACATTTGGAATTAAGAGCAAGCCTTGCATCGTTGGGAGCTGTTATTGCAGCTCCCCGAAATCTGCCTGCGGGAGAAAAATTTGCAAAGTCCAAGCAGCTCTTTCTGGGTAGACAAGAATAATGCCAGGTCAGGGGAAAAGGGATAAAGAGGGTTGTTTTGTTGTTGTTGTTGTTGTTGTTTTTGGAAAGGCTAGAAACCTTATCTGAACTTTATTTATCTTTATTAGGAATTTTCATATAACAAAAGGAAAAGAAAAAAAAGGGAAAGAAAACCAGAAAAGGGCAAGAAAAAGGAATGTCAAGAAATATATAAATGGGCTTCTCGCCTTTTATTCAGCCGTTGCATTCTTATGTTTTTCCTTCTCTTTCTTAAATATTTTACAAAGCCCTTCGTCTCCTCGTTTAGTTTTCTTAATTTTCAAGTCCATAAAACATCAGTTCCCTTCTTTCAGCAAAAAGCCCATAAAAGTTTTTAGATTTTTTTTTTTTTTTTAATAAAAGTACTTAGGGTTTTGTCCGGAACCAAACACATCGGTTTTGCCAATTCAGCCCATTCTGACATTTTCACAAAGTCTCCTTCCACTGTGGGAATTTCATTGTTCTTCCATTGTGCATACAATGATCTTGTTGCAGTTACAGGTCTTTTATGAATTTGATGGTGAAAGAAGAAATGACTGAATTGATTATTATTATTTTTTGATTTGGGGATTAAAAAGAGTTAAAGAGGCAGGGGAAAGAGTAAGATGACTACTTGATAGAAGAAGGATCTTTCCTTTCCTCTCCTCTCCTCTCCTCTCCTCCCTTTCCCTCTCCTCTCCTTTTTCCTCTCCTTTCCTCTCCTCTCCTTTCCTTTCCTTTCCTTTCCTCTCCTCTCCTTTTTCCTTCCCTTTCCTTCCTCTCCCCTCCCCTCTCCCTCTCCCCTCCCCCTCTCCTCTCCTTGCCTCCCCCTCCTTGCCTCCCCCTCCCTTCTTTCTTTCTTTCTTTCTTTCTTT
>NW_015386392.1:3988052-4030052 GCF_001527695.2 Protobothrops mucrosquamatus | reverse complement strand
GCGGGACTGGCCTGAGGGATTTTAAAGGGGGTTTTAATTACTTTTAAATTGGACATATTTAAATATTTTGTTTTAATCAAATTTTAATTAAGTATATGTATATATGTTAGTATTTTATTCAATTGTCAGCCGCCCTGAGTCCGTAAGGAGAAGGGCGGGATATAAATGCAATTAATAAATAAATAAATAAATAAATAAAGTTCCTTTTCACATAAAGGTGAGAATGGGAAGATCCAACAGAGAATCTTAGCATTTGTTTGGAGTTGAAATGAACACTACAGAATCCTGCTGGAGCTGATTAAAACTAAACAATGGTAGCTAACTCGTTACCATTACTGACCAGCTCTTAGCTTTGTTGTTGTTAATTGCGAAGTCGTGTCCGACCCATCGCGACCCCATGGACAATGCTCCTCCAGGCCTTCCTGTCCTCTACCATCTTCTGGAGTCTATTTAAGCTCACGCCTACTGCTTCAGTGACTCCATCCAGCCACCTCCTTCTCTGCCGTCCCCTTCTTCTCTTGCCCTCCATCTTTCCCAGCATTAGGCCCTTCTCCAGGGAGTCCTTCCTTCTCATTAGGCGGCCAAAGTACTTGAGTTTCAACTTCAGGATCTGGCCTTCTAAAGAGCAGTCAGGGTTGATCTCCTCTAGGACTGACCGGTTTGATCGCCTTGCAGTCCAAGGGACTCGCAGGAGTCTTCTCCAGCACCATAGTTCAAAGGCCTCAATTCTTTGGCGCTCAGCCTTTCTTATGGTCCAACTTTCACAGCCATACATTGCAACTGGGAAAGCCATGGCCTTGACTATACGCACTTTTATTGGCAGGATGATGTCTCTGCTTTTTAGTATGCTGTCTAGATTTGCCATAGCTTTCCTCCCCAGGAGCAAGCGTCTTTTAATTTCTTGGCTGCAGTCCCCATCTGTGGTGATCTTGCTCTTAGCTTAATCCAGTACAAGTAGTCCTTGACATACAACTATAACTGAGTCCAAAATTTCTGTTGTTAAGCAAGACAGTTATTAAATGAGTTGCACCCCATTTTATGACTTTTTTTGCCACAGTTCTTTAGCAAATCACTGCCTTTCTTAAACGAATCTTAAACAATTTAGCCTCCCCCCGTTGACTTTGCTTGTTGGAAGCCAGCTGGGAAGGTTACAAAGAGTGATCACGTGACCCCGGGACGTTGCAACCGTCGTAAATACATGCCAGTTACCCAATGCCCAAATTTTGATCATGTGACCATTGAGATGTTGCTGAAAACCAGTCGAAAGTCACTTTTTCAGTGATGTTATAATTACAAAAGGTCATTAAGTGAATGGTTGTAAGACGAAGACTAGCTGCATTAGCTACCATTTTCCATCATGAGCCTCAAACTCGTGATGCAAACAGCTTCCATGTTTGATTCAGCGGTATGCCCCTTTGACTGGCAGGAACTTTGTTTCAAAGCAAAATCTCTGTGGAATTAGAACAAGGATTCTTTATTGGCCAAGTGTGGTTGGACACAACAGGAGTTTGTCTCCTTGCATGAGCTGTCAGTGTACATACAAGCAATGAGTGATAAATCATAATCACAGTCATCATAAAAATGCATTCATCATCAATCATAAGGTACAACCCTCAGTGATGGTCAGAGGATACTAAAATAAGCAATCAACATAAATCATACTAGGATACTAAATAAAACAATATAAGTGGTAAGATACAAGCAACAAAGTTGTAGTCATAAAAAGATTAGGAGATAGGTAATAGGAAAGATGAGAAGGATGATAGTAATGCAGCCTTACTAGGTAGTTTGACAGTGTGGTGGGAATTAGTTGTTTAGCACAGAGAGTCCTCAATTTACAACCATAATTGAGCCTGAATTTCCATTGCTAAGTGAGACAGTTGTTAAGTGAATTTTGCCCCATTTTACGACCTTTCTTGCCAAAGTTGTTAAGTGAATCTGGCTTCCCCATTGACTTTGTTGGTCAGAAGTTTGCAAAAGGGGATTGCATGACCCCGGGACACTGCGACCCTCATAAATACGAGTCATTTGTCAAGCATCTGAATTCTGATCATGTGACCCTGGGGATGCTGCAATGGTTGTAATTGTGAAAAACAGTCATAGGTCAGGGTTTTTGAGTGCTTTTGTAACTTAGATTGGTCACTAAATAAACTGCTGTAAGTTGAGGATTACCTGTATTTTGAAGGGTAGCTGGGCAGATCAGAGATATGATCCAGTTCCCAAAGTCTGGTCTGCCTGCCCTCTTCCACCAGCTCTGGGCTACCATGCCTATCGTCCACTAACTGCAGGCGCCAACTCTCAGTCCGGGATGGAGAGTTTTGGAGAAGGGAGCTTCTGAGAAAAAGATTGCCAATAGCACAGATCATCATCATCATCATCATCATCATCATCATCATCTTCTTCTTCTTCTTCTTCTTCTTCTTCTTCTTCTTCTTCTTCTTCTTCTNTTTTCTTTTTTTTTTAGTCACTTTCTTTTTCTTTCTTTTCTCTCATTTCTTTCTTTTATTATTTTATACTTCTATTGCATTCAAAAATTCTAGTGAAGAACCAATGGATAAAAAAGGGGGAGGCCGCCCCTTCTACAGAAGGAGTCCTACCCTTTTTCATTGCCCTTTCAGAAGAACAGACCCTTAAAGACCAAAAGGAATTTTATAAAAAGGAAGGTCACTGTAAACATCTGGATTTTCTGGAACCGTCTGACAGGCCATTTATTTTTCTGAAGTGTGTTTACCCTGATTTTCAGCCAACTGCCACGCCCCCCCCCCCCCCCCCCCCCCCCCCCCCCTGATAAAGGCCTGAAAGAATTCGTGGAAAAGGCGAAAACCACAGGGAGGGAATCAGCAAACCTAGGCACAAGACTGGAAGTTAAATCACAGCTCCCACAATGACACTCTAAGTGAGAATGAATCCATTTTAAGGGAGAGAATGAATTCTGCAGAGATGTTCTTCCAATAGCGCTCATGGTAAAACCTTATTTTCCTTCAATCTGCTGCAACTCGCTGGAGGAACGCTGCAGACTTGTAGAGGAATATCACTTAAGCAGCTTTCCCCCACCTCCCCAAAAACAAAAAGTTATTTGGTACCATCTCAAATCGCTACAAAAATAAAAACCTCATTGACCCAGTCTTCCAAACAATCATTGACCTTCACGTCAAGATGGATTCCCTTCCATGAATTAATGCACAAAAATTGCCTTTTGAGGATTTGGTCTTTATGACCTTCATGCAGAACTTGATGTGGCATCAAGGTGACCTTAAATGGTGGCTGCTTTTATAGTGAAAGAGGTAGTGGTTGGATTCACACAATACCCTGAACTCCAAACCTGGATCAAAACCTTTCTTACCGCCTTTAGACCAGTGGACACTACAATAAAAACAGTTGTTAATAAAAACCAAAAGGTAGATTAAAAAATATAATACAAATACAGATAGCCCTCTACTTATGACCACAGTTGAGCCCAAAATTCCTGTTGCTAAGCAAGACAGTCATTAAGTGAGCTTTGCCCCAGTTTACGACCTTTCTTGCCACAGTTGTTAAGTGAATCACTGCAATTGTTCAGTTAGTAACATGGCTGTTAAGTGAATTTCCCGCAGGACCACCTTCCCCGGCTGATTAAACTGATTGTGAATCTTGTACAATGTCCAGTTTGATACTTGCTGAAGCTGAATGATTGATGAAGCTTTCAGGACTTCCCTCCTTGCATTTTTTTTCCCTTTTAAGATACCTCCCTTTTATCCTCAGATGAATGAACCAGACAGATATCCATGTACTTCTGGGAGCAAATATTTGTAATGGGAACCATAGATACTTATGGTGTCTCCCATCTGATCTTTTCATCCCAGGAGTTGGATATTAGTAATAAGGTCAATAATTATATTTTTTTTGGGTAGGGAGACACATTGTAAATGGGCCAAACTTGGATGTGGAGCTGGGACAGAAGTAAGTCGCTCCCACGTCACGCCGCTTTTGCGCGAGCTGCATTGGCTGCCGGTGGCCTTCCGGGTGCGCTTCAAGGTGCTGACTATCATCTTTAAAGCGCTCCATGGCATCGGACCCGGATACCTTCGAGACCGCCTCCTGCCGCAGATTACCTCCCATCGACCTGTACGCTCCCACAGAGTGGGTCTCCTCAGGGTGCCGTCGGCCAGACAGTGCCGGCTGGCGACCCCAAGGGGGAGGGCCTTCTCTGNTTCTTCTTCTTCTTCTTCTTCTTCTTCTTCTTCTTCTTCTTCTTCTTCTTCTTCTTCTTCTTCTTCTTCTTCTTCTTCTTCTTCTTCTTCTTCTTCTTCTTCTTCTTCTTCTTCTTCTTCTTCTTCTTCTTCTTCTTCTTCTTCTTCTTCTTCTCCTCCTCCTTCTCCTTCTCCTTCTCCTTCTCCTTCTCCTTCTCCTCCTCCTCCTCCTCCTCCTCCTCCTCATGTTCACCCTTCCCCTTCCCCTTCTCCTTCTCCTTCTCCTTCTCCTTGTTCTTCTTCCTGATAATTTTTTTAAAAAAACATTCTTCAACAGAGCTGACAAGCTGTTTGAAATCCGAAAAAAGATAAGTGATTGCTGGATTTGAACTGACTGCCCAGACCCCACGCAGAAGGGAAAGGGGCCCTTTGAGATTTGAATTCAAAAGCAGTGCAAAGCTTGTAGGACTTTTCTGAATGCACCCCTTGGATATTGGGGTGGCCTTTCTCCCTGCCTCTCCTCTCCTGTCATACAGGTAGTCCTCGACTTACGACCACAACTGAGCCCAACATTTCTGTTGCTGAGACAGTTGTTAAGTGAGTTTTGCCCCGTTTTACGACATTTCTTGCCACGCTTGTTAAATGAATCACTGTCGTTGTTAAGTTAGTAACATGGTTGTTAAGTGAATCTGGCTCCCCCACATTGATTTTGCTGGTCAGAAAGTTGCAAAAGGGGATCACTTGACCCCGGGACATTGCAACCATCATAAATATGAGTCAGTTGGCAAGAGTCCGAATTTTGATCACGTGACCCTGGGGATGTTGCAACGGTCCTAAGTGTGAAAAATGCTCATAAGTCACTTTTTCCAGTGCTATTGTAACTTCAAACGATCACTAAACAAACTGTTGTAAGTTGAGGACTGTGTGTATTCCCCACCACTGCACAACCGGGCAGTCTTCTATATCCACCAGGAGGGGAAGACAAAAACTTGTCATATATTCATACTAAAGGCACCCTTGGAGTTACCAGCTCTGCTCTTTCTCAACACATTATAGTAACTCCTGGAGAGTTTCTGCTTGAACGCATGTCAGCCAACGTGGAGGAGTGTTGATGGTGCTTGACCAAAAACTGGGAGACTGTGAGTTCTAGTCCCACCTTAGGCATGGAAGCCAGTGGGTTGGTTGTGGGCTGCTCCCTTCCTCTTAACCCCAAAAGTGAGGTTGGTCTAGAGGGGAAGGTGGTGGATTAGGAAGGGGGAGACCCAGTTTCCACCTTCCCCCCAGCTGCAGAAGTTCTCTGAGGGGATTTTGGGACAGCCTCATCTTATTACCCCAAGATGTAGTGGTTGAAGGTGCTGGACTAGAATCCAGGAATTTGTGAATTGTAGTATTGCTTTGCTGGAGGATTTTGAGCAATCCCTCTCTCTCTCAGCCCAACCCACCTCCTAGGGCTTTTGGGAATACACAAGTTACTCTTTGTAGTAGTTGTTTGTGCCTTTGAGTCAGTGTTGACTCCTAGCAACCACCTGGACAAACCCCTGCAATTTTCTTGTCAAAATTTTGGGAGTGATTTGCTCTTGTCTCCTTCTTTGGGCTGAGAGAGACTGGCTGGCCCACAGTTACCCAGCTGGCTTCATGCCTAAGGCAGGACTAGAACTCACAGTCTGCTGCTGATTGGCCCAATATCCCTCAACTGGCTTTCATGCCTAAGGTGGGACTAGAACTCACAGTCACCCAGTTTGTAGGCCTAAATTAAAATGGCAACTATTTCTATCTTGAGTTGTATAAAACAAAGGTGGGATATAAATCTAGGAATGTTGGGTGGGGAAATCTGGGAATTGAAATTGATGTATTTTAAAATTGCTTGAGGTTGAGAAACACTTTGCTAGAGGGACGCAACTGGATAGTCTTAGTGTCACATTACTAACTGAACGGGATCTGAACGCCAAAGAATATCCTGCGTATGATCAATGCTGTTTACTATGAAAAGGGCATCAGTGTTGCATTTTCTGACAACAGCCAGAAGAGTTTTGTATGCATATGTGATGCATAATACACAATGTATGCACCCAGAAGCCTTGCCTAACCTCTTTGAGCAAGCCTCAAAGCAAAGCTGAGTAGTTGTGTTTTGGTGGTATTGCCCAGAGCAGTTCTGAAGGAGAATTATTTAGGTGTTTTTTGTTGAACTGAAGTATTTTTCGGAACTTTGCATCATTGGCTGAAATAAAAGAGGCACTTGTCTGCTTTTAATACATGCTGAACAATGAAGTTATTTACGCCTTCTTCCTCCCTTCTCATTAGATCTTTTGAAATGAGCTGTTTGCTATGTTTATAGGAAGCAGAGAGATCCTTCTTGATCTTTACAGGGAGATAGGGGCTTCCTTTGTATCTTACTATAGGTCAGTGATGGCGAACCTTTTAGAGACTGAGTGCCCAAACTGCAACCCAAAACCCACCTATGCATCGTCGAGTGCCGGCTGGGTGTGGCCCATTGGCTGGGTGTGGCCCATTGGGTAGGCGTGGCCAATTGGGTGGCTGCCGTGATAACAGCAGACTGGGTGGGACTAAAAAGTTCAATCAATCAATTCCAACTTTGCAAGAACTTTTTTTTCCCGCGAGAAGTTGAAATTGACTGATTGAACCTTTTTTTTTTTTTGCACATGGCGGCAGAGGCCTAAAGTGAAAAGGTTTTATAAAACCCAGCTGAAGGCCTAGGACTGGGGCGACGACACGCGTGCCCACAGAGAGGGCTCTGAGTGCCGCCTCTGGCACCCGTGCCATAGGTTCGCCACCACTGCTATAGGTAGTTCTCGACTTTACAGCCATTCGCTTAGCAAGTCTTCAAAGTTACAACAGGCTTATAACTGGGCCTCTACAACTGTCTCAGCACCCTGTGGCTAAGTGCTTGCAATTAGCATGTCTTTAGGACAGTTGCAGGATTCTGGGTGATGTGTTCCACATTTGTGACCTGCCCAGTGGGCTTCTGATGAGCAAACTCAATGGGGAAATCCAGGTTTGTGTAACAGTCATGTGATTCACTTAACAACTGCAGTGATTCACATAACAACTGGAGCAGAAAAGGTTGTAAAATGGGCCATGATTCATTTAACAACTTGCTTAGTAATGGTCCCAATCGTGTTCATAAGTCAAAGAGACAGTTTGGTCTAGTGGTTAAGGCACCAAGCTAGAAAGCAGGAGGCTGTGAGTTCTAGTCCTTCCATAGCCATGAAAGCCAGTTGGGTGATTTTTGGGCCAATCACAGGAGACAGTGAGTTCTACTCCCGCCTTAGCCATGAAAGCAGCTTCATGACTTTGGACCAATCATCAGGAATTGGTGAGTTCTAGTCCCGCCTTGGAAATGAAAACCAGCTGAGCGACTTTGGGCCAGTCATTCCATCCCAGCCCAGCCTACCGCACAGGGCTGTTGTTGGTGCAAAAATAGGAGTGGGTGTTTTTGAACATGTTTGTTGCCCTGAATTATTTGTAAAAATAATAAAGGTGGATTAAATATAATAAATAAATAGATATACCGCTTTCCGCTTGAGTACATCACTAGGCTGGGCTGCATTAGCCCCTCCCTTTAACCTCTGATTGCCCGCTAAGCCACGCCCCTCCTTGGTTAGCAGCCTGCCTCTGTCCTAACTGATTACATTGTCTGCTACGGAGTATTTTGGTTAGGTTTGGTTTTTTATTTTGAAAACATTGACATATGTGTGTGTGTGTGTGTGTGTGTGTATGTCCGTAATCAGGTTAGCTGCCAAGATTGCAAGCATAAACCAGAGGCTTCATGAGCCCTTGCAAATATTTCACAGATTATTAGCTCTTGTGTACAACAACCCTGCTAAGGAAGCCATTATTCTAAGCCCCCCCCTCCCCCCCCAATGCAGGTATGTGTGTGTGCTGTTATGTAAACTGGGAGGAGGGGGAGGGGGGCTCAAACTACTATCTATCTGAGGGACGTTTTAGTCGTTTCTACTGAGGCTGGCGGTGAAGAATAAAAAATAAATAATTCTTGTTGCCCTTGGTTTGCTGTGAATTGCTGAGCTTAGAAGCTTTATCTCAGCAGCAGCTGTTCCTGTGAAGGATCAGACGTGTTTATCAGGATCAGGAAGAATTTTTTATATATATATATATATATATATAAAAAATGTTATCTTTAACTGCATTTCAGCATTGGGCCAGCTGACTGTGACAGCTTCCCCGCGGAACATTTTTTTTTTTGGGGTGAGATTTCCATCTCACTGGGCAAGCCTTAAGTTAAGGAAGTTGGCTTCACAAACTGTGTTTACGCTGTCCCTGCCTCCCCCCCCCCACTTTTTTTCTCCTTTGATTGAAAATGGGGGGAAGGGGCATCCAATACTCAGGCAGGCTGTGCAGTAAAGTGTTTGCTTTATAAACCTGGAGAGAGGAGGGACAAAAAGCTGCATGGAGTGCAAAGCATTTATTCTTCAAACTCTGAATGTTCTCCTCGGGATATATTGCCTTTAGGTTTCTAGTCCTCATGTTTGCGGGAAAGGCTGTCACGAACATGCTGTGGCTCTTGAATGGGAAGAGGGCGTGGGAAACTTTTTTTGGGGTGGCTGTGGGACAGAGTTAATTATTATTTTTTCTTAGGAGGGCCAGGAAGTTAAATCTTAAGGTCTTTCTGGGGAGGAAAATGGGGCAGGCTTCTATATTATGTAAATATTGCATTATGCCATGTGAAGCTATTCTGCGTAGCTCTTGTGTGATCCCTGTCCCCAAAGCACAAAGTTGTTGTGGACAGAGACACTTCAAGGACCCCAGAGGTTGACTTTGGGACCCGCAGGCTTTTTGTTGACAAGGAGGTTTTCTGACATTCACCCGATTTGGAACATTTCGTTTTTGGTTACCACATTTCAAAGAGTTGACATTTGATTTGCAAGCATATTTTCCTGACTTATAAAATAATGAAGTTTTGTTTCCCTTGCTTTCCTTCCTCTATTTCCTTCCTTCCTTCCTTCCTTCCTTCCTTCCTTCCTTCCTCCTACCCTCACTCCATCCCTTTTCTTTCTTCCTGTCTCTTCTTCCTTCCCTCCCTCCCTATTTCTCCTCCCTCCCTCCTTCCTTCCTTCTTCCTCCCTCCCTCCCTCCCTTTTCTTTCTTCCTTTCTTCTCTTCCTTTTCTTCCTATTTCTTTATCCTCCCTCCCTTTCTTTCTTCTTTCCTTTCTCCTACCCTCTCTGTCCCTTTTCTTTCTTTCTTCTCTTCTTCCTTCCTTCCCTCCCTATTTCTCCTTTCTTCCCTCCCTCCTTCCTCCTCCCTCCCTCCTTCTTCCTCCCATCCCTCCCTTCTTTTTCTTTCTTCCTATCTCTTATCCCTTCCCTCCCTCCCTATTTCCCCTTCCTTCCTTCCTTCCTTCCTTCCTTCCTTCCTTCCTTCCTTCCTTCCTTCCTTCCTTCTTTCTTTCTTTCTTTCTTTCTTTCTTTCCTTGCTCCTTTCCTTTTCTTTCTTCCCTCCCTCCCTCCCTCTTTCCTTTTTGTCTTTCTGTCTATCCTTCCTTCCTTCATTGCCTCCCATTAAACCAAAACAAAAAACAAACCAGTGCAAAACCACCCTGGGAGGATGGTGTTACCAGTTGTACGAGGGGACACAAACTGTTTGTGCAACTTGCTTCAGCTGTTTGGGTAGATTGTTGACTAAATCTTCAGGCAGGAGCCCCACACAAGGCAGGCAACCAGGGCTGGGCTGGCAGCTGTCACAGGCAATCAGGAGCTGGAATTTTATTGCCCATTAGCTTGCTGTTGTTTTGTTGTTGTTGATGTTGTTTGTTTTTGTTGCTCCTTGCTGCAGTCTATCCTCACCCTCTTCCTTTCATGCTCCTGATTTCAGAGTCCTCAATCACTCCCCCGCCTTTCTGTGGGCTTGTGGGGCCCCGTGCTTCAGATTGCGTAACGTAATTCGTGTGGATAACAAGTAGGATTTGGGGCAAGGTGGTATTGCATGTACTGAATTAGACCCTTAAAACCTAAAAAAAAAAAATATCTTTCTGCCTCTGAGCTTGGCTCAGTCACACAATTTATACTCTCCTGGCTTTTCTTGGAGAAGGAGGACATCATAAATGCCTTTTAAAACCATAAGAGGTCTTTTTGAAAAGCGGCTTTGGCACTTAAGCCAAGCATTGCTTAAGTGCTCTCAGAGAAATGACTAGAAGTTACTATTTTCGCTAGGAAATTCCATTCATTCCCCTGCATCTTTTCATTTTTGGTGCTCAACCCAGGTTTAAAAAAACTGGGCTGGACAACGTGGGGATGTAGCATAAGGCATTTCTTGAATCTAAAGAGACTTGGATGTCCAAGTTTGGGATGCAGCAGCCAGTAAATGCCAATGCAATCCTACCCTGCATGAATAGAGGGATAGAATCAAGATCACGTGAAGTGTTAGTACCGCTTTACGAAGACTTGGTAAGGCTACACTTGCAATACTGCCTCCAGTTTTGGTCACCGTGATGTAAAAAAGATGTTGAGACTCTAGAAAGAGTGCAGAGAAGAGCAACAAAGATGATTAGAGGATTGGAGGTTAAAACATATGAGGAATGGTTGCAGGAATTGGGTATGGCTAGTCTGGAGAAAAGAAGGACTAGAGATGACATGATGGCAGTATTCCAGTGTTTGAGGGCCTGCCACAAAGAAGAGGGGGTCTACCTATTCTCCAAAGCACCTGAAGGCAGGACAAGAAACAATGGATGGAAACTAATCAAGGAGAGAAGCATCCTGGAATTAAGGAAAAACTTCCTAACAGTGAGAACAATTAACCAGTGGAACAACCTGCCTCCAAAAGTTCTGATAGCCATCCTTCATGGACATTGTTGCTGTTGTTCAACTGGTAAATCGTGTACAACTTTCTGTGACCCCATAGACCAGGGGTAGGCAACCTTGGCTCTTTTATGACTCGTGGACTTCAACTCCCAGAATTCCTGAGCCAGCCATGCTGGGTCAGGAATTCTGGGAGTTGAAGTCCACGAGTCATAAAAGAGCCAAGGTTGCCTACCCCTGCCATAGACCATAGCACGCCAGCCCCCCCACCCTGGTCCATCACTGTCTCACAGAGTTGGTCCAAATTCATGTTCATTGCGTCAATGACACTCTCTAACCATCATCTTATCCTCTGCCATCCCCTTCTCCTTCTGCCTTCCATCTTTCCCAGCATCAGGGTCTTCTCCAAGGAGTCCCCACTTCTCATTTAGTGGCCAACCTATTCAGCTTCAGGATATGTCCTTCCAAAGAACAGCCAACGTTGATTTCCTTTAGGACCCTCCAGGGACATATCACATATGACCATGGACAACTGACCTGTATTTAGACCAGATGACTGAGTTTTATGATGTTCTTGCCAAAAACAGCATTTACTTCTAGTTTTCTGGAAAACTGGCCTCCTGAGAAGAGTTGGTTCACTTAATGACAATGGCACACATTTAATGATTGCTGCGAAAAAGCTCATAAAATTCAGTCGGTCAGGTGGGTGATCTACTTTACGACCATTATGACCTATGATTATAATGGGCAGGCTTCATTACAGTTGTAAGTCGAGGACCATCTGTATTTAAAGCATTGAAAATGGACAAGGCTGCAGAATGCTGGAAGACAGGCCATCTCAGATATCCCTTAGCCACGCTGGCCTTGAATAAGGGCCAGAAATATAAAAAATACCAGAAATAGCCATCCACCCAGGAGACTGTCACCAGAATTCTCCTTTGAAGGAAATTTTTGAAGCAAATTCTCATTCACCAGACTTGTAAGAGAAGGAGTGCAGAACCTGGGGACAGAGTTAAGAGAGGAGTCAGCCTAGAATCCTTATGCAGCCACAACTGAACTAAGTCCACACACCCCTTTGAAGTCCATTGACCCGTACCTAACTCCAAGCAGGTCCGAACCATTAGTTGAGAAGATTCCTGGGCATAGACTTTTTAGTAATAAATCAGTTTAATTGGACCTTCATAGGTAGACCTGGTCTTTCGCAGCTGACAAAATTGTATTTGAAGAAGTGGAGAAAAGACACGTTGAAATTAGAACATTGTTGGTGACATTCAGCCTCTCTTGACTTGATTCTACAGGACCAAAATGTCTGCCAGGATTAAGATGAAACTCTATAGTAAGTCAGTTCTTTATCCAACCACAGAAAACATCCAAGGAAAGACCAGCTCTGAGGCTGGTAGAGATTTCCTTCCGTCTGTTCTCTTTAGCAACATCTGATATACGGATAGTCCTTGACTTACAACAGTTTGTTTACTGACCGTTTGATGTTACAACTGTACTGAAAAAGTAACTTAAGACTGTTTATCAAAACTATGACCATTGTAGCATCCCCAGGGTCACATGATCAAAGTTCAGACGCTTGGCAACTGACTCATATTTATGATGGTTGCAGTGTCCCTGGATCACGTGATCCCCTTGTGTGACCTTCAGACAAGCAAAGTCAATGATGGAAGCCAGATTCACTTAACAATCATGTTACTAACTTAACAACTGCAGTAATTCACTTAACAACTATGGCAAGGAAGGTTGTAAAATGGGGTAAACTCACTTAAATGTCTCACTTAACAACAGAAATTTGGAACTCATAAGTTGAGGACTACCTATATTAAAAATTCTTCTTTTACAGGACTTTCCCCTTCCACTGAGATAAACTGTTCTCCACCCATTCTTTTTTTTAAAAAAAAGTTTGATTGATTTCCTAATTTTATATTTAAGTATTTAAAAAGCAACATGGCGGCTGGGCTAACCGATAATTCGATAACATACAAATATCTTGAACAGAAATCTCAAAGTACTGCATTAAATATTTCCTGTCTTTCCCCCTTAGCATTTACTGTCTCATATTTAAACTAATTCAATTCTTATTATATCAATTGAATAAAATTAACATTCTTAGAGTTATCAATATTTTTAGCTTACACATATCCAAGTTATTTTAACATTCAGTCTTTGTAGACAATCAATGTCCTAATTAATTTTCCCAATTTTTAATTTCCCATTAATATTTGAATTTAACATTGATTGGTTATAATTTCCAGGTTTTGAGTAACCAAAATTCCCATTATCAAATTCATCACCAAGTCTAATATTCAAAACACACATCTTATCTATTCAAACATATTCTATTTCTCACCATCTCACGTCATCTAATTAGTAATATAGTATAACATTTTTATTTTCTATTACCGTAATTTCCAAATATCTTAACCTTAGTAATCAGAATTTCTCTTTTTTCAACATCCACCCATCCTTTAGTTGGATGCTATGACTGGCTGAGCCAGGAAACTTTTTTAAATGCTGGACTAAGTATCAAATGCACAAGTAATCCTTGACTTACAATTGTTTTTGTTTAGCAAACAGTAGAAGTCACAACAGTGCAGCAAAAGGTGTCCCATAACGTTCACAGCACAGCCATCCCCACAGTGCTGTGATTGTGATCCAGTCACTTGGCCATTTGTGAGGGTTGCAGCATCCCAGCATCCCAGCTTCCCAACCAGTTTTTGACAAGCAAGTCAATGGGGGGAAAAGGTTGTAAAATCAATCACGGTCACGTGACGACTTACTTAACAATTGCATCACTTAGCGATGGAAGTTCCAGTCTTAACTGTAATTGTAAGCTGAGGTAAACAGGTAGTCCTCAAGTTAGGACTGCAATTTCTGTTGCTAAGTGAAACATTTGTTGGGTCAGTTTTGCGCCGTTTTATGACCTTTCCTGCCACAGTTGTTAAGTGAATCACCTCAGTTGTTAAATTGCGTCATGGTTTTTAAGTAAATCCGGCTTCCCCATTGACTTTGCTTGTCAGAAAGTCACCAAAGGGGATCACATGACCTTGCGACACTGCAAACGTCATAAGTATGAGTCTGAATTTAGATCACATGAGCCTGGGGATGCTGCAATGGCTGTAAGTGTGAAAAACGGTCATAAGACACTTTTTTTTAGTGCCATTGTAACTTTGAACAGTCAGTAAATAACTATTGTTAAGTCTAGGATTACCTTATACATGGGAACTTGACTGGAAAAAAAAAAGCCACAGGGCATATCTGGCTATGATTAGGCACCGGTGAGGGCAGGTTCCAGGGATTATATCAGCAAAATGCTATCATTTGGTTTGCATGCTTCCCTCCTGAAGTTGTGGATGCTCCAACACTGGAGATTTTTAAGAGGAGACTAGACAACCATTTGTCTGAAGTGGTACAGTCTCCTGCTTGATCAGGGGGTCGGACTAGAGGACCTCCAAGGTCCCTTCCAGATGAACCCTGCCCCCTAGAGTCAGACACAACTGGACAGGGGAAACCCCCTGCTCAGGCAGGAAACCCTATACCATTTCAGACAAATGGCTGTCCAGTCTCTTCTTAAAAACTTCCAGGGTTGGAGCATTCACCGCTTCTGGAGGCAGGTTGTTCCCCTGGTTAATTGTTCTGTTAGGAAATTTCTCCTTAGTTCCAGGTTGTTTCTCTCCTTGATTAGTTTCCATCCGTTGCTTCTTGTCCTGCCTTCAGGTGCTTTGGAGAACAGCTTGACTCCCTCTTCTTTGGGGCAGCCCCTGAGATATTGGAAGACTGCTGTCATGTCCCCCCTCATCCTTCTCTTCGTTAAACTAGACATACCCAATTCCAGCAACCGTTCCTTATATGCTTTAGCCTCCAGTCCCCTAATCATCTTTGTTGCTCTTCTCTGGACTCTTTCTAGAGTCTCAACACCTTTTATACATCATGGTGACCAAAACTGGATGCAGTATTCCAAGTGTGGCCTTATCAAGGCGTTATAGAGTGGTATTAACATTTCATGTGATCTTGATTCTATCCCTCTGTTAATGCAGCCTAGCACTGTGTTGGCTTTTTTGGCAGCTGCAGCACACGGCTGGCTCATATTTAGGTGATAGTCCACTAGGACTCCGAGGTCCCTCTCAGTAGAGCTGATAGGAGAGATGGCTTAGAATTGGGTGCATAGCTAGGAAGATTTCAGCATAACAGATGCATTTCTTTTCAGGAAAGGCTGCTGTACCCCCATTTCCACCCCCCCAAAAAAAACCAAACCAAAAAACTCTATTTACAAGGGCAGGCAAACTCTAGCATTTCTCCAAGCCGCAGTGTGAGATTTCCCATCAGCTCCAGATAAAGTGTTTTGGGTTTTATCTGTTGGTTTTCTCCACCATAATTGATCCGATAATAAAACACATCAGGAATCTGAGGAATAAATAAAGGAGAAAAGATGTCTAAGGGATGTTCAGTTCATATAAGCCCCTGGCTACTCCATGTCTCTTTGGGCTTATAAATCATCACGAGAAGTTGCATAAGACCCGACATCCCCACAACAGCTCCTTGTCGTTGCCGTTTTGTTTTCAGCTGAGGCAGCTTCCCTGGATGTATTCTGAGCCTGGTTAAAATGCTCTCAGTGTGACAGGAGCACAAATCTAATGGGGCAGATTTGGGAAACGAGCAGGCCAAGTTGCGGCTTTGAAATGACATCTGGGTTTAGGATTAAATTTAAGTGCATCCAGAGAAGCTGGATTTGGTTGAAAGAGGCATAATGGACTGACCTTTGTCATGATAGGGATTCTCCTTGTAGATAATGTTATTTATTTATTTGAGTTTTGTCCCTCTTTTATTATTTTATAAGTAGCTGGAGTCAATGAACACACCCAGTACTCTTTCCTTCTCTGTTTTCCTCACAACAATCTTGTGAGATATGAAGCTGATAGAGAGAGGGACTGGCACAAAGTCATCAGCCAGCTTTTATGCCTAAGGCGGGACTAGAACTCTCCATCTCCTGGTGATTGGCCTAAAGTAACCCAGCTGGCTTTCATGACTAAGGCGGGACTAGAACTCTCCATCTCCTGGTGATTGGCCTAAAGTAACCCAGTTGGCTTTCATGACTAAGGCGGGACTAGAACTCACAGTCGCCTGGTGATTAGCCCAAAGTCATCCAGCAGACTTTCATTCCTAAGCCAGAACTAGAATTCTCTATCTCCTGGTGATTGGTTTAAAGTTACCCAGCTGGCTTTCATGCCAAAGGCAAGACTAGAATTCAGTTTTCCTAATTATTAGTCCAGCATCTTAATCCCTACACCAAACTTATAAATGTATAAATTTTGAATACCATCTGAATCAGGGATTAAATGCCTTGGAGGAAACTAGAGTAGATTAACCACAAACGTAGATTTGAAACTAGTTTAGCATACGTTCATAACCCAGGGCCCAAATGTCCCCTTAAAATGTATAGCAGCACTCAGCTTGTTGATGTTTTAGAATACAGTATTTAGCTAGGATTCTTGGTTTATTGTTATGTGCAAATGTACCCAGAGACTTCCTGCCACTGCCACTGTTGAATTCATAAAGGTAATTAGACTCAACACTCTTCTTTTTTAACTGGATGTTGAGAAATCAAACTACAACCTGTAGCTTAAGCGTCATTTTCTCATTCTTTATAATGAACAACTGTGGGATGTTTTATGCCTTCTCTAAGAAATAAACCTGAATTTGCCAAGAAACATGCCTAGAAGAAATCCAATGGCTTTCAAATTCCCTGAATGCCACTCCCATTTTTCAAACATGTCCATTCGCCAATTCGGTTGTTCCATTATATACACAAAACTGTTCTGTTTAACCTTAACTCTGAAATATATGAAGTATATTGCACAAATTAAAAGATCCATATAATATGGCTGTTTCTAAAGCATTTCCCCCCCCGCCAGATCTTTCTGTCTTTTTAAACCACATTGAGCACAATGGTGTGTGTGTGTGTGTGTGTGTGTGTGAGAGAGAGTATGTGTGTAAAGGACAGCACGGCGTATTATGTTCAGTCATTTGCTTTTCTGAAAAAGTAATGCAGAGCTATTGATCACCTTCCTCTGCTTTGGTTACTAAACCACCTGCCAAATATAGAAATCTCTTTTCCAGATCAATTGTCCAATTGATTTCTATTTGTGGTGTCCAGTTAGAAAGCAGGAAGAGAGTGCTTTATGGACATCCAGAGATGGCTAGTGGGTTTCAAAAAACTGCCAAGATCAAATGGGTTTCTCTGGTAGTGATGAGCGAGATGCGTTAATTTAAGATTGGCACAATATTGTGGATACTTGAATGTCAGGCTTTGAGTGTTCCACTCGACGGAGAGATGGCAACATCACTCACCAGGGAGAAAATTGCTTCTGTCCTGGGCATGGTACCCAGCCAGAAAAGACTGAGGGTTTTAGGACGTTCTGCAAGCAGATTTCTCTGCTCTTTTTCCTTGTCATTCATTGCATTTCAGTCCAAGTAAGCAGAAACAGAATTACAGAAGGGAAGGGACCTTGGAGGTCTTCTAGTCCAACCCCTGCTTCGGCAGGAAGCGCTATTCCATTTCAGACAAATGGCCGTCCATTCTCTTCTTTAAAACCCCCAGTGTTGGAGCATTCACAGCTTCTGAATGCTCATTAACTAAGTTGATTAACTGATTAATTGTTCTGCCAGGAAAGTCCTCCTTATTTTGCTCTTTGATTAGTTTCCACCCGTTGCTTCTTCTCCTGCTTTCAGGTGCTTTGGAGAACAACTTGACTCCCTTTTTCTTTGTGGCAGCCCCTCAGATATTGGAATACCAGGTCACCTCTAGTCCTTTTCACTAAACAACATTGTGGGAGCCAGCAACGTAAATGTTTCTAATGTTAGACAACCTAAAGAAGCTGGTTATTTAAAGCGAGAGAGGTTGGTCGCCTTGGGGGCTGTGAATGCCTCCAGGTATTTGATCAGCGGTTCTCAACCTATGAGTCGCGACTCCATTTGGGGTCGATCGACCATTTCACGAGGGTCGCCAAGCAAGGCTGTCCGCCATTTTTCCCCCTTTTCCGGCGGGTGCCTTACCTCCCTTGAGCTGGGCCAGCTGGTGGTCGGCCTGCTCCGTCTCTGCCGCTTGCCAGCTACGCCTCGGCCGGCGCAGGGGGCGGAACCACGCATGCGCGGCGCTCCCGGGCAGGGAAAGTCCTCGATTTACGACCGGTTGGGTAGTCCTTGACTTACGACCGGTTTAGTCCTCGACTTACGACCGGTTTAGTCCTCGACTTACGACCGGTTTAGTCCTCGACTTCTGACCGGTTGGGGGTCGCGGCATTAAAAAGGTTGAGAACCACTGTATTTGATAGAATATTACAATTTTTAGCGATGGACCTGAGAGGTCTTCTAGTCCAGGGCTTTTCAACCCGTGGTACACGTACCACCAGTGGTACGCGAGCACCTGGCTGGTGGTATGCGTAGAACAGGTTGAATAGCACTGTAAAAATTTTTTTTAAAAAAACGTAAAAAAAAGTGTAAAAGTGGATGAGGTGAAGCGGCAGCAGCGCCGCACAGGGTTGTGGCAAAGTCAGCTGGAACTGCACGTTGCCTGGGTCCTACTGAGAGCACGCAGCTCCAGCTAATTGGCGGAGGCCTTGGGGGTAGAAGGCAGCCTCAAGCAGTCTCCAGTGGAGATTCCGCTGGAGCTGTGCCTGGGTCCCCCCTCCCCCTCCAGATGCCCTCACCTCCCCCAAGCGTTTTTTTTACTCGCCTGGTTTCAGCAGCATTCCCTTTCTCCTGTCCTTCTCGGCCTTCGTGTGTTTGTGAGACAAAAAAAAAAGTTCTCATGGAAACTTTTTTTCTTTTTTACCCACAAACACATGGCGAAGGCAGAGAAGCAAAAGGAGAAAGGAAGTGCAGCTGAAAGCAGATGAATAAAAAATGCTTGGGGGAGGCGAGGGCATCTGAGCAGGGGTGGGGGCACCAACCTTACCCTGCATGGTGGCGGGGGGCCCAGGAGGAGATACAGGGGGCCCAGGAGGAGATGCGCAAAGCAGGCAGAGGGGAGGCCGGGTAGATTGTGGGCGCCGGCAAGCGAGCGAGATGGGCAGGGGTACGAATCAGAGTGTGCTCAGAAATGCCGATCTCGTGCTCCTGCCCATCTCACTTGCTTGCTTTCCGCTTGCTTTCTATCTATCTATCAACAGCTTTTGACACCTTTCCGTGTCTTCTGAATTTTGTTTTTTGCAAGCAAGTGAGATGAGCAGGAGCACAAGATCGGCATTTCTGGGCACACGCCGATTCGCGCCCCTGCCCATCTCGTTCGCTTGCTTTCCGCTTGTTTTCTGCAAGCGAGATGGGCAGGGGCGCGAATCGGCGTGTGCCCAGAAACGCCGATCTTATGCTCCTGCTCATCTCACTTGCTTGTACAAACAAAATTCAGAAGACACGGAAAGGTGTCAAAAGCTGTTGATAGATAGATAGAAAGCAAGCGGAAAGCAAGCAAGTGAGATGGGCAGGGGCGAGGAATTGGCGTTTCTGAGCACACGCCGATTCGCACCCCTGCCCATCTCGCTCGCTTGCAGGGGTCCTGACTGACCTTCACTGGATGGGAGTGGGGAGGCATAAAAGAGCCCAGAGGAGGCAATTGGAGTTTAGCCGCCGCTGCCGCCACCGCCACTGTTGCTGAGCCAGACGGCTGTGCGATGGCTGCTGCTGTGGTTCCTGCCTATTGCCTCTCCTTGGCTGCTTCCTCTGAAAAGGAGTGGCGGTCGTGCTCGATGCAGCCGGGAGCCGAGCACAGCCGCTGTTATTCCGCAGGGGGAGGAGAGCACAGGCAGTGGAGGAGTGCACAGGGGAGGGGAAAGACCACGGCTGCCAGACTCCCTCTGGTGTGTTGTGCGCGGCCGCAGCCGGAGAAAAGCAGCAAGCAGGGAAGTGGCTCATTCATTGCTGCAGCCAGCTCTGAGGAAGAGCCCACACAACCCGCAGGCGAATCCCGCCTGCTGCATTCTTTGCGGCCAAAAGAAGGGCTTTGATCCTGCTTCCCCTTCACTCTGGCCAGGTCCGTGAATGCCAGATGATACCCCAGGGTGGTTTGAAAGGCCAGCAGGCTGGCTGGGAGTTTTGGGGTGCCACACTTACTATCAAACAAGGAAAAATAGTGAAAACTGAAGGAATCAAGATGCCCCACAAAAATAATATTAAGAATCTAGATGAGCAAGATTACTACAAATACTTGGGTATCCTTCAAGCTGACAACATCAAGCACACTGAAGTCAAGAAAAAGATTATAGGTGAATATATCAAGAGAGTGAAGAAGATCTTAAAGTTTAAACTCAATGGAGGAAATACCATAAAGACAATCAACACCTGGGCAATTCCAGTCATTAGATACACAGCTGAAATAGTGGACTGGACTCAAGCAGAACTAAAAGCAATGGATAGGAAGACCAGAAAAATAATGACAATGAATCATGCCCTTCATCCACGCAGTGACGTTGACAGGCTCTATCTACCAAGGCAAATAGGTGGGCGTGGAATGCTGCAAGTACATCAGATGGTTGAAGAAGAAAAAATGGCTTTGGAAGAATATCTGAAGGACAATGATGAAGATGCACTGAAATTAGTATATCAGGAAGGCTTACTAACTACTGGAGAGACCAAACTGACCTACAAGAAAGACCAAATGAAGAACAGAATAGAGGCATGGGAAGACAAAGCACTGCATGGCCAGTACATTAAAAAAATAGCTGGGAAAGCTGATAATAACAAGATCTGGCAATGGCTAAGAGCAGGAAAATTGAAGAAAGAGACCGAGGGACTAATTCTGGCTGCACAAGACCAAGCCTTAAGGACAAATGCATACAAAGTCAAAATTGAGAAGACAGCAACAGACAGTAACTGCCGCCTATGCAAAAAAGCTGAAGAAACAGTGGACCACCTGGTAAGCTGCTGCAAGAAGATCGCATAGACTGACTACATGACAGAGTAGCAACAATGGTGCATTGGAAGATCTGCAAGAAATATCATTTGCCTGCAAGCAAGAACTGGTGGGATCATAAAATAGAGAAAGTCATAAAAAATGATAAAATTAAACTGCTCTGGGATTTCAGAATTCAAACAGACAAGCACCTGCAACATAACACCCCGGACTTAACAATTGTCGATAAGAAAGACAAAAAAGTCTGGATAGTGGACGTGGCAGTGCCTGGAGACAGCAGAATAGACGAGAAAGAACTGGAGAAGATAACAAAATACAAAGACCTACAAATAAAAATAGAAAGACTGTGGCAAAGGCAAGCAAGGGTAGTACCAATAGTAATAGGCACCTTGGGTGCAATCCCAAAACAACTGGAGCACCACTTGAACACCATTGGCATTGATATATCTGTAATACCATCAAACATCCATATCTGCCTATCCCAGGTCCTTGGTAAGGACTTGATAGGTAGACAAAAATGCCAAACCCAGTCTGAACATTTGGCTGACTGTGCGATTAATAATAATAATAATAATAATAATAATAATAATAATAATAATAATAATAATAATAATAAAGTTGGAAGGGACGGTGGAGGTCATCNCCATGAATGCAATAAAGGCAATTACTGCATTTGCAGGCATATTGCATTCTGGATACAGATTCGGGCTAAGGCAGATTTAGGGAACAGAATTTGTTTTTAAATTGGGGACTGTGATAGATAGATAGATAGATAGATAGATAGATAGATAGATAGATAGATAGATAGATAGATAGATAGATAGATAGATAGATAGATAGATGAGAGAGAGAGAGGGAGGGAGAGAGATAGAGAGATGATAGATAATGGCTAGCTAGCTAGCTAGACAAATAGACAGATAGATGAGAGAGAGAGAAATAGATAAGAGAGAGAGAGAAATGAAGAGAGAGAGAGAGGGAGGGAGGGAGGGAGGGAGGAAGACCATTCTTTCTGTAAGAGGGAAGAAAGGGACTCACCATGCAGGTTTTTTTTTAAAAAGAAAATAATCAGGTGAATACCTGTCAAGCTACTGGATGCTTTTTCATTTTTTTAAAAATGGTATATTTACCTTTAGTTGTTTAATCTTACAAACCCCCTCCCTTAAAAAATAAAAATACAAATTAAAAGTACAAGTTAATCTACTAGATGCTTTACTGCATTGGAAAGCCATTAGTGCACAATGGCTGGTTGGTATGGCATCTTTCAAATCAGTGGCTCCTAAACTGGGGGTAATTATCCCCAAAAGGGTAATTGGGACATATCCTGGGGGTAATGGAGCAATTTGTAATTGCTTACTTGTGAATTGAGGATCCAGCTTGGGACTGCTGCTGCCAAGATACTTATGTAAACAAAAATGGGCTTTTTGTGGGGGTAACCATATTATTTGAGACTGGAAAAAGGGGCGATTGCCTGTGTGTTGCTTGTTTTTATATACCACCTTTATTATTTTAATAAATAGCTGAAGGCAGTGGACACCCACAATACTCTTCTCTTTTCCTTTTTTCCTCACAACAACAACAACCCTGTGAAGTGAGCTGAGGGTCACTGGTCCGAGTCACCCAGCTAGCTTTCATGCCCAAGTCAGGACTAGAACTCATCACCAACCAGCTTTCATGCCTAAGGTGGAACTAGAACTCACAGTCTCCTGGTGATTGGCCCAAAGTCACCTGGCTTTCATGCCTAAGATGGAACTAGAACTCATCACCCAACCAGCTTTCATGCCTAAGATGGAACTAGAACTCACTGTCTCCTGGTGATTGGCTCAAAGTCACCTGGCTTTCATGCCTAAGGTGGAACTAGAACTCATTGTCTCCTGGGGATTGGCTCAAAGTCACTTGGCTTTCATGCCTAAGATGGAACTAGAACTCGCCGTCTCCTGGGGATTGGCCCAAAGTCACCCAGCTGTCTAAGGTGGGACTAGAACTCACCGATTCCTGGTGATTAACTCTAAGCCACCTGGTTCTCATGCCTAAGGTGGAACTAGAACTCACCATCTCCTGAGGATTGGCCCAAAGTCAGCCAGCTGGCTTTCATGCCACAGGCCGGACTAGAACTCACAATCTCCTGGCTTCCAGCCTGCTGTCTCAGCCACTGGACCAAATTGACTTTGGTCAACTGGCTGAAGAACCCCTGTTTCTGATGTTTTGGAATTAAATTAGCGTGACCTGAGCTAGACTAGTGTATCCCAGAAGATTCATCAAGGCCCACATTGTTTGGAGACCCTAGAGTAGCCTTTGGGCCAATCATGTCTTTGAGAAGGGAGAAGAAGAAGGGGAGAGAATGAAGGCTATCACGTTGAATAACTTAAAACTTTGGAGTCCTGTGGTAGGGCTTGTTGTAACCTTTGTTGTGTCCAAGAAGCACTTAAAGGAGGGCGGAACACTTGTTGGCAGCTCATAGCTTTCCACAAAAAAAACAAAAAATGCAAACCCAGGGTATACAGTATCTCTGTCAGCCACCTTTTTCCTGTCCTTCTCTTCCTCTCGCTTGCTTTTCTACTTTCAGCAGTTCTGTGGTGCTAGGAGAACCAGCCACAAGTCTAATGCTTGAGGGGCTGCTGGCATCTGCTGGCATCTGGGGGTGGTGGATTTAGAGCTTAAGAAACCTCATAGGAAGCCATGAAACAATTGTTTGTCTTCTCGGCTCCCATCTGTAGGTATGCATCATAACTGCCAGTCCTGTAAAAGCTGCAGCAGTCAGAGCAGGGGAAATCTGTAGAGGACGATCAATGCTGTATCCCAGCCCAGCTGGAGATGGCCCCGTTGGGGAAGCTAAGCATGGAAAATCCCAAGATACAGTTGGTGTTTATTCCAAGTCAGCGTCCATCTTGCCATTCAACTGAGCTTTTCTAGGAGTTAGTCCTCGGCTTACTATTAACAGAGTCTGGAATTTCTGTTGTAAGTTCATGACGGTCGTAGGTCAAGGCACTCCCCTTTCTGGACTCGGTTTTACGACTTTTTGTGTGTGATGGTTGTTAAGCAGATGCCGTGGTCATTAAACTCAGAAGAAGCTGCCCACGAAGTCTGGATCTGATGTAGAAGATCTGGACTGCAGATTAGTTAGACCATGAGGCGAGAAAGATCTGGTGGTGGGAGAGGTATCTGATAAACTTTCTGGTTATGTATGGTAGGGATAGGATCTGGTCAAATTATCAGAGCCAAGTCCAATCCATCTTCTCTTCATCTCTGATCTCTGGTCATTCTTCCTTCTCCCTCCCCTCCCCTCCCCTTTCCTCCTTTCTTCTCCTCTCTTCTCCCCTCCTCTCCTCTCCCCTTTCCTTCTTTCTTCTCCTCTCCTCTCCTCTCTCCTCCCCTCCCCTCCTCTCTTTCCTCTCCTCTTCCCTCCTCTCCCCTTTCCTTCTTTCTTCTCCTCTCCTCTTCTCTCCTCTCCTGTTTCCTNTCTCCTCTCCCCTCCCCTTCCCTTCCCTTTCCTCCTTTCTGCTTCTCTCCTGTCCCCTCTCCTCCTTTCTTCTCCATTCCTCTCCTCTATTGGAAGCTTTGGAACATATTGAATTTATCACATTGGTGAATCCCCTTTGTTTTCCTTTTTTTTAAAATGTTTTCTGAATATGTGGAAGAAATGGCAAGTGTAGGCTTGTTTGTTTATACTGCTTTTGAGCATCCATATGGTGGAAAAGTCCCTCACCAACACACAATGTCTTAATTGGCACTACAGTGCTTGTAGCCTTACAGTATAGCCCTGTATACGGTGCTCAGAGACTGGTCCGAACTCAAAGTGGAGTTTAAAGGTAAAAACCTCCTTCAAGTCAAGCTCGGCTCCTATTGACTTTGTGGCCAGGTCCACCTCGTTTTCTCAGTAATAATATGCCTTCTTCCAGAGCCCTTTAAAAAACCCCAAACTAATCTATCTATAATCCTGGGATTTCCTAGCAGTTTGCCATTCTCGTTAGCTTTTAGAGGTTAGCCAAGGTTAGCTAGGTATTAGTATATTTGTATCGAATGGCAATCATTTTCTTTAGAAGCACCACATTTCCAGAGTTATTGAACCCCTGATGGCAAGAGATCAACTGGTTAGAAGTGATCCGGGAGACAAATTTGTGTAGAAATAGCAGGTCTGGATTTAGCAGTGGCAGCCCAAGGGGGGCAAGGGAGAGAAGGAGAGAGAGAGAGAGAGAGAGAGAGAGAGAGAGAGAGAGAGAGAGAGAGAGAGAGAGAGAGAGAGAGAGGGAGGAAGGTCAAGATATTTTTACATCACTCCTTCAAATAAAAGCACAGAAACTCTTGAACAGTGTGTGAAGAACAGTTCATGGGGTTTCCCTTGAAAAAAGCTTTCAAAAGCTCTATAGTTCAGAAGGGTGTGGGTAAGGAAAGCATGTATAGGCAGTCCTCGTTTAGCAACTGCCTCATTTAGCGACAGTTTGCAGTTGCAATGGCGAGGACTAAACTTTGTGACCAGTCCTTGCTTTTACGATGTTAGCAAGTCTGCAAAACAAAGGAAAGCTGAAGGAAGATCATAAGCTCAGAGGTGTCTTTACTTAACTGTTTCATTTAACAACCAAGTTGCTGGTCCCAATTGGGGTCACTGACCGAGGACTCCCTGTATCCATGTAAGCTTACATGCTCCTCCTGAGCATCCCATTTTTAGTAAACACACCCCTTAATTCTTGAAAAGGGCAGTGACGGTTGCAACTCCTTAATCAGGAGTTCCTTGCGTGCAGTAACATGCAATTCTCTAGCTCAGAAATACGCAGTTCAAATTTTACTTCATGGTGAAAATGGCCATAACTAAAATGAGACAGACAGCAATAGTACTTAAGACTTGTATACTGCTTCACGGTGCTCTACAGCTTTCTCTAAGAGTCACCCTTTTGCCCCCAACAATGGGGCTTCTCCTTTTACACACCTCGGAAGGCTGGAAGGTTGAGTCAAACTTGAGCCAGTCAGGATCGAACTGCCAAATTGCTGGCCATCAGCAGAATAAGCCTGCAGTACTGCATTTCAACCACTGCGCCACCAGGCAGTCAAGAGTCAAGGACAGTTGCACTCTGTTCTTTTTTTTATTATTATTAAAAGTTTTATAAAATTTACATTGTAAATCCCCCTTACCCACCCCTCCAACCCCCATCCCCCCCACTCCCCAGAGCTGCTCACAGGGTTACAAATATTAATCATAATCTAAATAACATTAACCAACTAATTATATAACCAAGTCTATAACACACTTTAACTCCCTTTTAAAATAAATTTAGATAAATTAAAATAAAACACAACCTTAAAAGAAAATAAACAACTTAATTATTAAACAAAACTACTACTCAAAATTATAATAAAATCATACAAACTATTATAAAATATTAATTTACCTATAAACATTTAATAAACTATTAACAATAACAATATTCTCAAATTTACCCAAAAGCGACTCAAAAGGCAACTGGACTATGTTTTTTTTCCTTGAGGAAGAAGACATTCTTCTAACAGAATCCTTCCATCGCCCTCTCTCCCCCATCCATCCAGAACTGATGAAGCTTCTTGGATGAGAAGCGAAACGTCTTCTTCCCATTAATTCTCAAGAACAGACCTGGATGACTGAGGATCTCTACAGACATGCTGTTCTTGAGATGCAAAGGATACTTTCACCGAGGTGGCACCCTCTGGCTATGCTGGGATTGCAAATGCCATAACTCCCAGAGGCCCTGCTGGCTGGGAATTCTGGGATTTGCAGCCTATTTGGCAGGTACCAATTGGCAAACTAGGGGTATCTTTTTTGGCATCCCTGACAGTGCAAGCTCCTGAAGGAATTCGTGAGTTGCCTGGAGGCAGTAGGGCCTCATCAATTTTCCAGAAGAATGACCGTGTCCACACGTTTGGTTAAGTGACATTAATGGGAATTAATCACAGTGTCAAGTCCCAGGCAGCTGGAGAATAGGAAGGAAATAGGAACAGCACAGATTTCAGGAAGGGATCTTTAAATGTTCATCTGAGGTAATATCAGACTCTTGGGAACCGTAAGAGGAACCCCCCGCCTCCCATTTTAGTGAATTCATTAAGATGGAGTCTCTACAACACATTGCAACTAGAAACACAAAGATTTAGTTTATTCTTACCCCTTGGGCAAATCTGCTTCGGAAACATTTCTTTAACTTTTGATGTATTTCCTTATCTCATCTCCCCCTACCTCTTTTCTTTTTTTCAGTAGCTCCTCCGACACCTTCGCCTATGGTTATAACTTGTGGTTTATTGAAAAGTTAGGTACTTTCATCAGAACTGATCAGATCTTTCTCATCTTCTAGAATTAGCGTTCATGATTCACCCCAGGAGAGCTTCCAGTTTCTCATCGGAAGCTGTTGCTCATTAAAGTGAACTTTGGGCCTTTTGTTTCATTTGTTGGAGTGGTAGGAGATGAGCGGCAGCCAGGTTACTGGAGGGGTGTGTGTCCTGTAATATAAAGCAGAGAGTTGATCAAGAGGACTAGTGAAGTCAAGAAGGAAGAGCCTTGAGAGTAGACATCTTTGTAGGAGAAAGATAAGAGCGATTGCAGGAATTGGGTATATCCAGTTTAATGAAGAGAAGGATGAGGGGGGACATGATAACAGTCTTCCAATATCTCAGGGGCTGCCCCAAAGAAGAGGGAGTCAAGCTATTCTCCAAAGCGCCTGAAGGCAGGACAAGAAGCAATGGATGGAAACTAATCTAGGAGAGAGAAGCAACCTAGAACTAAGAAGGAATTTCCTGACAGTGAGAACAATTAATCAGTGGAAGGACTTGCCTCCAGAAGTTGTGGGTGCCCCATCCAACAATGGGGCACCCCTTTTAAGAAGAGACTGGACAGCCATTTATCTGAAATGGTATAGGGCAGTGGTGGCGAACCTATGGCACGGGTGCCAGAGGCGGCACTCAGAGCCCTCTCTGTGGGCACGCGCGATGTCACCCCAGTCCTAGGCCTTCAGCTGGGTTTTATAAAACCTTTTCACTTTAGGCCTCCGCCGCCGTGTGCAAAAAAAAAAAAGGTTCAATCAGTTAATTTCAACTTCTCGCGGGAAAAAAAAAGATCTTGCAAAGTTGGAATTGATTGATTGAACTTTTTAGTCCCACCCAGTCTGCTGTTACCACGGCAGCCATGCCCACCCAATGGGCCACACCCAGCCAATGGGCCACACCCAGCCAATGGGCCACATCCACCCGGCACTCAACGATACTTAAGTGGGTTTTGGGTTGCAGTTTGGGCACTCAGTCTCTAAAAGGTTCGCCATCACTGGTATAGGGTCTCCTGCTTGAGCAGGGGGTTGGACTAGAAGACCTCCAAAGTCCCTTCCAACTTCGTTATTCTACGTTCGATGTTCTGACCAGTTTTCTTGCTGCCTTCACTAAGTTGCTGCCAACAATTTCTATTTTTTGACTGTTTTTCTCTGCTCTGCCTTCTGTTGCTTTGTGAGCCTCACCTGCAGCTTGCTGAGTAGGTTATAACAGCCTAGGAGAAAACATTTGGCTGAATTTGCACGCTATGCTAAGCTCAAACCCCACTGTTCACAAGCCGTAGTGGGTTTTGCTCAACATAGTATGCAAATTCAGCTGTTCACTGTTCACAAGCTGGATTTGTGCAAGAAAGGTATAAAACACATTACGGGCTGAATATAATATTCCACCTTCCCCAATGCTTTTCATTGTTCCAAAACTCATGCCATAGGCCAGACATGTCAAACACAAGACCCGGGGGCCGGATGTGGCCCACGAAGCCATCCTGGAAACAATAAGGGAACGGCCCCCACTGCCTTGGCCCTGGCCCAGGCCGGCCGGGAGCCAATGTACAATTTTGTGGTGGCCATCTATGCTGAAATGCATTCAGTCTTAGCTCCACAAGGCCGTCTGGAAACAGCGAGGAACCAGCCCCTGCCGTGTCGGCCCCACCCCCTGGGTGCCTGCTGGGGAGGTGTCACCCTTTGTGAGGAATGAAGAAATGGACCATGCCTTGGCGCTTGCCCCGGTCCCACCCCCTTCTGCCAGAGACCCTCAGATCTGCCCCACTCCTGCCCAGGCCCCCACAGGCACCCTTGACGCGAACGATGTAGAGCTGGCCATGCCCACCCAGTAGGCCACACCCACTTCATCCACATCCACCCAGTAGGCCGCACCCACCCTGGCCACACACCCCCCCCGAGGGCAACCGCAATGCTGATGCGGCCCTCAATGAAATTGAGTTTGACACCCCTGCCGTAGGCATTGGGAAGGAAGAGAAACTCTGTTTGCTGTGGGGATATGCTCAGCTCTTTTAGGAAAGATGTCAATCTCCATTCCAGTCTTGGCCATTTTAAGAGGTGTGGACTTCAACTCCCAGAGTTCCCCAGCCAGTATGATGGCTAGGGAATTTTGGGAATTGAAGTCTTTAAGGTTGCCAAGTTTGAGAATTCTAGTTGAATTAGTTGAATTCTAATCACTTAGCATGGAAATTAACTCTAACCCTGAATTTGTGGTGATTTGAATCAATACTTGATTTTGAATGGAAACATAATCATTTAAACATGATGTAGATCTCAATTAGGCCAGAGAGCTAAGTGTTCTTATACAGGTAGTCCTCAACTTATGACAACAATTGAGCCCAAAGTTTCTGTTGCTAAGTGAAAAATTTGTTAAGTGAATTTTGCCCCATTTTATGACGTTTTTTGCCTGCCACAATTGTCAAGAGAATCACTGCAGTTGTTCAGTTAGTGACACAGTTGTTAAGTGACTGTGACTTTCCCCTTAATTTTGCTTGTCAGAAAGTGGAAAAAAAGATGACCACACGGCCTTGGGACACTGCAACCATCATAAATATGAACTAGATGCCAAGCATCCGTATTCTGATTATGTGACCACAAGGATGCTGCAATGGTTGTAAGTGTGAAAAACAGTCATAAATTACTTTTCAGTTCACTAAATGAACTATTGTAACTTGAAGACTAGCTGTAGTCTAGACCAGCTTGTTCTCCAATTCTGGAAAGTATGTGACTGTTCCATGGTTGTTTTTTTTCGTGCAGTTGCTTTTTGTTTGTTTATTTATTAAATTTATATGGTCACCCATTCCATAGCAAGTGACTCTGAGAGGTATATACAACAATCTAAAAAAACAACAATACACATATAAAGCAATTAGTATCAAAATAAAAATTGGTAATAGTCAGCGGTTTTTTCTCATAGAACGCCCAGAACGGAGTTCCGGCATCTTTTTTGGATGGAACCTTGTAGGGTAGGCAAGGTGGGTTGTATGACGTGTGTGAGTTCCGGCACCTTTTTTTTTTTTTTTTTTACAAAAAAAGCACTGGTAATAGTGTTAAATAAGATAGTTCTCAACTTACAACTTTCATTTAATGACTGTTAGAAGTTACAGTGGTGCTGTAAAAATTATTTATGGTCGGTCATTGCATTGATAGTGGTGACAGCGTCCCTGTGTCATGTGATCAAAATTGACAACCAGCATGTATTTTCAACAGTTGCAGCTTCCCTGCGTGACACGTCTCCCTTTGTGACCTTCCCAGCCAGCTTCCAGCAGGCAAAGTCAATGGGGGAAGACAGATTGATTTAACAACCATCTGATTTGTTTGGCAAAAACATGGCAAAAAGGTCATAGAATCACCTGTGTGTCACTTAATGAATGCATCGGATTAGCGACGGATATTTTGGTCCCAACTGTGGTCGTAAGTTGAGGACTGCCTGTATTATTAAAAAACAATGTTGGAGAATTCATAATTTCAATAATAATAATAATAATAATAATAATAATAATAATAATAATAATAATAGTAATAGTAATAGTAATAGTAATAATAATAATAATAATAATAATAATAATAATAATAATAATAATAATAATAATAATAAAGTTGGAAGGGACTTTGGAGGTCATCTAGTGTCCAACCCCCTGCTCAGGCAGGAAACCCTATACCATTTCAGAAAAATGGCTGTCCAGTCTCTTCTTAAAAACTTCCAGTGTTGGAGCATTCACCGCTTCTGGAGGCAGGTTGTTCCACTGGTTAATTGTTCTAACTGTCAGGAAGTTTCTCCTTAGTTCTAAGTTGCTTCTCTCCTTGGTTAGTTTCCATCCGTTGCTTCTTGTCCTGCCCTCAGGTGCTTTGGAGAATAGCTTGACTCCCTCTTCTTTGGGGCAGCCCCTGAGATACTGGAAGACTGCTATCATGTCACCCCTTGTCCTTCTCTTCATTAAATGAGCCATACCCAATTCCAGCAACCGTTCCTTATATGCCAGTGATGGAGAACCTTTTAGAGACCGAGTGTCCAAAAACTGGGCCTGCCCCTTCCCCACCCCCTGCCCCTGCCCCGTCCCTGCCCGTCCCTGCCCTGTCCCCATCCCACCTGCGCGCAGGGCCACTCACCGCCTCCAGGGCCTGCCACAGATCGCCCAGGCAGCCCAGCAGCGCCATTGCAGCCACGCCCTCTGCCCGCACCCCACAGCATCAACTGTGCATGATGGGGCGTGAAGGCAGAGTCTTGTCTACGCTGCCTGGCTGCCATGTCCTTGCCTGCGCTGCTCCATGTGGGCCACGCTCGGGGGCGACTCTCCTTCAGGGGGGCTGCTGGTGAGGAGGGGGTCATGGGGGGAGGCAAGGCTGAGGCAACGGCACGTGTGCCCACAGAGAGGTCCCCGAGTGCTGCCTAGGTTCGCCACCACTGTTATATGCTTTAGCCTCCAGTCCCCTAATTAATTTAAAGAGCCAAAATCGAAAGTGTGGTGTGGAGATGCCTCTCAACACCCCTCCATGCCAGGTGCTCTGGACGGCTAGTAAGGGGGCTTTCCTTGCTGTCAATAATAACGATTTTGTGGCTTCCATCGAGCTTTTAACATCCCATTCTTCTTTTAAAACGTGACATTAGAGGAGGCCCATTATTAGCGTATGCTGTCATCTGGAGGACGCAGCTAGAAAGGGTTGGGAGAATTATGAGAAAGAGAAAAATAATCAGATAATCAGGCCCCAGGCCATATTTCTATGTACAAATAAATTTCTATTAATCTGTTAGAATAGAACTGAAAGGGACCCTGGAGGTCTTCTAGTCCAACCCCCTGCTCAAGCAGGAGACCCCACTACACCATTTCAGACGAGTCGCTGTCCATTCATTTAGTGGCACTGAAAAAGGTACAGATAGTCCTTGACTTACGGCCACAATTGAGCCCAAAATTTCTCTTGCTCAGTGAGAAAGTTGTTAAGTGAGTTTTGCCCCGTTTTACGACCTTTTGTGCCACTGTTGTTAAGTGATTCACTGCAGCTGTTCGGTTAGTAACAAGGTTATTAAGTGAATCTGGCTTCCCCATTGATTTTGCTTATAAGGAAGTTGCAAAAGGGGATCACGTGACTCCGGGACACTGCAATCACCATGAACCAGATGCCTAGCGTCTGAATTTTGATCCTATGTCCCTGGGGATGTTGCAATGGTCATAAGTGTGAAAAACTGCCGTAAGTCACTTTTTTCGGTGCTGCTGTAGCTTCGGACATTCTCTAAATGGACGGTTGTAAGTTGAGGATTACCTGTAAAGCCTCTGTGCCAAAGGGAGGCGCGCCTCCTTCACCTGAACAGCTCAAGAGCCGAGCAAATGTGTGGGATTTTTTGTTGTTTTTGACTTGTGGGTTTTGCAGGAAGCCAAAGGCTGACCCAACTCTGCCAAAAAGCACTTAAAAAGGGAGCTTCTCAGCGTTGCTCGGCCAGGAAAACCTGAGATCACGCTTCTGCCAAGTCCATTTTTATGGGTGTACATTGCACTGTTTTAATAACATATTTATAAAAATAAATAAATGTAGGTTGGCACGGTAGCACTGGCTCAGTTGCTTTTGTCCGCAGGCTTCTGCAGCTCTCTGGGAGTGGTGAGGCTACAGCCAGTCCTTGACTTACGACCACAATTGGCCCCAAATTTTCTGTTGCTAAGCGAGACAGTTCTTAAATGAGTTTTGCCTCATTTTACGACTTTTCTTGTTACAGTAATTAGATAAATCACTGCAGTTGTTAAATTAGTTACGTGGTTGTTAAGTGAATCGTTGACTTTGCTTGTCAGAGGCCAACACAGTGCTGGGCTGCATTAACAGAGGGATAGAATCAAGATCACGTGAAGTATTAATACCACTTTACAAGGCCTTGTTAAGGCCACACTTGGAATACTGCATCCAGTTTTGGTCACCACGATGTAAAAAAGATGCTGAGACTCTAGAAAGAGTACAGAGAAGAGCAACAAAGATGATTAGGGGACTGGAGGCTAAAACATATAAGGAACGGTTGCTGGAATTGGGTATGTCTAGTTTAATGAAGAAAAGGAGGAGGGGGGACAGGATAGCAGTGTTCCAGTATCTCAGGGGCTGCCATAAAGAAGAGGGAGTCAAGCTATTTTCCAAAGCGCCTGAAGGCAGGACAAGGCAGGACAAGAAGCAACGGGTGGAAACTAACCAAAGAGAGAAGCAACCTAGAACTAAGGAGAAACTTCCTGACAGTTAGAACAATTAACCAGTGGAACAACCTGCCTCCAGAAGCAGTGAATGCTCCAACACTGGAAGTTTTTAGGAAGAGACTGGACAGATTTGTCTGAAATGGTATAGGGTTTCCTGCCTGAGCAGGGGGTTGGACTAGATGACCTCCAAGGTCCTTTCCAACTTTATTATTATTATTATTATTATTATTATTATTATTATTATTATTATTATTATTATTATTATTATTATTATTATCATCATCATCATCATCATCATCATCATCATCATCATCATCACATGGTCATAAATGTGATTCAGTTGCCAAATATCTGAATTTTGGTCACGTGACCCTGGGGATGCCGCGACGGTTGTAAATGTGAAAAACGGTCATTAAGTCGCTTTTTAGTGCAGTTGTAACTTTAAACAGTCACTAAATGAACTCTTGTAAGTTGAGAACCACCCATCACTGGAACGTTAAGAGGTGTGGACTTCAACTCCCAGAATTCCTCAGCTGCCTTAAGGTGTGTGGAGATCTCAAGAGGGCTGAGGAATTCTGGGAGTTGAAGTCCACCCATTTTAAAGTTGAAAAAATTGAGAAACTGCTTTTCTCAACTGATCTAGGTTCTCTGTGCTGCTCTGCAGCTCTCTTTTTCTCCAGTTTCTCCCACAACAACAGCCCAGTGAGGTAGGCTGGGCTGAAAGAATGTGACTGTCCAAAGTTAAACAATGATTCTCCGTATGATGGTGGTGGTGGTGGTGTGGTGGGTTCACCCCTGGTGTTACTCTGCCCCTGGTCCAACATCTTACACCAGGAGTCTTCAAACTTGGCCCTTTTATGACTTGTGGACTTCAACTCCCAGAATTCCTCAGCCAGGCACGCTGACTGAGGAATTCTGGGAGTTGAAGTCCACTAGTCATAAAAGGGCCACGTTTGAAGACCTCTGCCTTACACCATCCTGGTTCTCATTTTTGTATGGCCTAAAACAGTGAATCCTTCCCTTGACCCATTTAAGAGCACTGGATCATGATATCATGATAAAATTATGCTTTTAAAAGAGGAGTGGTTTGTTTTTTGTTTTTTGGCCTGGAATCAAACTGAACTCCAGGTGACGTTCATGAAGTTGACTTAGCTGAAAGTGGTTTGCCCCTGGCATTGCTCTATTTAACCTGGTCATTTAGGATCATGTGGCTAAATGCTGCAGGAAAGCTTGTAAGTGAGATTAAAAACAACCCTAAAATAATTCATACATGCTTCTAACTCTGCCCTTTCCTCCCTGCAGAGTGTAGATAGTTTTAAGTAGGAGTGGACCCATTAGATCAGTGATGGCGAACCTTTTAGAGATCGAGTGCCCAAACTGCAACCCAAAACCCACTTATTTATCACTGGGTGCTGGGTGGGTGTGGCTGTGGCGGTCATGGCAGAATGGGTGGGTGTGGCCAAGGTGGGCGTGGTCACCTCGATGTTTTTCATGGGCAGGGACTCCTGTGGGGGCCGGACAGGGTTGGTGAGATCCAGGGGGTCTCTGGTGGGTGGGACAGTGGGCAGGAGGCTCGTCCTGCAGGGTGAGGCAGGGCGGGGGTGCCATTGTTGCAGGGCAAGGTGATGCAGGGGTCAGGGTGGCTGCTGCCTGACACCATCGGCCCCCGCACACAGAGGCCAGTGAGCACATGGGGGCCGACAGTGTCCATCAGCAGCCACAGCCTGCCGGCCCCTCAACCGGCACACTCTGGGGCTCCGCAGCCCGCCGCTAGCAGTTCAGAGAAGCCACCTCTGAGCTGGTCGGCTGGCCGACAGCTGAGGAGACAATGCAATGGGTCGTGCCCGGGAAAAGGAGAGCATGTGAGTCCAGGAGGGATGGCCACATGGGACCTCAGCGAGTTAGCGGGTGGTTGGTTGAAGAGGGACGGTTGCTATCTCTGGGGCATGGCACACGTGCCCACAGAGAGGGCTCTGAGTGCCGCCTCTGGCACGCGTGCCATAGGTTCGGCACCACTGCATTAGACCATTTCCATCCATGCATGTGTTTCACTCATAATTCTGTTCCACTTCTTGGGGTTGTTTTTTTTTAAAGCCCAAATATTCCCAGTAAGTTTTGTACACAGTTTCACCTGGGGTGCAAATTTTTGTACATGCACATTCAAGAGCTGAAAATTACATCCCTGCATTTAAAGATATGCACAGCTGATAACTACATTCCAATCTCTCGCTTGGCCCACGGAATGTGCATTAGGTTAATTGACTTGAAGATGCCGGAGTGGAAAATTTCCTCAACTCTGGCAGATATGCATCCAATTTCTTTCAGGGGCCTATCTAGGTGGTAGAAATTATAATAATAACAATGATAATAATGATGATAAAATTGCCTGTAAAGGCATTTGCGTAGTATGCTTTGCACAAAGTAGGTCAGGATTGTCTTCCTTTCCTAATTGGGGGGGGTGGGGGGGATGATCATGAAACTGTGTGCCCCAATGAGCAACCCAGCTCCCACCCTATGCTTTATTGGGTGGATGGGGGGGTCTTTGTGTGCGAGGATATTGAGAAAGAACCAGCTTGTGGGTTTAACTTAGTTCTGGATAGATTCAGCCGTGCATAAAGTTAAAAAAGATCTACAAGGTCTGGGCTGCAAAAATCCAGTTGATGCTAGTTGGCAGCATAAACTTACAATGAAGATAAAGAGCTAATTTGGTTTACTGGTTAAGACATCAGGCTAGAGGCCAGGAGACTGTGAGTTCTAATCCTGCCTTTGGCATGAAAACTGGCAGGGTAACTTTGGCCCAATCATCAAAAGACGGTGAATTCTAGTTATAGTATTCCAATATTTGAGAGGCTGCCACAAAGAAGGGGGGGGGGGTCAGCCTATTTTCCAAAACACCAGAAGGCAAGACAAGAAACAATGGATGGAAACTAATCAAGGAGAGAAGCAATCTGGAACTGAGGAGCAATTTCCTGGCAGTTAGAACAATTAATCCATGCAGCGACTTGCCTTCAGAAGTTGTGGGAGCTCCATCACTGGAGACTTTTAAGAGAGTGGACAGCCACTTGTCTGAAATGGTGAAGGGTCTCTTACTCAAGTTGGACTAGACGACCTCCAAGGCCCCTTCCAACTCTGTTATTCTAGTTCTGCCTTTGGCATGACAGCCGGCTGGGTGACTCTGGGCCAATCACCAGGAGACTGTGAGTTCTAGTCCCACCTTAGGCATGAATCCAGCTGGGCAGCCACTTCTGAAAAAAACGTGCCAAGGAAATTGCAGAAAGCTGTCCAGGCAGTCACCAGGCATCAACACTTACATGAACATATACAAACACACAAATAAAAAATGACTGTGGCTGGCTGGGTCAAGAGTACTGTGTGTTTGCCCCAGAGATGAGACTTGGAAGACTGATTCTCACAAGTCTTCATACAACATGAAGGCAGCCAGTAGTACATCAGAGACTGGGTTTAAGGAGTCTCCATCATGGCTCAAAACTCTAGATCTGAAGGAATGGTGCCTCTTTGCTGACGTTCCCATCTCTCCTGTGTCATGTTTTAAAACTTACTGCTTGTAATCCCTGGAAAAGAGGGAGGTGAGGTTCGTATTTATTCCTTTGCTGTTAAACATGTGGAAATGCTACCTGGGCAACAGCATTTTTGCTTCAGCTGTGGAATCGGTGCACACACAAACACAGACACACACACATCCCCCCCCCCACACAGACAACCTAACAGACATTTGGCATCTGCTGCTTTGTAGGGCTTCTACCTTTCCTTCTGGGAGGGGAAAATAATCAGTTGCTTCTCTATTTGATTTAAATTATATGTGTGCATGTTTCAAACAAAGGCCTGCTTTAGACCTAGAGCAGTGGTTCTCAACCTGTGGGTCGGGACCCCATTTGGGGTCGATCGACCATTTCACGGGGGTCGCCAAGCAAGGCTGTCCGCCATTTTTTTGTCCACCATTTTTTTTGTCCGCCATTTTTTTCCCCCTTTTCCGGCGGGTGCCTTATCTCCCTTGGGCTGGGCCAGCTGGTGGTCAGCCTGCTCCGTCTCTGCCGCTTGCCAGCTACGCCTCGGCCGGCGCAGGGGGCGGAACCACGCATGCACGGCGCTCCCGGGCAGGGAAAGTCCTCGACTTACGACTGGTTTAGTCCTCGACTTACGACCGATTGGGGTCGCGGCATTAAAAAGGTTGAGAACCACTGACCTAGAGGTTGCTGATGTGTGTGGTTCGTGTGTTTGTCATTCCCAGTTGGGGAAAAAAAAATCTTGGATAGACATGTAGCAAGTGCCCTTTGGAATGAGTCAGGCTATTGCTCCATCCAAAGTATTGTTGTCTGTACTGCAGGGATCCAAAATGTACAGAAGAATCCAGGAACTTGGAAAAAAAGCAATGCTGGTCTAAAGGAAGCCATGGTCCAATTTTGTTGATAGCCCCAGTGTGCCTGTGGATACCTCTCTTGACATCTAATTGGCTCTCTGTCCCATCTGCTCATCTCCAAAATCATCCAGAGTTTCAAAATGCTTCTTACTCTCTCTTTTTTAAACAGAATAACAGAGTTGGAAGGGACTTTGGAGGTCATCTAGTCCAACCCCCTGCTCAGGCAGGAAACCCTATACCATTTCAGACAAATGGCTGTCCAATCTCTTCTTAAAAGCCTCCAGTGTTGGAGCATTCACAGCTTCTGGAGGCAGGTTGTTCCACTGGTTAATTGTTCTAACTGTCAGGAAATTTCTCCTTAGTTCTAGGTTGCTTCTCTCTTTGGTTAGTTTCCATCCGTTGCTTCTTGTTCTGCCTTCAGGCGCTTTGGAGAACAGCTTGACTCCCTCTTCTTTGGGGCAGCCCCTGAGATGTTGGAACACTGCTAACATGTCACCCCTCATCCTTCTCTTCATTAAACTAGACAGACCCAATTCCAGCAGCCGTTCCTTATATGTTTTAGCCTCCAGTCCCCTAATCATCTTTTCTGCACTCTTCTCTGCACTCTTTTTAGAATGCAGAGAACACATAATTTTTTTTATTTTTAAATAGCCCTAGCTTTAAATCTGTTTAATGTTATTTGTTTTATACAGTGTATTGTCCTGAGGCCAAAAGATTGTTGGTATGTATTTATTTAATGCTATTCCTGATATGCTACAACAGGGAAAGCATCTTTGTTGCTAGATCCTGGTTGAATGATATTGTTTGATGGAGAGGCTTAGTGTGCAACAGGCCAAGTTTAATCTTACTGCACATTAAGCAACTACTATGCCATATTTCTATGTAGAAATACATTTCTAGTAATCAATCTGAATTGGAGGTCTTCTAATCCAACCCCCTGCTCAAGAGGAGCTTATACCATTTCAGACAACTGGCTGTCCATTCACTTAGTGTTTGTTTGAAGTTACAATAGCACTGAAAAAGGTGCAGATAGTCCTTGACTTATGACCACAATTGAGCCCAACATTTCTGTTGCTAAGTGAGACATTTGTTGAGTGAGTTTTGCCCCATTTTACAACCTTTTCTGACACAGTGGTTAAGTGAATCAGTGCGGTTGTTAAGATAGTCACCCGGTTGTTAAGTGAATCTGGCTTCCCCATCGACTTTGTTTGTCAGAAGGTTGCAAAGGCGATCACACGACCCCTGCAACGGTCATAAATATGAATTAGTTGCCGAGTGTCTGAACTTTGATCATGTGACAATGTGAAAAACATTCATAATTCATTTTTTTTCAGTGCGGTTGTAACTTCAAATGGTCTCTAAATAAAATGGTCTTACAACTGGTCCTCACACCTATGATTGATTTTATGACCTTTTTTTGCTATGGTTGTTAAGTGAATCATGTGGTCATTTAGCAACTCTGGCTCCCTCCATTGTCTTGGCTTGTTCAAAACTAGCTCAGAAGGTTTGAAATGATGATCATGTGATGCTGCGACTCTCTAAATACGTGCAAGTTTTGATCACATGACGATGGACATGCTTTAATAGTCGTTAGTGCGAGGACTGATCGTAAGTCACTTTTTAAAGTCAGTACAACGAATGGTTGTAAGTTGAGGATTACCTCTATTAGTTCCCCTTTCTTTGGTATAATTTATGATACTTCTGAAATTCTGTATCAAGACATTCAGATAAAGAACAGTTGCTGGAATTGGGAATGTCTAGTTTAACGAAGAGAAGGATGAGGGGTGACATGATAGCCGTCTTCCAATATCTCAGGGGCTGCCCCAAAGAAGAGGGAGTCAAGCTATTCTCCAAAGCGCCTGAAGGCAGGACAGGAAGCAACGGATGGAAACTAATTAAAGAGAGGAGTAACCTAGAACTAAGGAGAAATTTCTTAGCAGTGAGGACAATTAATCAGTGGAACTTTTGCCTCCAAAAGTTGTGGGTGCTTCATCACTGGAGGCTTTTTAGAAGAGATTGGACAGCCATTGGTCTGAAATGGTGTAGAGCAAGGGTGGGGAACCTTGCCTCTCTTGTGGACTTCAACTCCCAGAATTCCTGAGCCAGCCATGCTGGCTCAGGAATTCTGAGAGTTGAAGTCCACAAGTCATAAAAGAGCCAAGGCTCCCCATCCCTGGTCTAGGGTTTCCTGCCTGAGCAGGGGGTTGGACTAGAAGACCTCCAAGATCCCTTCCAACTCTGTTATTCTGTTACTCTATTAAAATGTTGTTTGGGACCTAGAGAAACATTAGATGAATGCTGAGCTGAGCATCTCGTCTCTAATGGTTGTGGTAGCCAAGTGGATGTCTTGATAATCACACTTGGTCTAGGGCAGTGGTTCTCAACCTTTTTAATGCCGTGACCCCAACCGGACGTAAGTCGAGGACTAAACCGGTTGTAAGTCGAGGACTAAACCGGTCGTAAGTCGAGGACTACCCAACCGGTCGTAAGTCGAGGACTTTCCCTGCCCAGGAGCACCACGCATGCGTGGTTCCTCCCCCTGCGCCGGCCGAGGCGTAGCTGGCAAGTGGCAGAGACGGAGCAGGCCGACCACCAGCTGGCCCAGCCCAAGGGAGGTAAGGCACCCGCCGGAAAAGGGGGGAAAAATGGCGGACAAAAAAAATGGCGGACAGCCTTGCTTGGCGACCCCCATGAAATGGTCGATCGACCCCAAATGGGGTCCCGACCCACAGGTTGAGAACCACTGGTCTAGGGGTCATAGACGCATTGATAGCGAAAGATCAAAATGCCATCACTTTTCATAAATTATGCGTCTGCCTTTAAGTTAATGGATTCATGCTAAGATAAGAAAGACCCCACAGAGATCAGAAGAGATAATGCTGGAACAGATGCTTTGTGGTTCATAGATTGCAGTTCATGTTCAAAATTGGTCTGTAATATATGGGAAATGCTAGTTCTGAGTACACTTTTCAGAGCATCAGTGCAACCACTTAGTGACATATTGTGGTGCTTAGAAAGATAAACAGCCAAACCTTCTCTTCCCTACATTCTTAGATCTCCCTCAAACCAGTAGTCTCAATTCAATTGTTGACAAAATCTGCAATAAAACATACAAAACAGATTAATGCTCCAGTTAGCCAACGCTCACTACCCATAGGCGTAGAAGCTGTCTAGACTGCTAGACAAGAGTAGTTTGTGCTTACTCGCCATTTGTATAAATGGATGACTATCATCCTCAGACCATGTTTAGTTCATTTGATTATAGAACAACCATGTACTCAAAACCGAGGAAATTGAAAAAAAAAGGCAATTGAAAGAATGAATCAACAGGATGAGATCTTTCCAGAAGATTCAGAGGTTATTCAAAATTAAAATTGTATTAATGGCTGTTGACCTAGAATGCAGACATCTAACCAAGTAAAATGTCAACAGTGTCCAAAATGCACAATGTGATTAATAAAGAAGGTCACAAAAGCTATTAGAGGCACAAAGATTTAGTTTATTCTTACCCCTTAGGCAAATCTGCTTCGGAAACATTTCTTCAACTTTTGCTGTATTTCCTTATCTCATCTCCCCCTACCTTTTTTCTTTTCTTTGATAGCTCCTCTGACACCTTTGCCTATGGTTATAACTTGTGGTTTATTGAAAAAGTTAGGTACTTTCATCAGAACTGATCAGATCTGTTAGATCGCGCAGGCAGTAAGACACGAGTCGAGTGACAGTCAGCTCTCGGTTTATTGGCAAGGCATAAAGTAAATCCGGACTGGCATCTGGGCCAGGGGAGCCCTCTTTTATGGGATTCCCCTGGCTTGTAATCACACAATTCCATTGGCTGGTAAGACCCCGTTGCTAGTTAGCTAACCAGCAACGGGCATGAAACTGTATGCAGATGGAGAAGGGCAATCACCCTTAATGGGTGATCAGGATGCGCATAGGGATTAAGGGGAGGGAATACAAAAGAACACAACACCCCTCCCCTCAAAGTTCTTGCTATCGTCCTTGATGAATAGTGGTTACATAGTCCTTCAGATATGTGGGAGGCCGATGCCCTTGCGTTGATCGGTGGGGAACTGTGTGACTCGGTTCAGCTCTTGCCTCGGTACTCTTCCCTCTGCGTGGTTGTCCTTGGGCCACTGCAATGGGTCTCGCTTCTCGAGGTGGTTGACTGACGGGTGGAACCAATGGCCAATACTCATCCCCGCCGTTGTCTCTGGCCCCGCCCGTGTTGTCGGCCACGCTTTCTTGGCGTAACCCAGCGACCCCGATTCGGCCCCTCAGTTGATCAAGGTGGCGCCGCCAAACCCGGTTGTCCTCCACGCGAACTTCGTAGGA
>NW_015386392.1:3956580-3985151 GCF_001527695.2 Protobothrops mucrosquamatus | reverse complement strand
GGCCCAGTCATTTGTTTCTGGGTTGAATGCCGGTAGGGAAGACGAGAATTTCGAGGTGGAAGCCATCTTGGAGTCGCGGATAGTTTCTTGCTTCGGAAGGCTGCGTGGAGGAGCTCTTGCTTCGAAGTAGGTTGCTTGCCACGAGGTTGCCCTTGTCGTGCAGTCTTACTGGGATCCCACCTTCGTCGCCAGTGTTAGACACGAGTCGAGTGACAGTCAGCTCTCGGTTTATTGGCAAGGCATAAAGTAAAGCCGGACTGGCATCTGGGCCATCTGGGAGCCCTCTTTTATGGGATTCCCCTGGCTTGTAATCACACAATTCCATTGGCTGATAAGACCCCGTTGCTAGTTAGCCAACCAGCAACGGGCATGAAACTGTATGCAGATGGAGAAGGGCAATCACCCTTAATGGGTGATCAGGATGCGCATAGGGATTAAGGGGGGGGGAATACAAAAGAACACAACAAGATCTTTCTTATCTTCTAGAATTAGTGTTCATGATTCACCCCAGGAGAGCTTCCAGTTTCTCATCGGAAGCTGTTGCTCATTAAAGTGAACTTTGGGCCTTTTATTTTATTTGTTGGAGTGGTGGGAGATGAGCGTCAGCCAGGTTACTGGAGGGGTGTGTGTCCTGTAATATAAAGCAGAGAGTTGATCAAGAGGACTAGTGAAGTCAAGAAGGAGGAGCCTTGAGAGTAGACATCTTTGTAGGAGAAGGATAAGAGCGGTTGCAAGAGTTGGGTATGTCTAGTTTAATGAAGAGAAGGACAAGGGGGGACGTGATAGCAGTCTTCCAATATCTCAGGGGCTGCCCCAAAGAAGAGGGAGTCAAGCTATTCTCCAAAGCGCCTGAAGGCAGGACAAGAAGCAATGGATGGAAACTAAGCAAGGAGAGAAGCAACCTAAAACTAAGGAGAAATTTTCTGACAGTTAGAACAATTAATCAGTGGAAGGACTTGCCTCCAGAAGTTGTGGGTGCTCCATCTCTGGAGGTTTTTAAGAAGAGACTAGTCAAACATTTGTCTGAAATGGTATAAGGTCTCCTGCCTTGAACAGGCGGTTGGATTAGAAGACCTCCAAGGTCCCTTCCAACTTTGTTGTTCTGTTCAAAACAATGTTGATGTTTCACAAGCCATTATAGTTGACCAACTAGGACAGGGGTAGGCAACCTTGGCTCTTTTATGACTCGTGGACTTCAACTCCCAGAATTCCTGAGCCAGCATGACTCAGCTTGGAAACCTCTCCCTTTCCCCTCAGCACGGCTGGCTCAGGAATTCTGGGAGTTGAAGTCCACGAGTCATAAAAGAGCCAAAATGGCCTACCATTGAACTAGGATTTTACTTTCTGAGGCAGAATTTCATCCTGTCTCCCGTTGCCAATCTGACTGAATGTCAATCCAAAAGGAAACCAATTTTGCAGAGGCCTTCTTCAACTTGGCTAGACTTTAGAGATGTTAGGCTAACATCCAACAATCCTCATCTAGTGGGACTATGGCTGAGAATTCTGCAAGTTTAAAGCTATGTGTTTATAAGGCATACGTTATATACATATTGGGGATCTTTCTGTAGGGATTTTCAGATGCTTTGACATTTATTTATTTTATATATTTCTATACTGCCACAATCAAAAAACTTGGTAGCTTACGTGGAATATGAAAACTTTTGCCTTCATTTGTGAATATAATAACCCATTGAAATACCCAGGATAGGAGGTTTCATAATAATAATAATAATGACAAAAATAACCAAACACTACACTGGATTTGGTCTTTTCTTCAACAAATATAGGAAAGGTATATAGGAACCTCTATACATTCTGTGGTATATGCCAATGTCTGTTTGAATACAGGTAGTTCTTGACTCATGACCCACTATTTCTGCTGCTAAGCAGGGCAGTTGTTAAGTGAGTCATGCCTCACTTTATGACCTTTTTGCCATAAACGTTAAGTGAATCACATGCAGTCATTAAGCGGTCATTGACTTTGCTTATCAGAAAGTTGCAAAAGGGGATCACATGATCCTGGGACACTGCAACCATCATAAATATGAGTCAGCTGCCAAGCGCCCAAATTTTGATCACATGACCATGGGGATGCTGCAACAGTTATAAGTGTGAAAATCAGCCGTAAGTCACTTTTTTCAGTGCTGTTATAATTTCAAATGGTCACTAAATGAATGGTTGTAAGGCGAGGACTACCTACAATTCTTCCTACAGTTAAACCGCCTCTGTTGCAAAATATTCTGATGTTTATATTTAGTTCAGTCTCCAAAATGGCAGACTAAAGTCTGATCATGTCCAGCTGGAACGAGCATTGGTTGAGGAGGGCGTTGTGCATTTTGCACGGTTTAAGACCGGTTTACACCGACTTTTTAATGCCAGAATCAGCATTTTGATTTTTCTATCCCTAAGTTTTTGCTTCCTGAATTCTTGCACTACTTGTGATAGACTAGAACACCTTTGTAGAACGAGTAGCGTTCATCTCGTCTTCATGTCAGATACCAGATACCAAAAACAGCCAGTTTTCCCCACTCGTGGTAAGTGCTCTTGATTATTCCCCTCTTAAGCTTTTGATCTGCTCATGCAAGTTCCTGTCTTTCCTAAAATCTCATTAATTCTCAGCTTGTCCTTTGCCCTCAACTGTCTTCATTTGTCAAGCCACAAATTCCTGTGGGCTTAAGCCTTTTTATGATCTTACTTGGTCAATTACTGAGTGAAAGCTGAGATACTAAGTAGATTTTTCCTCTTCCTCTTTTTTACCTGCCCCTTTTCTTTTTTCTTCCTCTCTCCTCCTCTTCCTCCATCCTTTTGTCTCTCTTCTCCTACTTCTTCTCCTCTCTCCTCCTCCTCCTCCTCCTTCTCCTCCTCCATACTTTTGTCTCCTCCTACTTCTCTCTCCTTCTCCTCCTCTTCCTCCATCCTTTTGTCTCTCTTCTCCTCCTCCTTCACCTCTCTCCTCCTCTTCCTCCTCCTCCTCCTCCTCCATCTTTTTGTCTTTCTTCTCCTACTTCTCCTCTCTCCTCCTCCTCCTCTTCCATCCTTTTGTCTCTCTTTTCCTACTTCTTCACCTCTCTTCCTGCTTCTCCCTCCTTTTGTCTCTTCTCCTACTTCTCCTCTCTCCTCCTCCTCTTCCTCCCTCCCTTTGTCCCTCTCCTCCTTCTACTTCTCCTCCCTCCCTTTCATCTCTTCTCCTCCCCCTTCCTTTCTTTTGTCTCACTCCTCCTCCTCCTCCTCCTCCTCCTCCTCCTCCTATCCGTCCTCCTCCTCCACCTTCTCCTCCTTCTGATCCTCCTCTCCTTCCCCATTCTTTCATCCCTCTCTTCTGCTACTTTGAGATGCTGGGGTTTGGATTCGGGGTCACCATCCAAAGCAGATATTCTTTCATGGATCTCTCCTCTGCTAATCGATGCATTTTCTGCTGCTACTCTCTAGAACTCTAAGTGTTTGTTGAAAAAACAACTTCGGCCTGCTCTTGTCTTCTTACTAAAAATCAGAATAATTAAAGCAGAAGCCTTTCCAGTGGGAATACTATACTCATTCTGAGACCTGGACCATTGAACAAGATAGAAAAATAATAAGCACCTGAAAATTAGGGATTAAAAAAAAGATATTATTCAACTTGAAAATGCAAACATAATTTATTACAGTTTATTCAGCACAGTAAAGTGAAACAAACAAGCCGGTGAGATGTGTGAACGAGGCCTGACTACATGTCAAGAGAAAGTAGAAAATGGCCGCCTGAAGGATACACAGTTAAGCCGACAGACTAAATTTTGATCAGCAGTTAGAAATGGCCTGCACAACTTGAGGAAAACTCCCTGTTTTCAAAAAAATTCAAACAGGCAACTCAAGTGTCAGAATGCTGCTGCTGGAACTATTACATTTTCTTTTCAGTTTAATGATTTTGTTAAGGAATAAACTAGCATAAGTTTCAAGGGCTACTTTTGTTGTGGGTGGTGAAGGACCACGGTTTCCACTATTCTTTCTGTACTGAATTACTCAGCATAAAATTAAAACATTAGCTTAGCTATTAAGTTGTTTTTTTACATTTATCCTGGAAGTCATTGTTTTTCTACTGTTTATTTATCTATCTGTCTGTCTGTCTGTCTGTCTGTCTGTCTGTCAGTCAGTCTGTCTGTCTCTCTGTCTGTCTGTCTCTGAGTGTGTGTGTGTAAATATAAATATCATAAATATTGACCCAGTTACCAAGAATATGGATTTTGATCACATGACCATGGGGATGTTACAATGATTGTAAGTGTGAAACACCATCATGTCACTTTTTTCAGTGCCATTGTAACTTCAAATGGTCACTAAACAAATGATTATAATTGGACACTTTTTGCTCAAGATGTAGTAACATTAATAAAGCATACCAAGCCAAATACATTGTTTTCACAATATTAAAAAGGAAAAAAAGTGAGTTTTTCAGCTTTGTAATAAAGCGTCCACAAAGTTATCATTTATAAATATTAGGAAAAAGGGAAAGGATAAAAACATCTATCAAAATTATATAGATAAATACTTATTTTTGACTTTCCCCTTTATTTTCCAACCCATTTGCAGTATATTTCAATAGAAACTTTAAAAAAAATTGCTCTAAATACAGGTAGTCATTGAATTATGACCACAGCTGAGCCCAAAATTTATGTTGCTAAGCGAAACATTTGTTAAGTGATTTTTGCTCCATTTTACTACCTTTTTGCCACAGTTGTTAAGTGAATCATTGCAGTTGTTAAGTTAGCAACATAGTTGTTAAGTAAATTTGGCTTCCCCATTGCTTGTCAGAAGGTCGTAAAAAGTGATCACATGATCCCAGGACACTGCAACTGTCAAAAACATGAATCGTTTGCCAAACATCTGAGTTTTAATCATATGACCAAACAAGTGTTGCAACAGTTGTAAGTGTGAAAAACGATCATAAGTCACTTTTTTCAGTGCTGTTGTAACTTTAAACGGTCACTAAATGAACAGTTGTAAGTCGAGGACTATCTGTAATTATATTTGCTTTACTGGGTAATGTGGTTACTTTCAGGATTTTGGTGGTTTTTCTACAGATAATCCTCCAATTATTATGGCAATTGAGATCAGAATTTCCATATCTAAGTGATGCAATCATAAAGTATTGCTTAATAATGAACTTTAGTTAACTGAATCCCACAGTCATAAGACAAGACGACTTCCTGACAGCTTTTCACAATATCACTGAGGAAGCCAGCAGGAAGTTGGAAGTCCCAGACTGACAGGCAAGTAAATGGATGCTTCCAGGTGAGGGAAAGAGTGAAGGAAGGCCAGAAATGTTGCACCAGGGTGCAAGGGGGTGTGCAAGAGGCATGGTGAGATCCAGGGAGGATATGAGGGGATGCAAGGGTGCTGGCGAGGTGCAGTGGCGATCAGGGAGGGTGCGAGAGGTTATAAGGGTGCAAGGGGATGCACAAGAGAAGTAACACAGATCAGAAAGGATGTGAGGGAGTGCAGAAGTGTGTGAGGGAAGCTCGGGGCAGATATGCAGTGGTATGTGAGTGACTAATGTGGCACAAGTGCAGAAAGATTGGGGGATGTTGTGTGTGTAGGGGAAGATTTAATTTAATGAGTTACAACCTTTCCTGCCGGCTTCCCCATTGAATTTTTGGGGAAGCTGGCAGGGAAGTTACAAATGACAATCATGTGATCTTGGAGTGCTACAACTTGGTCGTAAGGGCAAACCGGTTGCCGTGCTGGGGCAGCCAGAACGAGGATGGGTTGTAACCATCATTTCTTCAGTGCTGTCGTAACTTCCAAAGGTCACTGAGTGAATTGTTGTAGATTTCAATCTTTTCACAGATACATTGTAGCCAAATCCTTTATCCTCTTGTCTATCTTCTAAAAACTGTCTTTGTTCTAATCCCGATGTAGTTTTCCACGAGATGCATTTTTATGTGTAATATTCTGTTGAATTAAAAATTGATTTAAAAATGAAATCTAATCTACTTTGCAAATAAATAAATAAATAAATTTCTGATGATGTTTTGTTTTATTTAAAAAAACAACAACAATAAAAGACAGTCTGAATCTAGCAATCGGACAAGTGAAAGCTTACCTTGGAAAATAAATCGCGATACTTTATCTGAAAAAAATCTTTCTGGTTTCATCATCCCAATCTCACCATCTTTAACCATTCCCCACATTAAGCATGAATGTGTTTTAAGATGGGATTTTATTCCGCTAGCCATTGCCAACTCTAGGGAGCGCTGCTCATCTCCATTTCAAAGCCATTGAAGCAACACGATCATGTGGCTATCATGATGCCATGGAACACTGTTATTTTCCCACCAAAGTGGTATCTATTTATCTATTCGCATTTGCATGCTTTTGAACTGCTAGGTTGTACCTTCCCACCGAAGTGGTACCTATTTATCTACTCACATGCTTTCAAACTGTTAGGTTGGCAAGAGCTGGTCAGCGAATGGGAGCTCATCCTGCCGTCTTGAACCTGGGCTGCCGGCTTTACAACCAACAAGCCCTACATCTTAACTACTGACCCACAGCACTGCTCTTTAAGCAGTGGTGGGATTCAGATATATAAACAACCGGTTCTCTGTGTGGATGACACTTCCGGAAGTCCATTCTGGGCCTGGGCAACCCAAAATTAGCTACCGGTTCTGCCAAAGTGGTGCGAACTGGCTGAATCCCACCACTGCCTTTAAGATGGAATGCAGCTTATTATTTATTGCCTGGCACATTCACATCCCCTTTGAATAAAAACACAAGAGGTAAAATGACAAAATATGAAATATAAAATCTTGTATTATAAACGTATGTCTAGATTACAGGTATGATTTTAGTTTCATTTGTCACAGCCAGGAAACCACCGAATTTTCCCCTGCCTGTATAGGCTCTATTTTGGCACTCTGACACTATATAGTTTGTGTAGTTCGTTTTTCAACCCCACCGTCACAATTCAGTGATGGAATTTGGGGAACGTAGAAACTGTGTTTCTCAGCCTGGCTTTTGTTGTTGTTGTTGTTGTTGTTGTTAGCTGTGAAGTCATGTCCGACCCATCGCGACCCCATGGACAACGTTCCTCCAGGCCTTCCTGTCCTCTACCATCTTCTGGAGTCCATTTAAGCTCACGCCTATTGCTTCAGTGACTCCATCCAGCCGCCTCATTCTCTGTCGTCCCCTTCTTCTATTGCCCTCCATCTTTCCCAGCATTAGGCTCTTCTCCAGTGAGACCTTCCTTCTCATTAGGTGGCCAAAGTACTTGAGTTTCAACTTCAGGATTTGGCCTTCTAAAGAGCAGTCAGGGTTGATCTATTCTAGGACTAACCGGTTTGATCGCCTTGCAGTCCAAGGGACTCGCAGGAGTCTTCTCCAGCACCAGAGTTCAAAGGCCTCAATTCTTTGTCGCTCAGCCTTTCTTATGGTCCAACCTTCACATCCATACATTGCAACTGGGAAAACCATGGCCTTGACTATACGCACTTTTGTTGGCAGGGTGAGGTCTCTGTTAGGATGTAGCAAATAGCATGAAACAGACTGTCCTACACTAAGGCAAGCTATAGTTTAGAATGTTTGGACATAGAAAGTTATGTAGTATTCTGATTTAGAATTATTCATCTTAAGTAAACCTACTGACATCTGTAAGGCTGGAATCTGACTTTTTAGTTGAGCAGATGTCTAGGGAAGTTGATAGCTCAGTCTCCCTGTTCTTTAGCATTCAGCTTTCTGGGAAAATTAAAAACGGGCCTGGCACAGGGTGGACTTCTTCGGAAAAAGATTGCTCCAGTGACAGAGGCGTTGCCAGACGTCATTTCCTTGAGTTGCCTTTATTAGTTAGGCTAAAGGAGAAAGACCCTGTTGTATAGGCAGTCCTCAACTTATAACCATTCATTTAGGGACTGTTTCAAGTTATAACAGCACTGAAAAAAGTGATTTATGACCATTTTTCCTGCTTATAACTGTTGCAGCATCGCTGTGGTCACATAATCACAATTCTTGATGCTTGGCAACCGACTCATATTTATGACGGTTGCAGTGTCTCGGGGTCATGCGATCCCCTTTTGCGATGGGGAAGCAAGAAAGGTGGTAAAAATGGGGCAAAACCTAGTTAGCAAATGTCTTCCTTAGCAACAGAAATGTTGGGCTCCATTGTGGTCCTAAATTGAGGACAACCTGTAGTGGGTTTTGTTACCAAGGGCTGCCAATCAAACAAGGGATCATGGGTACATTCATGGTTTAGGCTGCCTCGTTAATTGGGAAAAAATATTCATGGAGCACAGTTGTTTATGAAAGGAAATTCGGACATGGATGACGAGGGCTGGCGGTTTCATACCTTGTTCCCCCATAAGTTGCTCGTTACCAGGACTGTAAGTGCAAAGGCTTTGCTATTTCGGATGTTAGCCATGCAAACAGACCGGAGAGAAGAATTGTTATTCAGTATAATGGACGTTGATGTGGCAAAATTGCTCCCTCAAGAAGAGTTTTCATTGGTGGTGTTGGAGGAAATAGAGGTAGTCCTAGATTTACAACCACAATTGAGCCCAAAATTTCTGTTGTTGAGTGGGTTTTGCCCCCACTTTTCTTGTCACAGATGTTAAGTCAGTGATGGCGAACCTTTTAGAGACTGAGCATTGTTGGGTGCCGGGTGGGTGTGGCCCATTGGCTGGGTGTGGCCAATTGGGTGGGCGTGGCCCATTGGGTGGGCGTAGCTGCGCTGGTAACTGCAGATTGGGTGGGACTAAAAAGTTCAATCAATCAATTCCAACTTTGCAAGATCTTTTTTTTCCCCATGAGAAGTTGAAATTGACTGATTGATTGAACCTTTTTTTTTTGCACATGTCGGCGGAGGCCTAAAGCGAAAAGGTTTTATAAAACCCAGCTGAAGGCCTAGGACTGGGGCGACGGCTCGCGTGCCATAGGTTCACCACCACTGTGTTAAGTGAATCCCTGAGGTTGCAAAGTTAGTGACAAGGTTGTTAAGTGAATCTGGCTTCCCCATTGACTTTGCTTGTCAGAAGGTTGCAAAAGAGGATCACATGACCCCGGGACACTGAGACCGTCATAAATATGAACCAGTTGCCAAATGTCTGAATTTTGATCACGTGACCATGGGGATGTGCAATGGCCATGTGAAAAACAGTCATAAGTCACTTTTTTTCAGAACGGTCACTAAACAAATGATTGTAAGTCAAGGACTACCTGTTCTGGGATAGGCTATCTATCCAAGATCAGAGGATATTTGTCTGTCTGTCTGATTCTCTCTCTTTGTTCCTTTCTATTCTTAGTCTTTATTTTCAGACAGGACTTTCCTCCATCTAACCCAAAGCTCACCGAGGCTTGAGCATGTTGTGATTATTACTGTAAGCTTGTAGAGAAATTTGTTTGTGCATGTTTTGTTCCTCAGTGGATGTTCTGAGCTGTTAATTTAGAGCAGAGATGCATTGGGGATGTTGAGGTTAAGTTCTTTGAAAGGTTGGTAGGGCTGGGATTTGGGGAAAACGAGGATCTCGGGGCCATAGTTTTCAAGATGCAATGTGCACAATTACCAACCAAGTGCATAGCTTGGCAGACAGTAACTGTCAGTAGCAAATATGGGTCTCCATTCCCAGATGGGACAACGGGAGGTGAAAGACCACGATGTAGGGTGTGTGTGTGTGATCCAGATCCAAATGGCCTAGTTGCTGTTTTCAGAGGGGAAACACTTCCATTGTTAAGTAGGACATACCTTAAAGGCTCATTAGGATTAGAACTGGCCAGAATCAATAGGTTAAAGGTAATTTATAGGGTTTTTAACTACTAATCACAATGATATTTTTTTTCCTTATCACTGTCCTGATAGCCCACTCTATGGGAACGTATATATCTGGGTCCAACATAGATTTCCTATGCTGGGCTAGAATTTGCGTTAAATAAATAAATAAAACAAACATCTTTTCTGGGACTCTTATATAATTACATTTTAACTCAGGTTTGTTTGCCATTGTGCACCCCACCCCCAGTTCAAATTAGCAGAATAACAGAATAACAAAGAGTTGGAAGGGACCTTGGAGGTCTTCTAGTCCAACCCCCTGCTCAGGCAGGAAACCCGTTTCAGATGAATGGATGTCCAGTCTTTTCTTAAAAACCTCCAGTGTTGAAGCATTAACACATTAAAGCATTAGGGAAGATTAAATATTCTGCTTTATATCATGGGGTGTCCTATTGCTGACTTATACATTCAAGATAACATTTAATGTCCTTCCGTGTTAAAACAAGTCCAGAATACAGGAAGTCCTTGACTTATGACCACAACTGGGACAGAATGTTGAGCAAAGAATTTGTTAAGTCAGGGATCCTCAACCTTGGCAACTTTAAGACTTGTGGACTTCAACTCCCAGAATTCCTCAACCAGCAAGTCTTAAAGTTGCCAAGGTTGAGGATCCCTGTGTTAAGTAATTTCTGCCTGATTTTATGAGCATTTTGCCCACAGTTGTTAAGTGAATCACATGGTTGTTAAGCAAATCTGGGCAGCTCCCATAGACCTTGCTTGTCAGAAGATGCCTGGGAAGGTTGCAGATGGCAATCATGTGACCCCCCCCAGGATGCTGCAATCATTGCAGGTACATGCCAGTTGCCAAGCTTCTGAATTTTGATCATGTGGACCATGGGGATTTTGTGCTGGTTGTATGTGTGAGCATCAGTTGTTAGTCACTTTTTTCAGTGCTATTGTAACTTTGAATGGTCATAAACAAATGGTTCTGTGTTGAGGACTATGTGTGCAATATGGAACAAGCTGAATTTTGCCAATACTGTATGAAAAAAAAACCCCTTTATGTCAGTCCTGTCTCACTTCAGAGTTGGGGGGTGGTTCATAAATCCTGATTACTTTGGGACTCAGGATTCAGGGAGACAGAATGTTCCCATTTCTTCTTTTTCATTCCCTTAAGACATTAGATAGGAAACGGGAGAGGTCTATTGAGCACTAAATACAGAATAGGACCACAGTACTTTAGGTGGTTTTTGGATACCTTCTGAGTCTCTTCTTCATTTTATTAGATGGCATAGAACCAGGAAGCTTTGAGCCTCTGTAATCCATTTGTAGAATAGTTACATCTGGATCATGTGACTTCTCCAATCCTTCAGTTTTTTAGGTGTTAAGTAAAATCAATATTGTTTCTTCCAAAATATCTTTCCTTCCTTCCTTCCTTCCTTCCTTCCTTCCTTCCTTCCTTCCTTCCTTCCTTCCTTCCTTCCTTCCTTCCTCCCTCCCTCCCTCCCTCCCTCCCTCCTTCCTTCCTTCCTCCCTCCTTCCTTCCTTCCCTCCCTCCATTTCTCTCTCCTCCCTCCCTCCTTTTCTCTCTCTCTCTCTGTCTCATTCTCTCTCTCTTGTTTTCAAATTGTACTTTATGGAGGGAGATGAATTATTGTAATTTTGGCGACCTTCTGACAAGCAAAGTCAATGGGAGAAGCCAGAGTCACTTTACAACCATATTACTAACTTAGCAACTGCAGTGATTCACTTAACAACTGTGGCAAGAAAGGTTGTAAAATGGGGCAAAGCTCACTTAACAACTGTTTTGTTTAGCAATAGAAATTTGGGGCTCAATTGTGGTCGTAAGTCAAGGACTACCTGTAAATGCTCTTGAAATGCTGAGTGGTAAGCTGTTGTGGTTTCTGATGTGCCTTCAGAGAATGATAAGCAGAATTTCTAAGCAATGCAATGTTAAGTGAATTGTGTCCAATTTTATGACTATGGTTGTCATGGTTGCTAACTGAATCACTGCAGTTATTAAATGAATCCTTAAATGGTTGTTAAATGAACCATGGGTTTCCCCCATTGTCTTTGCTTGTCAGAAGCCGGCTGGGAAGATCGCAAATGGTGACTACGCAACCCTGGGATGTGGCAAACATCGTAAATACATGCTGGTTGCCAAGCGCCCAAATGTTGACCATACGACTGTGGGGATGCTGCAACTGTCCTATGTGTGAAGACCAGTTGCAACTCACTTGCTTCAGTGCCGCTGTAACTCCGAATAGTCGCTAAACAAATGATTATAATTTGAGGACTTCCTCTGTGTTTCAATTCACGCAAAGCAAGCAAGGGACGTTATTTGTCCAAATCTTAAGAAGGAATTGAAACTGCCACGTTTCAGTTTGTGTGCATCTCACAAGGAAAAGATGTGTGAGATGTGTGCATCTCCTTGTGAGATGTGTGCATCTCATGAGGAAAAGTGTAAAGTGTGGACAGAAGGCATTGCCAAACTAGAGTCCTTCTGATGTGCTGGGACTACATTTCCCAGAATTCTCAGAGAGGATTATTGATTTATTTATTTACAGCTAATCCTCGACTTACCACAGTTCATTTAGTGACCGTTAAAAGTTACAACGGCAGTGAAAAAAGTGACTTATGGCTGTTTTTCACACTTACGACCGTTGCAGCAACCCTATGGGTCACGTGATCAAAATTCAGATGCTTGGCAACGGGTTCATATTTATGACGGTTGCAGTGTCCCCGGGTCACGTGATTCCCTTTGGCGACCTTCTGACGAGCAAAGTCAATGGGGAAGACAGATTCACTTAACAACCATGTTATTAACTTAATAACTGGAGGGGTTCATTTAACAACTGTGGCAAGGTTGTAAAATGGGGCAAAACTCACATAACAAATGTTTCACTTAGCAATGTAAATTTGGGGCAAAACCATTGGTGGGATTCAGCTGGTTTGCACCAGTTCAGCAGAACCGGTAACTAATTTTTTGTTGCCCAGGCCCAGAATGGACTTCCGGAAGTGGCATCCAGACAGAGAACTGGTTGTTCCCATATTTGAATCCCACAACTGGGCTCAATTGTAGCCGTAACTCGAGGCTACCTCTCTCTCTCTCTCTCTCTCCTCTCTCTCTCTCTCTCTCTGTTGTAAGTTTTGCTGCAAGGGAGGGAGGGAGGGAAGGAAGTCCCGCCTTAGCACTTGGCCAACAGCAGCCCTGCCATTGACTTTGCTTGTCAAAAGGTTGCAGAAGGGGATCACATGACCCTGGAACATTGTGACCATCATCAATATGAATCAGTTGCCAATGCCAAGCATCCAAATATGACCCACATGACCTTGGGCATGCTGCAATGGTCATAAGTGTGAACAATGGTCATAAGTCATTTCAGTGCAATTGCAACTTTGAACAGGTTTTTTTTTTTTTTTTTTGGTCATCAAGTTTTTGACACCTTGCTAGGTGGTACTCGAATATTGCCATATCCTAAAAGTGGTACAATCGGTGAAAAGGTTGAAAAGCCCTGCTCTAGGCGGCTTACAATATTAAAAAAAAACTATATATAAATAGAATGCTACAAAATTATAAGATAGAAAATGCGACAGTTAAAAGATGGGGAGGGAGACAATAGGATGAGCAGAGTAGAGAGGTGGGGATAATAAAGCCCCTGCTTCGAAGCTCCAAGCCAACGGACAGTGTCAGATCTGTAGGGTCTTTCCAAAGGGAAGGCGGGGTGGTTGAGGAAGGTTAATGGACAGAAATGTAGAGAATCTGAATAAAAGAATGGCAGCTTAGAATTAGGCACCCCGTGTCATCTATTGTATAAAAAGGGGAGGGGCAGGAATGGACGTCGTTTTCCTTCTGATGTGCTTCCAATCAATAATCACATAACGAGTCCCTCGTAAAACAAAGTTGGAACAAGAAGAATCTACTTTGCCAACGAGGCCTTCAGCTGAGTCAATACATGTTATCTTTATCATGCTGGGACAGGAAAAGCTTTATTTGCTGACAAATCTCTGGGTGTTGTGAGAAATAATGGTTGTGAATTATCTCAAACCGATAGCTGCGCAGCAGGGTGATGGGCCCTGTGACAAAATGGCTTTAGAAACACCATCTGGCAGAAAACACCCAAGGAGAGGAGCCTCAGAGATACCCCCATGTACAGTTTTTATAGAGTTTAAGTCACTTATGAAGTAAAGGAGAAGGCGTAAACTGGCTTCAACGTCAGGAATGGTGCTGGTTTGCATAGAAAAAAAGAAATGTTGCTGAAGATTTTTATGGTGGACCAAAACAGTCTGCCTTTAAGGGGCTAGGGCAGGGGTAGGCAACCCAAAACACTCAAAGAGCCACTTGGACCCGTTTCCCACCGAAAACAAAACACTGGGAGCCGCAAAACCCTTTTGATATCTAAAATGAAGATAACACTGCATATATCCTTTTTTACCTTTATTATAGGGGTGTGTGTGTGTATGTATATGTATGTGTGTGTATTATATATATATATATATATATATATATATATATATATATATATATATATATATATATATATATATATATATATATATATATATATATATGAATGCTTTTGTTTGAATCCAAATTTTGAAATATATATATATATATATATAGGGAGTTCAGACAGATTGGTCTGATTGTGAACACCTTGACATTTTCAACTGCCATACTGCAGTTTACTCTTTTTTACAATATCTCTTGCCTTGCCGCCCCCAACTAGGGGCATAGAGCAGGCTCAAGTTGCAACTGCGAAATATTTTTATATCCAAATTTCTTTTTTCTGACAAAGAGTAAAGAATTAAATTGGGAGACCAAGATGGACCATTTCTGGCTTTTTTGCCTTCATCAGTTAGCCATACCCTTTATGGGATTCGAACCTGGGCAGTTATACATACTAGTCAGTGATATATATATATGTAGGTCTTTGGTCATTCGGGTTCTCTCCCGCGTAAAATTGGAAGTGTCCTGGCGACGTTTCGACAAAGTCGCCAGGACACTTNATATATACACACACACACACACACACACACACACACACCTATAATAAAGGTAAAAAAGGATATATGCAGTGTTATCTTCATTTTAGATATCAAAAGGGTCTCTCTCTCTCCCTCCCTCTCCCTCTCTCCCTCCCTCTCTCTCTTTCTGCCCTTGGTCTGCCAGTCCTCTTCCCCCACTCTCTTTCTTTCTTTCTTTCTTTCTTTCTTTCTTTCTTTCTTTCTTTCTTTCTTTCTTTCTTTCTTTCTTTCCTCTCTCTCTTTCTCCCCCTCCCCCCCTCTCTCTTTCTTGCTCTCTCTCTCTCTCTCTCCCCTCTCTCCGATCTTCTGCTCACCTGGCAAGCTGGCTTCAAGTTGTTCTCCAACAAGCTCAGGGGTAGGCAACCTCGGCTCTTTTATGACTCATGGACTTCAACTCCCAGAATTCCTGAGTCAGCATAGCTGGGCTAGCTAGCTCTCTCCTGCCCTTCCTGCTTCCTGATTCCTGCAGAGATGCAGAAAAGGAGGAAGCCCTTTTCAGCTTGTCGGAGAAAACCGTGAGTCCACTGTCTTTTACACACACACACACACACACAAAGAGAGAGAGAGAGAGACAGAGAGAGAAGCAGGGAAGCGCAAGTGCCTCTCTCTGTCTCTGTCTCTCTCTGCAAATGGCAGAGGAGGCTGGGAGCCACAGGGGAAGGCTCAAAGAGCCGCATGCGGCTCCGGAGCCGCATGTTGCCGACCTGTGGGCTAGGGGAGGAAGGTATAATTTCCCTGCATAACATTGCTTTGGATTGTGAGGTGGGCAGCATATACATTTATTAAACAAATATATAATTCACAAAGAGGTCGGAATTGTTTGAGGGGGTTGACCGTCGTATCAGTCCTGGTTTTCATGTGGCCTCTTGGGAAAACTAATTCTCTATCCTGATTTAAAATCGTAGAATAAAGGAGGGGTGTGGATTGGAGAATAGGGTCTACACTGCTTTTTCCTCGTTTTTCTGAAAGCTTTCTTCTCTTCCATAAGGCTACATTTTCTATTTAATTCTCAGGTTGAATGACTTTTGATTGTGTTTTTGAGATTCCATTATTATTGCTAAGTTGGAAGGGGGTGATTGTCAGTGGTGTTATTATTATTTTTATTCCGGCACACATATTTGAATCACTCTGAATCACAGCTGAATCCATGCACATATCTGAATCACTGTGTGGTCATCTTAGCTATGTTCTAAGAAAACCTAGGAAGAGTTCTTTAGGCTGAATTGAACCATGGATAACCAAGAATAACAAAGTTGGAAGGGACCTTGGAGGTCATCTAGTCCAACCCCCTGCTCAAGCAGGAGACCCTATACCATTTCAGAGAAATAGTTGTCCAATCTCTTCTTAAAAAGCTCCAGTGTTGGAGCCCCCACAACTTGTGAAGACAAGCTGTTCCACTGGTTAATTGTTCTCACTGTTAGGGAATTTCTCCTTAATTCCAGACTGCTTCTCTCCTTGATTAGTTTCCATCTGTTGGAAAATAGGTTGACATACCAAGAAGTGCCAGGCATTGGAGAAATAGCTGTAACGAAAAGTAGGGCATTCACACATCCCCTTGTCCATGTTGCAGTTAAGGTAAGTCCAGAAGTCCATGATAATGTTGCTCCCTTTTTTTTTTCTCTTTCCATCAGAAACTGAAATGCAATCTGTTTTCCATTAACTCTGAATGGCAATGGTTAAAAAAAGGAAGCCAAAAAATATGTTTGGCACAGTTGTCAGTCCTGATGAGTTCTACTTACCAATATTTCCCTTTTCTTTCTTTTTCAGGGTTTTGTTTTGTTTTGTTTCCTTTCATTTTCACCTTTAGGAGTAACGGCCACTACAAAGAAAACTCAGGATGAAAAGATGGCTGACTTCTTGTTACCACTGGGTACTAACAACTTTCACCGGTTCACACCCGAATCCTTATCGGAGATTGAAAAGCGGATCTCGGCAAAGGTCGGAAAGGATGCCAAGCAGGAATATAGAGAGCAGGTGGGAGAGGAAGAAAAACTGCGGCCACAGTTTGACTTGCAAGCATGCAAGAAGCTGCCAGACATCTATGGATCTCCCCCATCCGAGCTCATCGGGGAACCACTGGAGGACATTGACCCCTTCTACGGAGATCATAAGGTCAAACCCGTCACCTCTGCACTTATGATTAAGAATAATGGAAGGGAATGAGGTAGAAGGGTATTTCTCACAGGAAATAATTTCCTTCCTGGATGAAGGACCTGAGAACTACTGTGTTTCCCTGAAAATAAGACCGGATCTCATATTAATTTTTGCTCCAAAAGACACATTAGGGCTTATTTTCTGGTTAGGTAGGGCTTATATTTGGGGAAATACGGTACTAAATGCGTCTGTCTGGCTGATGGTCTTAACTGGGTCTTATTTTGGCGGTGGGGCTTATATTACGAGCATCCTGAAAAATCATGCTAGGTCTTATTTTCCAATTGGGTCTTATTTTGAGGGAAACACGGTATCAGGGTCAAATTCCTGATAGCTAAGATGGGTGGGGTCCAAACAGGAGAATTGCAATATTATCATTAATAATAATAATAATAATAATAATAATAATAATAATAATAATAATAATAATAATAATAATAATAATAATAGTAATGTTGTTTGTGTACAGGTAGTCCTTGACTTACAACCACAGCTGAGCCCCAAATTTTTGTTGTGGAGATGGTTCTTAAATGAACTTCACCACACTTTATGACGTTTCTTGCCGTAGCTTTTAAGTAAATCACTGCAGTTGTTAAGTTGACAACATGGTTGTTAAGTGAATCTGGCTTCCCCAATTGATATTGCTTGTCAGCAGGGGATCCTGTGACCGAGGGACACTGCAACTGTCATAGCTACCTGTATGAATCAAGTTGCCAAGCGTCTGAATTTTGATCATGTGACCATGAGGATGTTGCAACAGTTATAAGTGTGAAAAACTGTCATAAGTTACCTTTTTCAGTGCTGTTGTAACTTCAAATGGTCACTAAATGAACTATTATAAATCGAGGACTACCTGTATATGTTTATACTATTTCAAATAAAATCGGGGTTGGGGGTGGATGTTGAGTAGACGAAAAATAAAAGTGAGATATAATCTTATAACGCCTGATTTATTATGCTTGCTTGTTCTGGAGAGCCACTACTTTTCTGTCCTGCCCTTTCAAGGCAATTTTTATACCAGATGCTCATGTTTGCAGAAAACATTAACCAATGTTCATGACCCCAAGCCATTAATTTGGCAAGTCTATATAAAATTGGTGAATGGGAGAACAGGAATGGACAACAAAAGCTGGTGGAATTGATCTTACCTTTATTGTTTTTAGTCATGAAGCTATGATGGCATTATTTCTTTTGGTCTCAAGAAGACAGAATAGAATAGGATAGGATAGGATAGGATAGGATAGGATAGGATAGGATAGGATAGGATAGGATAGGATGGAATAGAATATGGAATGGAATAGAAAAAGAAATGGAATATGAAATAGAACAGAACAGAGTAGAATAGAATATGGAATGGAATAGAAAATGGAATGGAATATGAAATAGAACAGAACAGAGCAGAACATAATAGAATAGAATAGAATATGGAACGGAACAGAACAGAATAGCTTATTTGGCCAAATGTGATTGGATGCACACGGACTTTTTCTCTGGTGCAGAAGCTCTCAGTGTACATACAAACAACAAAGTAATATAATCATAAGATACCAATAGTAGAAGGTAAAAGAAAAGATGAGAAGGATAATAGTAATGCAGCCGTATTACCTACAAAGAAGAAAAAGTACAGGTGGAGAAGAGGTTAATTCCTTTTGTTTACTACTCAATTGTTTTGCATTACCCCACTTGATATGGATTTTGGAACAGACTATTTTTTTTGTACTTCTGATCTTTTTGCGTATGCATAATTTGATCTTTAGCTTTCTGCATCCTAAGGGTACTTTCTATGTGATGCTTTAGTTCCACAGGAATATATAGTCTCTTTGTCCTTCCAAGATGCTGGATTGGGAATGATCTAGTTTTTTTGACCCAGCAAACCTCTGCATTAGCTTAGTCAATCAATACCAGATGCTTCAATGTCCTCAGGACTGACCCCTCATTAATTTTTTCACCTTTACTCTATGGATGAACCTCAGCCTTGCATAGGGTCCTCTGGACTTTTCAGTCCCAATGTAATTAGAAATGCTTTATTGGAATGGGCTGATCTTTGCATTTTATTAATAATTTTTGCATCTGGTTAACAAAATAGGGGCAGGCCTGGTTAATACTCTTGGTAAAAACAAAGCTATAGGCTACACCAAGAAGTTTAAAATATATTAGAAAAAAGCAGCAGTAGGTCACTTCCATATTTGGCCATGAAGAGTACTTGGATGTGTCCATTAAAGCTGGGGTCCCCAACCTCGGCAACTTTAAGACTGTGGACTTCAACTCCCAGAAGTTGAAGTTCACAAGTCTTAAAGTTGCCAAGGTTGGGGACCCTTGCATTAAAATCTCCAGAAATTAAACTCTACTTGAAGGGAATTTTACCTTTCATAAGAAAACGTTTGCTGATCACTTAAACAAACCATTGTTAAATGGGGCAGCTAAATAGTTAAAGATCTGTTCAGGATTATAAACTATGATGTCATAACAGGTGCCCCACAACTGAGCATTTTTTAATTTTGTAGACTTCAAACTCCCAGAATTCTCAGCAACGGCTGTGCTAACAAGGGAATTCTGAAAGTCCAAACATCTGGAAGTTACACATACTGGGGGATAACTGATTGCATTTGAATTTTATGTTGGATTCAACATAACCAGGTTCAACTTCCTTTCAGCAATGATGGATTGTGATCAGCCACTTCTTCGATTCATTCAGTATAGAGTACTTTTATACCTTGGCACATGACTGCTTCAAAACTCGTCAAGTTTGGTATTTGACGCATTTTGAAGAAGAAATTTTGTCCCGGTAATCGTCTTTCTCCTGCTGACCTCGGCTGCCTCATGATTGGCTAGTTCTACTGGCTGAAATAATGGGTCATGAGCAGTGGTGGGGTTCAAATAGGTGAACAATTGGTTCTCTGTGTGGGATGCCACTTCCGGAAGTCCATTCTGGGCCTGGGGAACAAAAAATTAGCTACCGGTTCTGCTGAAGTGGTGCGAACTGGCTGAATCCCACCACTGGTCATATGATGAGTCACGTGATTTTTCTCGGTACTCATTGGTTTTATTATTTGTTGCGTCTTCTGGAACAAATTGCCAACGGGTAATGAGGTACCACTGTACTAATTTATAATATGGTTTAGTGCAGGGGTAGGCAACCTCAGCTCTTTTATGACTCATGGACTTCAAGTCCCAGAATTCCATGAGTCATAAAAGAGCCGAGGTTGCCTACCCCTGGTTTAGTGTATTGTTTGAATTAAACCATAACAAAATATGCCCTCTAGAGTCTTTTGCTAGTTAGATATGCGACATATAAATTTAATAAAGAAAATAAATTAAAACAATAAAATGAATCTTTCCCTCTGTGATAATGTGATCTAAATTGCTATAGGTAATCCTCTTTTTATGATCATTTGTTTAGCGACCATTTGAAGTCACGATGTCACTGAGAAAAGTGACTTATGATGAGCCCTTGAACTTACAATCTTTGCAGGGCCCCGCAGTTACATGATTTGGCTGCTTATCAACCGGCATGCATTTATGACAATCACAGTGACCCACAACTATGGGATGGCTGTTTGTGACCTTCCCAGCTGACTTCTGACAAACCAAGTCAATGGGGGAAGTTGTCAGGAAGGTTGCAAATCACTGTCATGTGATGTCTGGCTTTATGATGTACCACTTAATGATGGATTTTCCACTCCCGGTTGTGTTCATAAAACGAGGACTACCTGTATGTCTTGATCCAGCCTATCTCAAAGGACAAAGGACAGTTGTTATGGAACTAACATTTAAGATAGGACTATTATCTGAGCTGCATTACAAAAAGGAGGGGGAGAGGGGATATAAAGATGGAAATATATATATATATTTCCACAAAACGCCTTTGAATCTTAAGGCTCAGCAGAGACTTGAGTAGTATTTTTAATTTTAGGAATTTTAGGAATTTTTGCAAGTGAGTACTGTACAACTCAATAAAAGAGAATACAAGTAGTCCTTGACTTACGGCCACAATTAATCCCAAAATTTATGTTGCTGAGCGAGAGATTTGTTAAGTGAATTTTACCCCATTTTAACAACCTTTCTTGCCACAGTTGTTAAATGAACCCCTCCAGTTGTTAAGTTAGTTACATGGCTGTTAAATGAATCTGGCTTCCCCATTGACTTTGCTTGTCAAAAATTGGCAAATGGTGATCACATGACCCAGGGACTCTGCAACTGTCATAAATATGAGTCAGTTGCCAAGCATCTGAATTTTGATCATGTAACCATGAACATTTTGCAATGGTCATAAGTGTGAAAAACTGTCATAAGTCACTTTTTTCAGTGCCGTTGTAACTTCGGTCTCTAAATGAATTTGAGGACTATCTGTATGTATAGCTCAGGGTTAAATACTCTGAACTTTATTGTTTGCTTGCAGTATTTCATTACCCCACTAGCTAACATCACTGTTAATGAGTATGGAGTTTGCTCACTGTTTATTCAGGTAGCTTGTATATTATTTAGAAAAGCTTGTTTATATACCAAGCAGGGGTGTAGTTTTTCCTTGATTAGAGTATTGTTCTCTGCTTGTTTGTCTGGTGTATATCTCTGTTTATCTGGGTGTTGAATCCAGGAAGTGTTCTGGATTCTTTTTTCCTTCTTGGTTTTTTTGTTGTGTCCTTTGAATAGTGTGTAAATATGGTTTATTTCTACATGGCTGTGGATGGCTAATTTGTCTGAATGGCAAGCTTCCAGGAATTTCCTAACATTTTGGGATTTAGCTTGGTCTAGGATGCTACCAATTTTCCAGTTAGTGAGTATATGTCTGGGCTGCCTACACATGAAATAATTGTGATCTTCTTTTTCTTCAAGGCATTTTGCTATACACAATGAGTAATATATGTTATGTGATAGCAGTGGCAAGAATAGCTGAACAAAGCTAGGGAGATTCCTAGAAGCTGATCAATTCTCATTGCTGGCTAGCAATAAATCTATAAAAAACAGTTTCTATGCAAGAACATTTTGGTGGGGTAATGAATGCTGCAAGCGTTATTGAATTATAGAGCAAAATGCAGAAAAGTTTCTCTTTGGAAGATCACTTTACTAGGTAGATTTGATTACATTTCAGTAGATCATGTGTTTTCCCCAGCCATATAAATTTAGTGATGTTTATTCTTGTTGGGTCTTTGCTATCTACTCACCTTTTAAAGGCATAGCTGGACTTAGCAAAATAATAATAATTTTTTTTTGCAAATTTACTTTTCTGTGAAAACACTGAAAAAACAAAGCTTAAACTGGAATTTTAAAGGGGGGTATTATCTGAAATAATAAATTAATCTGAAAGGTCAATTGATTTTTTTAAAAAGATTACATAAAAGTTATGGTCCAGGAAATCTTTCTTCTTGCTTTGGAAGTGATAATAAGCATCTAGGTTATTGTGATGAAAAGTAATTGAAAAGGGGAACAGAGCCCCCCCTCACTTTATTATCTCTCTCTCTCTCTCTCTTTATTATCTGTCTCTCTTTCTCTCTCTCTTTTTTATTATCTCTCTGTATTTCTGTTTCTCTCTTTGTCTCTTTTGCTCTCTTCATTATAGCTCTCTCTTTATCTCTCTGTGTTTCTCTCTTTGCCTCTTTCTCTCTCTTTATTATAGCTCTCTCTCTCTCTCTCTCTCTCTCTCTCTCTCTCTCTCTCTCTCTCTCTCTGTTTCTCCTTATCTCTCTCTCTGTTTCTCTGTCTCTCTGTCTCTCTCTCTCGCTTTTTATCTCTCTTTTTTTCTCTATTTCTAAAATAAATTTATAAATTTTATTTTTAGATATGCAACAATCCTCTATGTAGCACAGTCAGAATAATGGCAGCTATGCCTCTGCTTGTTCATTTTGCTCATAAAACATTCAATTGTACTTTTGTGTATAAATATTTATCCTGGTATCTAAACATCACTTTCAGAAAGAACAATATGAACCGTATGTTGACTGGAAAATAATGTCTAGTTTGCTTTTACAAGTAGCATGATGTGCAGTAGCTTAAACTCATATCTAACTAAATGTGTTGACTCCCTGCATTCCCAAGTAAAAGTTGTGGCTACTTTTAAGAGTTGTAATAACTTTAATGAGTGGTTTCTTTAAAGTAGCAACACCTTTCTTTTTTACCCTAATTCAACTAGAAGCGTAAAGAGAATCTGGCTGTTTTAATAAACAGCATAGAGGTTTGGGGGACATTTGAAGCACTGAATAATTTCTGAAGAAATAGAAATAGCTATTGCTTGCGTAATGTGAGTTTTTAATCCAGACCTTAATATTTGTTTATCTTCTCCTTTGTTTTTCCAGACATTTATAGTACTCAACAAAGGGAAGACGATCTTTCGATTTAGTGCCACTCCTGCCTTGTATATTCTTAGTCCTTTTCATCGAATCAGAAGAATAGCAGTTAAAATTCTGGTACATTCATATCCTTTTACCTGTTTATTTCTTGACCAATGTAGTTAGAATAACAGAATAAGAGAATTGGAAGGGATGTTGGAGATCTTTTAGTCTAACCCTCTGCTCAACGGGAGACCTTATACTTTTTCAGACAAGTGGCTGTCCAATCTCTTCTTAAAAACCTCCACTGATGGAGCACCCACAACTTCTGAAGGCAGGTTGTTCCACTGATTAATTGTTCCCCCTGTCAGGAAGTTTCTCCTTAGTTCTTCTCTCCTTGATTAGTTTCCACCCGTTGCTTCTTGTCCTGCCTTCCGCTGCTTTGGAGAATAGCTTGACTCCCACTTCTTTGTGGCAACCCCTGGAACACTGCTATCATGTCACCCCTCGTCCTTCTCTTCATTTCATTAGTCGCTGAACAGTAACAAGTCATACGAACTTCATTGAGTTGGTTGCTCTTATTTATTTAGAGCTGGGCCTTGAGGGTGTCTTCCAAATATTTTGAAATATAGCTCCAAGATTATTATTTTTTTTTACTTTCACAGACTCAGTCACAGATCAGAGATTATAGAAACTGTAATCCAAAACATCTGGAAGACACCATATTGCTTCCTTCTGCTCTTCTTCTTCTGAATATATTCATAGTTGCTGACTGTTAGACATTAAAAACCTTTTTGGGGGGAGAAGGAGGTATGTTAAATGAAACAAAATCTCTCAGTTCTATAAACCAAGAGAGCTGAATATTTTTTTAAAAACTTGCATACATAATAGAAGTTGAACACTTTGAATATTTCCCCCTTTATTTTGCATAATACCCTTTTGCAGATTCCTTTTTATTTTGCATAATTTTTGTTATGCTATGCTTATCGTGGGAAGGGACCACTTTTAGCCATCAAATATTGTGTACCCAAGGTGGTACCCGTAGTGGTGTGTTTCAAAAAGTAAGTCTGATCGTTGAGCTCCTGCAAGTATATTTATTTTTATTCATTAACTCTTCAGACTTTTAAAAGGTTTAAAAAAAACGGATGAAATTGTGCTTTTGGTTTAAAAGAATGCTTAAATAGAGGGGGAGTCGTAATCTATGCCGACTAACTTATTATGCACTGGATTTATGCATATATGTTAATTTTTAATTTTTGAAGCACGAACAATTTTTGAAGAATGCATACAAAGCCTGTTTAAACCTTGTCTATTTACTTGTCATGGGTGAACATAATAAATGGGTAAGTGTGTATTTAATTTTTGTTTTTTAAATGAGTGACCTATACTTTTAAAAACTGATCAACTCCCACAACTGCAAAAGATGCAGCTTTTCCTGATAAAGTGACACAAAGAGAATGTATTTCAATTATGCACTGATGAAACTGTTAGCTATATTGTATTTTGAAATTTAATGAAATCTCTTTGTTGTGTTGAATTATACATTTTGCTGCTCCTTTTTTTTATACCCTGAGATTGTTGAACAGAAAAAAAAATACCTATCCTGACTTCATCCTATAAGTTATTAGTGGGATTAGGTTGTGGTGCCCAGCAGGTACTTGAAATAGATGCTATAATACAATGGATAACTTTTGTTCTTCATAATGTTCTTCTGATTCCAGTTTGCACACCATGCATTGGACAATATTTTTTGCCTTATATGCTGGTTTACCCAAACTCATGGCTAGTTTATGGGCCAGTGTGCCATATGCATCCAGAGACCAAGGTTAACTAAATCGAGGTTAAGCCAGAATTGAGAACAATGGTTGAGAACAGTGGTGGTGAACAGTCTATTATTAAATCCAACTATAATTTGACTTAACATAAGGAAGCTTCTAACTAACTTGTCTTCTCCAAATGTCCAATCAGTAGTCATCTGATAGGCCCCACCTATCAATGTAAGCAGGCCAGACAAAACTCCAGCCTTGGAATCCTGTGTTTTTTTTAAAACCAGATCAGAGTCAGGTGGTGCATTTGCCCAAAATATAAGACTTGCTTTGTTATAAAGAAATGAGCCTATTTTGGGTCAGTATATTGTATGACCCCCTAGAACAGGATGATGTATATTATGAGATGCAGCCCCTGAATATTAGGCCTGTGTGAAGTGATTACGGGCTGTCCTTGACTTACAACCATTGGCTTAGTCACTGAAGTTACAACAGCACTGAAAAAAGTGAACCTATGACTGTTTTTCACACTTTAGACCAGGGGTAGGCAACCTTGGCTCTTTTATGACTCGTGGACTTCAACTCCCAGAATTCCTGAGCCAGCCATGCTGAGAGGAAAGGGAGAGTTTCCAAGCTGAGCCATGCTGGCTCAGGAATTCTGGGAGTTGAAGTCCACGAGTCATAAAAGAGCCAAGGTGGCCTACCTCTGTTTTAGACTGTTGCAGTAGCCCCATGGTCACATGAAAAAATCGATGTTTCGTAACTGGTTCATCTTTATGACAGTTGCAGTGTCCCTAGATCATGTGATCCCCTTTTATGACCTTCTGACAAGCAAAGATAATGGGGAAGCCAGATTCACTTAATCATTGTGTTACTCACTTAATAACTACAGTGACACATTTAACAACTACGGCAAGCAAGGTCATAAAATGAGGCAAAAATCACATAACAACTGCATTTCTTAGCAGAAAATTTGGCCTCAACTGTGGTCATAAGTGGAGGACTACCTGTGCTATTAGCTTCAACAGAGGGCTTCAGGACATAGTGGATTTGTTTTGATTTACTTTGCTGATCAAAAGAGACCACCTAGTTTTATTCTCATAAAGCAATTAGGGTGGTCCTGAACTGCTTCAGCTTTAGTGCTATGGTGGAATTGTACTTTTACTTTTGCCCAATGCTTCCAGCATGCCTGAATACTATCTGCCATGCCCTAAATAGGTGACTTGACAGAACAGAACAGAACAGAACAGAATAACAGAGTTGGAAGGGACCTTGGAAGTCATCTAGTCCAGGGCTTTTCAACCTTTTCACACATTGTACCACTTTTAGGATATGGCAACATCCGAGTACCACCAGTCGCCTAGCAAGGTATCAAAAACTTGATGACCAAAAAAAAAAAAGAGAAAAAGTGATAAAGTACAGGTAGTCCTCAACTTCCAACAGTTCGCTTAGTGACTGTTCGAAGTTACAATGGCACTGAAAAAAGTGCCCCCCAAGCCACAGCCGAGCAAGATACCTGCCTGCCTACCCGGCGGCGCTCTTCCTCCAGTCCGAGGTTTTCATTGTTGTGAGCATTTCTGTTGAGGATTGGCAGCAGGGGTGGTGGGGTGGGGGTGTGTTTGGTTTTTATTCCCCCCCCATCTGCTGGGTGGTTGCAGCAGGTTTTGGTCACTTCACATGACCCTGGGACACTGTGACCGTCATAAATATGAATCAGTTGCCAAGCATCTGAATGTAAATCACAAGACCCTGGAGAGGCTGCAACATTCCAGCTGATTCGGCGCTTCTTATGGGCTCAGCAGAAGTGTCAGGATCAGCGCCGAGCTCCAGCTGGAGCCTGGCACTGATCCTGGCGCTTCCGCTGAGCCCTGACAGCCCTGCAGCTCCAGCCGTCTCTCGCTCAGGCTTGTGCGGTGCTGCCACCGGTTCAGCTCATTCCCCTCCCCCGCTATCACTTTTCTAGGATGGTCGCGTACCACCTGCCAGGTGCCAATGTACCACAGGTGGTACCCGTGCCACTGGTTGAAATGCCCTGATCTAGTCCACCAGGCAGGAATCCCTATACCATTTCAGACAAATGGCTGTCCAGTCTCTTCTTAAAAACTTCCGATATTGGAGCATTCACAGCTTCTGGAGGCAGGTTGTTCCACTGGTTAATTGTTCTCACTGTCAGGAAATTTCTTCTTATTTCTAGATTGCTTCTCTCCTTGATTAGTTTCCATCCATTGCTGGAAATCAGATGATCTGGTTTGGTTATTTGGAGAAGACAAGCTAGTTAGAGGCTTCCTTGGGCTAAGTCGGATTATATTTGGATTTAATGAACAGTGGTTCTGAACAGCCTATTATTAAATCCAAATATAATCTGACTCAGCATAAGGAAGCTTCTAACTAGCTCGTCTTCTCCAAATGACCAAATCAGGTCTTTCCCAAGCTGCATGGGAGAAGGCCATGAGGACTCTGAAACAGGGCAAGATGCTTCTAAACATGAAAGGATCATGAATGAAGGCAAATATACAGGTCACAGGATAGGGATAAAGGTAATGGTGATAATGATGCAAAATCGTATTTGGATCAGTCACCAGGACCAGAGAAAGCATCGTGTTGCTTCTTAAAACAGCTTAAAAGAGGAGCTAACCCTAATAATGCTGCAATGTGCAATCTGCCGCCTTAGTTTGATGTTTAAGTGAAGATTTCATTATCTCCACTCCTCTACGGCCCTTCTTTATGTGCAGGTAGTCCTCGACTTACGACCACAATTGAGCCCCAAATTTATGTTGCTACGCGAGACATTTGTTGAGTGATTTTTGCCCCGTTTTATGACTTTTCTGGCTACAGTTGCTAAATGAAGCATTGCAGTTGTTAAGTAAATCTGGCTTCCCGTTGACTTTGCTTGTCCGTAAGTCCCGAAGTTGATCACATTACCCTGGGATATTGCAACTGTCCCTCACAGGCCAAGCATCTGAATTTTGATCCTGTGACTAAGGGGATGCTGCGGTGGTTGTAAGTGTGAAAAACAGGCGATAAGTCACTTTTTTTCAGTGATATTGTAACTTTGGACCATCACTAAATGAACTATTGTAGGTTGAGGATTACCTGTATTGGAGCCTTGGTGGTGTAGTGGTTAGAATGCAGTATTGCAGGCTTACTCTGCTCACTGCCAGGAGTTCGATCCTGATGGGGCTCATGGTTGATTCAGCCTTCCGTCCTTCCGAGGTCGGTAAATTGAGGACCCAGATTGTTGGGGGGCCATAGGCTGACTCTGTAAATTGCTTAGAGAGGGCCATAAAGCACTGTGAAGCAATACATAAGTCTGAGTGCTAATGCTATCTCTCTATTTCTCTATCTATCTATCTATCTATCTATCTATCTATCTATCTATCTATCCCTGCCCCCCTATCTATCTATCTATCTATCTATCTATCTATCTATCTATCTATCTATCTATCTATCTATCTATCTATCTATCTATCTATCTATCTATCTATCTATCTATCTATCTATCTAATGTCTGTCTCTATCCATCCATCCATCCATCCATCCATCCATCCATCCATTTATCTGTCTGTCTGTCTGTCTCCATCCATCATCCATCCATCCATCCATCCATCCATCCATCCATCCATCCATCCATCCATC
>NW_015386392.1:3948105-3956512 GCF_001527695.2 Protobothrops mucrosquamatus | reverse complement strand
TCTCTCTCTCTCTCTCTGAATGAATCTAAATGAGGACCCAGATTGTTGGGGGGGGAGCAACAGGCTGACTGTAAACCGCTCAGAGAGGGCTGTAAAGCACTGTGAAGCAGCATATAAATCCAAGTGTTATTGAGATTTTATTGGGGATCTGTAGCAGCAGATCAAAACTCCTTATTCATCTTCAGACCCCAGTGTGCCACCAAAAATGGCCTTGCAGCACTTTCCTTTCATGGCTGATTTTGGTCTTCTTGCCTCAAAACTCCGTGACCACTGACTAGGGTAAGTGCATATGCATAAATGTAGAGATGCTGCAAACACATCGCACACAATTTAAGTTCCATTTTTTCAAGGATTATGAAATGTAATACAGGTAATCCTTGATTTACAACCATTTGTTTAGTGACTGTTCAAAGTTACAACAGCACTGAAAAATAGTGAGCTATGACTTTTTCCACATTTACCGCCGTTGTAGCCTCCCCATGGTCATGTGATCAACATTCAGATGCTCGGTAACTGGCATGTACTTATGATGGTTGCAGCATCCCAGAGTCACGTGATCCCCTTTTGTAACCTTCTGACAAGCAATATCAATTGGGGAAGCCAGATTCACTTAACAACCGTGTTACTAACTTAACCATTGCAGTGATTCACTTAACAACTGTGGCAAGAAAGTTCATAAAATGGGGCAAAATTCACTTAACTTTCTTGCTTAGCCACATAAATTATGGCTGTAAGTTGAGGACTCAGTTGTCGACATATGTCGAGGACTACCTGTACAGTGCTGTAAGGGTAAGGGTAAAGGTACCATTTCACATTTTCTGCAGACAATTCAGCTTTTCAGAGGTAACTTCAGACTTGCTGTTCTTCTTTGAGAGAAGATTGGGGATGTTGTCTTGTAGCTAAAGACTAGACAAAGAGATATTAAGATATCTTATCCCAGTGGTGGCGAACCTATGGCACGGGTGCCAGAGGCGGCACTCAGAGCCCTCTCTGTGGGCATGCATGCTGTCGCCCCAGTCCTAGGCCTTTAGCTGGGTTTTATAAAACCTTTTCGCTTTAGGCCTCCGCCACCGTGTGCAAAAAAAAAAAAAAAGGTTCAGTCAATTTCAATTTCTCGTGGGAAAAAAAGATCTTGCAAAGTTGGAATTGATTGATTGCATTTTTTAGTCCCACTCAGTCTGTCGTTACCACCGCAGCCACGCCCACCCAATGGGCCACGCCCACCCAGCACTAGATGATGCATAAGTGGGTTTTGGGGTGCAGTTTGGGCACTCAGTCTCTAAAAGATTCGCCATCACTGTCTTATCCCTTATCAGTTTTGAAAAGAAGTGATTTTCAGGTCTTATTGCATAATTAAGCATCTAACTGGATGTGTTTCTCATTTGTGAGTTCAATACAAACAGGAATTGTCCCGCTTTTGTGATATAGCTAGCTGAACTTAGAGGATCCTAAAAGTTAAACAGGGTTGAATCTGTGGGGTCCTTGATGTTCTCTGAGCTTGGTGATTTTCTTGCAGATGTTTCGTTACCAAACTAGGTAACATCATCAGTGCACCTAATTCACTACTTACTTAGACACTGAAACACCTGCAAGAAAATAGCTAAACTCAGAGAACAACAAGGACACTAAAATATAACCCTAAGCTACAAATATTCTCAGTAAGGTTGTAGGGTAGCCTGAAAGAAACAATCCTGGAAGAAGACAAGTCTAACGATTTCATATTTCTATCACAAAAAAAAGGAATTGAGTTTTAATTTATACATAAAAAAAATGCAACAAACTTGACATTATGCACAAGAATTATTTACATGTTAACATTAGTCATTTCCCCCTGGAGCCTTTATGCCAGCAGAAAATTCTAAGAATTAGATGCAAAGGCAGCCCAGAATAATTTAGCCACCCCAATATCAACCTAAGACCTGGTGGATAACAGTTGCACTGTAAGCAAACAGGCAGACGCTTTTTGGAAGATGGTTTGCAGAGCTGAGCTGAGGGTCAGGGTTTTTTTGCTCCCAGCTATATTCCTTGGCTACCAGTGAGGTACACCTTGTGACATTTCTTCACTGTTCTTGTGGGGCTGTTGCTTTTTTGCTCTGTGGATGCTGTCAATACAATAAGTCTTTAAGAACGTAAGGCCAAGCAAATGTCATTCTTCCCTTGGGTTTCCAGGAAGGGATTTCACTCCCTACATCCTGGAGGAATGTGTGGGTGGATTTATACCGACAGTCAGATATAGTTCTTCTATCTGGCTTGGAAACATGAACAATGCCAGGCTCGTACTGTGTATATATATATCTGAACAGAAAGCATCTAAGCTATGTTGCATCCTCCAATATCTAATGCACAGAGGCAAGAGACTAGATTTGATGGCTTCATTCAAGCAAGTGTGTACTTTACAAATTGGCTGAAACAGATTTATTAAAATACATGTCCCCCATGACTCAGCAAAGCACGTGTTGTGCTTCTGGTTCCCTTGATACTTGATCAAAAGACAGAGCTCATGCCGGATAAATGTGCATTTAATACATCTGCCTCCTATTTCAAGAAACATTGGATCGACTTGTGATAGGACCCTGGGTTGCGTGTCCTCATTAAATCAGTGACAAGTCAAAAAATCTCTTCTACGATACCTGAATGGAGCAAACAATTTAAATTGAAAATCAAGCAAGGTTGCATGATTTCTCATCTGCTAAAACCAGGAAGGATAATTTATTCTAGTCCTACTTGTGTTTATTCTAGTCCTACTTGTGTTATTAGCCATATTAATCTTATCAAGACAAAGCAGATTTACTTATGTGCACATTGATGGCAGTACACAATTCACAGTGCTTCATGACTAATGGAGATAATAATATGACTCTATTCAGCAATTTTTCTGGCCCTTGTTATATCACCAAGCAGTGATATTCAAATACTTCAACATGCCTTCACTAATGTAAAGTCTATAAAGCTGCTTTACTAAAAATAAAAGTAAAAACCTTTGGATGCAACTTGGCACATAATAGCACACTTGCAATTTTTTGTGTGTGCATAGAGGTAATCCTTGACTTATAACTGTTCATTTAGTGGCTGTTCAAATTTACCCCAACACTGAAAAAAGTGACTTATGACTGCTTTTTACACATAAGGCCGTTGCAGCATCCCCAGGGTCATATGATCAAAATTCAGATGCTTGGGAACTGATTCACATTTATGACCGTCGCTGTGTCATGTGATCCCCTTTTGCGACCTTTTGACAAGCTGAGTCAGTGGGGAAGCCAGATTCACTTAACAACCGTGTTACTAAGTTAACAACTGCAGTGATTCACTTAACAAGCGTGGCAAGGAAGGTCATAAAATGGAGCAAATCTCACTTAACAACTATGTCACTTAGCAATGGAAATTTTGTGTTCAATTGTGGTTGTAAGTCAAGGGCTACCTGTATTCATCCCCTGCAACAGGATTTCCTTAGAGGACAAATATTTCCACATTCTTCTGAGTTCGCTGGGAATAGAGTGGGGTGGGGGCTGGATCTGAAAATATATAGAAACAAACCTTGATATTCCCTGAATATTTTAAGCAAGTTGTACCATTGGCTTAGTGAAAGATTTCCATGTTCTCATGTTTCTTTACTTCAGTGTTTCTTCAGCTGTGGTCCTAGGACACTGGAAGACCCATCAGGACTGTCTCAGGGCCTGAAAAAATTATCAAATTATTTGCCTGAAAAATAATTAAAAAAATTAAAATCCCAATTGTGAGAAGCAATAATGCCACTGAATGCATTCGTTTAAATTTTTAATTTTTGTTTTGTTTATTTATTTGTATTTACAAATAACCCAAGGTGGCGAACATATCCAGCATATTTTCCTCCTCTTATTTTCCTCACAACAATCCTGTGAGGTCTGTTGGGCTGAGAGAAAGTCATTGACTCACCTAGCTGGCTTTCATGCCTAAGGCGGGACTAGAATTCACAGTCTTCTGGTGATTGGCTCAAAGTCACCCAGATGGCTTTCATGCCTAAGGCAGGACTAGAACTCACTGTCTCCTAGTGATTGGTCCAAAGTCACTCAGATGGTTTTTATGCCTAAGGCGGGACTAAAACTCACAGTCTTCTGGTGATTGGCCCAAAGTCCCCCAGATGGCTTTTATGCCTAAGGCAGGACTAGAACTCACAGTCTCCTGGTGATTGGCCCAAAATCATCCAGATGGCTTTCATGCCTAAGGCAGGACTAGAACTCACTGTCTCCTAGTGATTGGTCCAAAGTCACTCAGATGGTTTTTATGCCTAAGGCGGGACTAGAACTCACTGTCTCCTGGTGATTGGCCCAAAGTCACCCAGATGGCTTTCATGCCTAAGGCAGGACTAGAACTCACTGTCTCCTGGTGATTGGCCCAAAGTTACCCAGATGACTTTTATGCCTAAGGCGGGACTAGAACTCACAGTCTTCTGGTGATTGGTCCAAAGCCATCCAGATGACTTTCATGCCTAGGGCAGGACTTGAACTCACAGTCTCCTGTTTTCTAGCAGGAGATACCATTTAGCATTTTAATGTGGTAAATATCGGTAAATATAACCCATGCAAACAAAAACTCTTTGGGGAGCCTCCATAATTTTTAAAAGTGGGAATGGGTCTTGCAAAAAAAAAAAGATTAAGAAACACTGCTTTATTTCGTTTAAAAATTCCCTTGGGCATATATTGGACAAGGAGATCTAATTCCAGATTAATTAACCCCTTAATTCTAGATTTACAAAGACTACTTGCAGTTAATCATCAGGGAATTACACGAACAGTCAGCCACAGAAGATCAGTGCGAAACTTTCTCCAGGAATGCTGGAGAATTTTATCTCCTCCGACACCAACCCTTTATTCACGAACTATGGGTAGTCCTCAACTTATGAACATAACTGAGCCCGACATTTCTGTTGCTAAGTAAAATATTTGTTAGGTGAATTTGCCCCGTTTTATGACCTTTTTTGGCCACAGTTGTTAAGGGAACCTGCTTCCCCTTTGACTTTGCTTTTCAGAAGGTGTGAAAAACAATCATAAGCCACTTTTTTCAGTCCCATTGTAACTTTGAACAGACACTAAATGAATTGTTGTAAGTCGTGGATCGCCTGTAGTTTCTTGAGACTTCTTGGCTCGTGAACAGGACTGAGTACGGGTATCTGTTGCAAGTTATGAGGAAATCAAAGTGACGGGCACCTGGTTAAGTCATGATGCCACGGATGCCATTGTGCCCTTGGCAATCGCTCAGGTCACAACATCCAGGGTAAGAAGGAATGTGGTTTTCCCAGTGACGTCAGGGTACACAGTCCGTCCTTTAGAATAGAATAGAATGACAGAGTTGGAAGGGACCTTAGAGGTCTTCTAGTCCAACCCCCTGCTCAGGGAGGAAATTCTATATCATTTCAGACAAACAGTTGTCCAATCTCTTCTTAAAAATGCCCAGTGTTGGAGCATTCACAACTTCAGGAAGTTTCTCCTTAGTTCTAGGTTGCTTCTCTCCTTGTCTAGTTTCCATCCATTGCTTCTTGTCCTGCCTTCAGGGGCCTTGGAGAATAGCTTGACTCCCTCTTCTTTGTGGCAACCCCTGAGATACTGGAAGACTGCTCTCATGTCACCCCTGCCCTCCTCTTCCTTCGTCTCCCCCTTGCAGATCCCGTGTGATTACAGGGGATTATTTACTTGAATGCAGAAAAGAAAGAGGTTTTTAAGAAGAGACTGGACAGTCATTTGTCGGAAATGTATAGGGTTACCTGCCTGAGCAGGGGGTTGGACTAGATGACCTCCAAGGTCCCTTCCAACTTTACTATTATTATTATGGATCATCACACAGTCAGCCAGATGTTCAGACTGGATTTGGCATTTTGTTTACCTATCGAGTCCTTACCCAGGACCTGGGATAGGCAGATGTGGATGTTTGATGGTGTTACAGATATCGTTGCAGGATGGAAGCAGTTCCTAGTAAGGCCGCCTTTTGCAATTAATAATAATAATAATAATGATAAAGTTGGAAGGGACCTCGGAGGTCATCTAGTCCAACCCCCTGCTCAGGCAGGAAACCCTATACCATTTCGGACAAATGGCTGTCCAGTTTCTTCTTAAAAACTTCCAGTCAACCGCGTAAGTGGCGAAGACCTCCGTCCAACAAGGTGACCAATTAACAAGATTGACAGTCCTTCATTCTCCTTAGTTCTAGGTTGCTTCTCTCTTTGGTTAGTTTCCACCCGTTGCTTCTTGTCCTGCCTTCAGGTGCTTTGGAGAATAGCTTGACTCCCTCTTCTTTGTGGCAGCCCCTGAGATATTGGAACACTGTTACCATGTCAATGCCAATGGTGTTCAAGTGGTGCTCCAGTTGTTTGGGGATTGCACCCAAGGCGCCTATTACTATTGGTACTACCCTTGCTTGCTCCAATAGTTATAATAACAACAACAATAATAATAACAATAATAATAATAATTAATAATTAAGAAGCCCCATACAACAAAATATCTGCCAACTAGTTCACAACAGTCAATATGCAGGTAGTCCTTGACTTACGAGCATTCATTTAGTGACCGTTCAAAGTTACAACGCCCCTGAAAAAAGGGACCTATGACCGTTTTTCACACTTAGGATTGTTGCACAACCCGCATGGTCCTGTTGATCCAAATTCGAACGCTTGGCAACTGGGATGTATTTACGGCGCTTGCACCGTCCCCCAGCAAAGTCCATGGGGGAGCCAGATTCCCTTAACTACCGTGCAACTAACTTAACATCTGCAGTGTCTCACTTAACAACGGTGGCAAGAAAGTTCGTAAAATGGGGCAAAACTCCTTTAAAAACACTTTCGCTTAGCAACATAAATTTTTGGGCTCAGTTGTGGTTGGGGAACTACCTGCATATGTTTGGGGTTTTAATCCTTATTTATCTCACACAGACAGTGCACAGCTGCCTGCTTTCTTTAACACTACAGGAAGTATTGAGATGTGTTGAGGGTCCTTCTCTGAGGGAGATGGGTTTTTAATAAATAAATAGATAGATAGATAGATAGATAGATAGATGGATGGATGGATGGATGGATGGATGGATGGATGGATGGATGGATGGATAGATAGATAGATAGATAGATAGATAGATAGATAGATAGATAGATAGATAGATAGATAGATAGATAGATAGATAGATAGATAGATAGATAGATAGATAGATAGATAGCAAGCCTGGGAACTGCTCATTCCTGCCTTCCCAGCTTCAGGGAGAGGTTTAGATCCAGTAGTAAAGAACTTACAATAGCTTCCTCTTGATTGAATCATACATTTCAGTCGGACAGATAAAAGAGAATACTTATAGTTCAGGGGTCCTCGGTGTTCGGTGGTTTTCCTGCAGATGTTTCATGACCCAACTAGGTAACATCATCAATGCTAGAAGAAGGGATTTACATAGTGGAGAAGGGGAGGAGGAAGAGGAGGAGGAGGAGGACTGTGGGGTCCTCAGTGCTCTCTGAGCTTGGTGGTTTCCTTGCAGACGTTTTGTTACCCAACCTGGTAACATCAGCAGTGCTAAAAGGCTTTGTTCTCTTTATATGCAGTGGCTTGCCTTGTCAGTGTTGGTGGGAGTGGGTTTTTTGGGTGGGTCCTTGATTAGGTTGTGGTTTACCATTAGCTTGTTTGTCTGGGTTGATAGTTCCTTGATTGGGGTATTGTTTACTTCTTAATTGATAGTCCAGTATTAATCTTGGTGTTAATCCCATCTCATCTGAGGGTTGGTTGCTACCAACTCAGGAGAGCCGCAAGGATCCCACATTTCAGGGGTTGAGCTAAACCCGATTAACAAATTTGCTGATGCTCCATAGCTGAAGGCGGCAGAGGTTTCCACTGGCAGAAGCAGAGGGCCAGATATACCCCTCTCTCCAAGTGGAAAACAATCATCTTCAGCATGACTTAAAGCAGGGGGCTCCCACCCGTGGCGACTTTAAGACTTGTGGACTTCAGCTCCCAGAATTCCCCAGACAGCTTTGCTTTGCTTTGCGTTGCTTTGCGTTGCGTTGCGTTGCTTTGCGTTGCGTTGCGTTGCTTTGCTTTGCTTTGTGTTGCATTGCTTTGCTTTGCGTTGCTTTGCTTTGTGTTGCTTTGCGTTGCTTTGCATTGCTTTGTGTTGCGTTGCGTTGCTTTGCTTTGCGTTGCTTTCCATTGCATTGCTTTGCGTTGCGTTGCTTTGCTTTGCGTTGCGTTGCTTTGCGTTGCGTTGCATTGCTTTGCTTTGCGTTGCTTTGCTTTGCGTTGCGTTGCTTTGCTTTGTGTTGCGTTGCTTTGCTTTGTGTTGCATTGCTTTGCTTTGCGTTGCTTTGCTTTGCGTTGCTTTGCTTTGTGTTGCTTTGCGTTGCTTTGCATTGCTTTGTGTTGCGTTGCGTTGCTTTGCTTTGCGTTGCTTTGCTTTGTGTTGC
>NW_015386392.1:3942784-3948011 GCF_001527695.2 Protobothrops mucrosquamatus | reverse complement strand
CTTTGCTTTGTGTTGCTTTGCGTTGCTTTGCATTGCTTTGTGTTGCGTTGCGTTGCTTTGCTTTGCGTTGCTTTGCTTTGTGTTGCGTTGCTTTCCATTGCATTGCTTTGCGTTGCTTTGCTTTGCTTTGCGTTGCTTTGCTTTGTGTTGCGTTGCTTTGCTTTGTGTTGCATTGCTTTGCTTTGCGTTGCGTTGCTTTGTGTTGCTTTGCGTTGCTTTGCATTGCTTTGTGTTGCGTTGCGTTGTTTTGCTTTGCTTTGCGTTGCTTTGCTTTGTGTTGCTTTGCTTTGCGTTGCTTTGCTTTATTTTGCGTTGCGTTGCTTTGCGTTGCGTTGCTTTGCTTTGCGTTGTGTTGTTTTGCATTGTGTTGCGTTGCGTTGCTTTTCTTTTCTTTGTGTTGCGTTGCTTTGCGTTGCGTTGCTTTGCTTTGCTTTGCTTTGCTTTGCGTTGCTTTGCTTTGCTTTGCTTTGCGTTGCTTTGCTTTGCTTTGCTTTGCGTTGTTTTGCTTTGCTTTGTGTTGCGTTGCTTTGCTTCACGTTGCTTTGCTTGGTTTGGCTTTGCTGGCTGGGGAATTCTGGGAGTTGAAGTCCACAAGTCTTAAAGTCACCAAGATTGGAGACCCCCTGCCCTAAGGGGCAGCTTTGCTGCTCAGCAGGCACTGATCAGGGTTTTATCTTTGTTTTTTCCTGGCCACGAATGATCATCCTGACAAATGAAGAATAAAAAAGTGGAATACTGAGTACCTGTAATCCTTGATTTACAACCATTTGTTTAGTGACCGTTCAGGGTTACAATGGCACCGAAAAAGATGGTCATGTGATCAAGATTCGGGTGCTCGGCAACTGACATGTACTTATGGCAGTTGCACAGTCCCAGGGTCACGTGACCACCATTTGTAACTTTCCCAGCCAGCTTCCAACAAGCAAAGTCAATGGGGAAAGCCAGATTCACTTAACAATCACACGATTCATTTAACAATGGCAGTGATTTGCTTAACAACAGTGCCAAAAGGATCACAAAATGGGGTACAACTAACAAGAACTGTCTTGCATAGCAAGGGAAATTATGGTCTTAAGTCAAGGACTACCTGTTGCATTTTAGCTGGGTAGCTGGAAAAAACCCTGATTGGTTCAACGTGGTGATGTGATTAGAATTGGTAACGGTGGGGAAATCTAACCATCTAACAATATTGTGGTCATTGTCAACCCTTTAGGTAGGGCATGCAAAAAAGCAGGCATTAAGGATTCCAGGAATATGGCTTCTATGGTTGAATAGAAGGATCTTGGAAGTTTTTCCAGATTCCTTTCTGTTCCATGTTACAGAGAGCAAAATCAAGGATGGGTTATTTTGAGTATCTTTCTTAAGCTTCCCTCTGTCTCTGGACTATGTAATCATATTTTCCCCAAGGTCAGTTTTAAATTTCTTTATATAGGTCCTGCATTCCGGTTAGAAAGCTTGATACAATGGCTTATGCTTCTCATGGAGTTGTGATTTAATTTTATGACATTTGTCATGAAAGATTTAAGGGCTGTCAGATAGTGGATGGAGTATATTCTATTGGCTTGGAAGATAGGGCTTGGACCAAGGAGATTGAATGGCAAGATGGAGGCTAAAACATACGATGAACGTTTGCAGGAATTGGGTATGTCTAGTCTAGTGAAAAGAAGGACCAGGGGTGACATGGTAACAGTGTTCCAATGTCTGAGGGGTTGCCCCAAAGAAGAGGGAGTCAAGCTATTCTCCAAAGCGCCTGAAGGTAGGACAAGAAGCAACGGGTGGAAACTAATCAAAGAGAGAAGCAACCTAGAACTAAGGAGAAATTTCCTAACAGTAAGCAAAATTAATCAGTGGAATGACTTGCCTCCAGAAGTTGTTCCATCACTGGAGGTTTTCAAGAAGAGACTGGACAACTGATGATGATGATGATGATGATGATGATGATGATGATGATGATGATGATGATGATGATGATGTTGGAAGGGACCTTGAAGGTCATCTAATCCAACCCCCTGCTCAGGCAGGAAACCCTATACCATTTCAGACAAATAGCTGTCCAGTCTCTTCTTAAAAACTTCCAGTGTTGGAGCATTCACTGCTTCTGGAGGCAGGTTGTTCCACTGGTTAATTGCTCTAACTGTCAGGAAGTTTCTCCTTAGTTCCAGGTTGCTTCTCTCCTTGGTTAGTTTCCACCCGTTGCTTCTTGTCCTGCCTTCAGGCGCTTTGGAGAATAGCTTGACTTCCTCTTCTTTGTGGCAGCCCCTGAAATACTGGAAGACTGCTATCATGTCCCCCCTCGTCCTTCTCTTCATTAAACTAGACATACCCAATTCCAGCAGCCGTTCCTTATATGTTTTAGCCTCCAGTCCCCTAATCATCTTTGTTGCTCTTGTCTGCACTCTTTCTAGAGTCTCAACATTTGTCTGAAATGGTATAGGGTTTTCTGCTTGAACAGGGCTTTGGACTAGATTAGAAGATCACCAAGATCCCTTTCAGTTCTGTTATTCTGTTATTCTGATTTCACCTAAATAGTAGGAAGAGCTTCCTTCTGTTGATGTTGATACAAATTATCTTGAAAGGTAGGATAATCTTTCATGGAAAATAACAACTTATCAGGATAGTCGTAAGGAGCAGCGTTCTTTCATCAACATTAGACTGGACTTAGTTACTTCTGAAGTCCTTTCATATCTACAAGATCAAGAGTCTAGTTGATACAGGAAGTTCTCAACTTAAAACCATTTGTTTAGTGACAATTGAAAGTTATAATGGCACTGATTTATGACCGTTTTTCATGCTCACAAACTTTGTAGCATCTTCATGATCATGTGATCAAAATTCAGACACTTGGCAGTTGACACATATTTATGAGGGCTGCGGTGTCCTGGAGTTATGTGACCAACTTTTGCAAATTTCTGACAAAGAAAGTCAATGGGAAAGCCAGGTTTACTTTATAACCGTGTTACTAGCTTAACAGCTGCAATGATTCAGTTCAACAACTGTCGCAAGAAAGGTCGTAAAATGGGTCAAAACTCACTTAACAACCATCTCACGTAGCAACAGAAATTTTGGGCTCAGTTGTTGAGGACTACCTGTACCTCTTTAAGCTTTTGTGGTTGAATATTGTTCCTTAGCTGACAGAGCAGGAATGGTTAATCTTTTCATAGCTGAGAGTCATCTTGTAGGAGGGAAGGAAGGAAGAGAGGAAAGTGTTTAATGCTTTATTTAAAATAAATAAAATCAGAATGCATTTCTGAATTGCAGTTATTGTAGGAGATGACCAGACTGAGCCTGAGGGACGGGTCAAACATGTCATAAGTCTTGAATCCCTGCGTGCCCGCAAGAGATCTAAGTCCAGCCACCTCTCATCTCCCAGTTATTTCCCTTGACTGTTAGTAGCTCAGATTCTTGTAGAGAGCTTAAGCTTGCCATATATCTTTATACTCATTTGAACTGCCCGAATCTTCTGATTTCCCCAGCGCTTGACAGTTATTTCATATTTGGTGCTAAACTCAAGACAAAGAGCCAACCAGCTTCAAATAATGTGCTTGTTAATTCTTCTCTGCCCGCAAAGGAATCCACAAGGACACCAACTCCTTCCCATTTTCCCTACACAAGTCGCAATCATTTAGCGTCCTTCTGACATCCTGTTTTCTCACTCGTGAGAAAGGCTTATCAGGAAAAGCGACTCCCTTCCCTTCCTTCCTTCTGGGAAGAGTAAAAACAAGAGCTGAATTGGGACCCCAACCCGCTAGCTTCTTCACTAGATTATAAAAATAAGGGTTCACCAAGTCATGGTGGCAGAAAAGGATGCTGGCCATCTGCAATTCTCTACAGCTATTCATCGGGAGACATAGATCCCAGGAGAATAACATGTTTTTGATTACTGTTTTTACCCCTGAGTCCAATTACTAGTTTCTAAGTTTTCATGTGGGAATGAGCAGGCTAGGTTAGCAACCCAGTGAGTTCTTGAGAATAGATTTGGGGCAGGAAAAAATAATATCCTGTTTCTTCTATTTCTTCCCCCAACAATGAGAAGTGATATCCTTGCTTAAAAGTTCACCTTTGTGGCACTGAGACAACTGTGTTGTAGATCGTGGGTTGCTGTTGTTGTTGTTGTTGTTTTTGATGCAAGGTTGGAAGGCCATAATCCAGCTTCCTTTTATGTGTGATCAGGCATAAAAAGAAGTCAAGACCTGTGGGCAGATGGATGTGGCCACTGATAATTAAGCCAAATTGGGAATAATTAAATAGGACAGCTTTGGTATTGTCAACAATTCTTGGTAAATACCAAGTTACAGATAGTCTTCGACTTACGATCGCATTTGAGCTCATAATTTATGTTGCTAAGCAAGACAGTTGTTAAGTGACTTTTGCTCAATTTTACGATATTTCTTGCCATAGTTGTTAAGTGAATCACTGCAGGTGTTAAATTAGTAAAATGGTTGTAAAGTAAATCTGGCTTTCCCGTTGACTTTGCTTGTCAGAAGGTCACAAAAAGTGACCACATGACACCAGGACACTGCAACAGTCATAAGTACATGCCAGTTCCAAGCATCCAAATTTTGATCATGTGACCATGGAGATGCTACAATGGTTTTAAGTGTGAAAAATGGTCATAAGTCCCTTTTTTATGCATTGTATGTTCAAACAGTCACTAAACCAATAGCTGTAAGTTGAGGGCTACCTGTATATCATTATCTCTTTTGGCAGTTCTCACATTTGCAATTTTGGAAATGTTTTGTGAATAGTCTCCCAAATTGCCTGTTTGTATCAGGTTACACCTTGCCTCTTTATAGGAGGACAAAATGGTGAGGTTAGTCCTTTTCTTCTCTAGACCAGTAAAGTGTAATCCAACAACTCTGACTACTCGTGTCTTTTGGGAAAAAAGAAGAAAATGGAATATTTTCAAACAATGTACAGGGCTATACTATCAGAGAGCGACTGGCTGAGCCAGGGGAGAGGTCAAGCTGGGATTTAGCCTGGAATCTTTATGTAGGCACAAGAAGGCAAGGTCTAACACACACACAGCCTTCCGAATGCCATTGAATCTTACCTAATCCCAAACTGCCAGTCTGGGAAGATTCCTGTGAAATAGCCACGAGGATTAAAGTAGCTAATTGAACATTTCATGTGTGAATCTGGTTGTTCACAACCGGCATGTGTAGTCCTATCTTTTATTGAGTTATCATGCTTATAAAGGAACTGAAAAGTCCCAAAATTGCTGCTGGGC
>NW_015386392.1:3930886-3942109 GCF_001527695.2 Protobothrops mucrosquamatus | reverse complement strand
TCTCTCTTTCTTTCTCTCTCTCTCTCTCTCTCTCTCTCTCTCTCTTTCTTTCTTTCTCCTTCCTTTCTTCTTTCATTTCTTCCTTCCTCCCTCCTTCCCCCTTCTACTCCCCTCTCTCCCTCCCTCCTGTCTGTTTTTTTTCCTTCTTTCTTTCCTTCTTTCTTTCTTTCTTTCTTTTTCTATGTTGGAGTAGACTGGTTAATACTTGGATGATAGATCATAACAAATGTCGTCACTAAAGCTAGTTCTGGGAAATTAAAAAAAAATCTGAAAATGGCAGTGTTAAAGTTACTCCTGTATTGTTCTTTAAAAACCTAGTTGGTTTTGTCTATTTAATGACAAGGTGTCAAGTTTCACTTGAGTATGTATCTGTCAGTGTGAACCTGTGGCATATCCTCAAGGTTGTACACTTGGTCAAAAGTTTGAGACCTTCCAGATATTGCTGAACCATAATGACCAGATCTGAAGGATTCTTAGAGCAAATTTTCAGCAACAATTTAATAAAATAAAATAAAATAAATACACATTTGAATTCACCAGAGAGAGCAGGGGTCTTAATGATACAAATACTCGAGATATTTTTCTCCAGAAAGAAATGATTTCATTTGAGAAAAGCTTGTAGATGTAAAAACACATTGAAGAATATTCAGTGACTGACTAGATAATATTTGCAATATTGGATCACTGATTTTGCTTCAAGGATTATTCTACTGGCTATGTGATTTCCTGTAAACTTCAACCAAAGTTATATCCTTTTATGCTTATCTGCACTCATATATGCATGCTGTACATATGACTATAGCAAATTCAACGGTTGCATTTTATGGAAAGGATGAATAAAAGCTGTGAAACAGGAAAAATATTGCAAGGCCACAACAATGAAAGTGTGAAGAGCTTGTTTTTAAATACATTTTTAAAATTCTAAACTCCTTTAAAGTTATTTCCTTAACTCATACTTCCACATTATTCAGTATGTTTATTATGTGCACTATTTTAACCAACTGTGTATTCATGGCGTGGTCCGAACTTCCTCCGTGGAATAAATACGTGGAGTAAGTATCTTTTCAGAACTTTTTTTCTCTGTTTGAACTTGCATAATATTAGAATCCTGCTGCATATAATTTATTTAAGTTGGGAAATGGGCAGGTGAGGACTAGTCATGTTCCTGTGACCATCTTATTTATATTCTCTAGGGCAATGAATATTTGGGATGCTAAATCACAAAATCAAACTCTATTGAAAACTAAAATGGGATTAATATCTATTAAAATAGATGATTAAACTGTGTTTTGTCAGAGTATGTATCTCAAGTGCATTGACAAAACACAATTGATTCAAATAAATTATATTGCCTTTAGAGAGATGGATTTTTCTCAGAGACCTCTGCAATCCAAAGGCTAACAGCACATTTATCTTTAACTGAATCTGGAAAGTTCGTATTACAGATAATATACTACAGATAGTACTCAACTTACAACCATTCATTTAGCGACTGCTTAAAGTTACAATGGCACTGAAAAAGGTGATCAGTTCTCACACATACGACCGTAGCAGCATCCCCACGATCAAGTGACCAAAATTTGGGCGCTTGGCAACTGACATGTATTTAGGGCAGTTGTAGGTTCCCGGGGTCATGTGATCCATCCTTTGTATCCCTCCCAGCCAGCTTCCAACAAGCTAAGTTAATGGGAGAAGCCAGAATCACCTAAGAACCACATGATTCACTTAACAACTGCAGTAATTCACTTAACAACATTGCCAAAAAAAGGGCGAAGAAAGATTTTTAAAACTCAGTTAATAGCTGCCTTGCTTAGGAAATGTTGGGCTCGTAAATTGTGGGTGGTGAGGGCTATCTGTGGTCACTGCCAGGGTTATAGAGATGCATCCCTCTGCCAGACATTAGAAATGTTTCTTTTGCAGAACTGGATAAGGATCCACTTTGACTATCTATTCCTCAGTAGGTAATGCTGGAGTGATAGAACTAAACAATCTGGATTTGTACATATAAATACTTCTGAAACTTACCTTTTGTATGAAGGTTCGTACGGCGAGCTTGCACTTCTGCAAAATCTTCCTGAAATGGATACCAGATGCAAAGGCTTAATCTAAGTGCAGTGCATTAAACAATTAGTGTGTCTCATTGCACCAACCAGAACATACTTCTTATTTTTGACTGATGGCTGATAAATACAGCCATCTGCTCCTCACTGTGGGCGCCAGAAGGAAGGAGGACAAAATGCCCTCCTTCCAGATAGGATCTTAGAGGCAGCCCCAACTTCCAGGCGCGGTGAAAAATCCTCCAAAACGGGGCATATTTCTCTTCTCTTTTGAAACACTAACCATAGTTACAGCTGCGTGTGTCCGAGGTTTGTTTTAAAAAGCAAACCTTATTAGGTTTCTCACGTCCTCGACCTAACAGCCATTCGTTTAGCGACCGTTCAAAGTTACGACGCCGTTGAAAAAAGTCACGTTAAGGCTGTTATTCACACTTATGACCATTGCAGCATCCCCGGGGTCAAGTGATCAAAATTTGGACATTTGGCAACTGGCATATATTTGGGAAGGAAGGTCGTACAATGAGGCAAAACTCACTTAACAACTGTCTTGGGCTCAATCATGGTCATAGGTTGAGGACTACCTGTGCACACAAGATCATGTGAAGTGTTAATACCACTTTACAAGGCCTTGGTAAGGCCACACTTGGAATATTACATCCAGTTTTGGTCACCACGATGTAAAAAAGATGCTGAGACTCTAGAAAGAGTGCAGAGAAGAGCAACAAAGATGATTAGGGGACTGGAGGCTAAAGCATATAAGGAACGGTTGCTGGAATTGGGAATGTCTAGTTTAACGAAGAGAAGGATGAGGGGGGACATGATAGTCATGTTCCAATATCTCAGGGGCTGCCCCAAAGAAGAGGGAGTCAAGCTATTCTCCAAAGCGCCTGAAGGCAGGACAAGAAGCAACGGATGGAAACTAATCAAGGAGAGAAGCAACCTGGAGCTAAGGAGAAACTTCCTGACAGTTAGAACAATTAACCAGTGGAACAACCTGCCTCCAGAAGCGGTGAATGCTCCAACACTGGAAGTTTTTAAGAAGAGACTGGACAGCCATTTGTCTGAAATGGGATAGGGTTTTCTGCCTGAGCAGGGGGTTGGATTAGATGACCTCCAAAGTCCCTTCCAACTTTATTATTATTATTATTATTATTATTATTATTATTATTATTATTATTATTATTATTATTATTATTATTATTATTATTATTATTATTATTATTATTATCATCATCTATGCACATGCAGCCTCCAAATATTTATTTATTTATTTATTTATTTATTCCTGTTTCTAAACCATCTCAAAAATATTGCTGGATTGCAACTCTCGGAATTCTACATCCTGTTTTATTATGCCAATGGGGAATTCTAGGACTTGCAGTCCAGATGTAGCTGGAAGATAAATCTGTTTGGAGAAATTCAAGAAACAATGGATAGATATGAGACATTTCTTGTAGTATTTTTTTTTAAAAAATAACCATCTTGGGGTATGTACTTGAAAATGAAAATTGTGCGAGTCCCTCGGACCGCAAGGAGATCCGATCAGTCAATCCTAAAGGAAATCTACCTTGACTGTGATTTGGAAGGACAGATATACTGAAGCTGAAGTTCAAATACTTTTGCCATCTAAGGAGAAGAGAGGATGGAAGGCAGAAGGAGAATGGGACAGCAGACGATGAGATGATGGTTAGATAGTGTCATCAACACAATGAACATGACTCCAGGAGACAGTGGAGACTCTGGGGTCTGGCGTGCTTGTCCCATGGGGTCTCAAAGAGTCGGACACAACTTAGCGAGTGAACAACAACAACAACTTGAAAATGATGGTCAAACAAATACACAGTGGAGAAAATCAGATATTAAAGTAACTAAGATTGATAGTTACATTCTGTTGGGTCAGAAGGATGAACAGTGGGAAGAGAACGTTGCTGCCCTACAAAATCACATTCCAATTCTACTCCCAACGATAGCAGTCTTGTTCAGCTTGGTATCTATGATGTATGGACAACATGCTGCTATGCTATCTAAACCAACCTTGTCAGGGTAATTGGGTGTTGACATCCAGAATATCCTGAAGGCACAATATAGGGAAGGCTATTTTAAAGTGATAGTATGAATCAATGCAAGCCTAGCCTACGGTTGACTTTCATTTATTGCCAAATGGCCCATACTGAAAAGTGGGTCAGCTTGCTGCAAATATTTGTGTGGTTGTGTGTTCAAGTGGCAAATCAGGAGCTGCTGAGTTTCAGTCAGTAGTCAGTCCGCTTCTGCTTTGGTTAAGCGACTAGAGACGATCAGCACCAGTGGAATAGCAAGCCAAATTTCAATTACACAGCTGCATTAGCTTTGCCAGTAGCAAAATAAAAATAAAAAAATCACAAGAAAAATATTACAGCACAAAAATAAATTAGCAATAGGTTTTCAGCATTTCTAGCTGGTTTATAATGGAATTACAACCATGTCCTTTGAAAGAAATTGGTCATTCTCAGCTTCAATTAAATTAAAAACATTTTGAAGCATGAGCCCCTAGAGGCGTTACTAAATTACAAAGCCTAGCAACCATAGCCAACATGGCCAGTGACAAAGGATATTGGGATGTGTAGTTCCAGAGCGGCTGGCAGGCTCTAGGATAAAATTTAGGATGAAGAGAGATGGAAACAGTGGGAGAAATATGGTAGCAGCATTTTCGTAAATATATTATACAGAATAACAGAATAACAGATTTGGAACGGGGCCTTGGAGGTCTCCTAATCTAATCTTTTGCCCAAGCAGGAGACCCTATACTATTTTGGACAAATGGCTGTCCAGGGTGTTCTTAAAAACTTCCATATTATGTCTATTTGTATGTGCAAAGGACAATTATAGTGAAACCAGCAGTCCTTGAGATGACAATGTCTTTAAAACACATTCCTTGAGGCTTTACGACTGTGTACCTCAATGAGAGAGAGAGAGAGAGATTCCACATATAGTGGTTGCATATATAACAATTTCAAACATAGTTTTAGGCAGTGTCAGGAGCCAAATGCATGGCAGCATTCCAATATTTGAGGGGCTGCCACAAAGAAGAGGGGGTTCACCTGTTCTTCAACTCTGTTATTCTGTTTTTCTGGCTATTAGGATAGGCAGATAATAAGGGATCGGTGGATATTTATGCATCTTTTTTTTTGTCCTGCCATTTGCTAATATTCTCATATTTTTTTTCTTGGACTCTTAACTCTTTATAGGCAAACTTTTACTGCCATTTACACATTTGAGTCATTGATTAAAATACTGGCCAGAGGATTTTGTATGACTGAATTCACCTTCCTTCGAGACCCCTGGAACTGGCTGGATTTTTCTGTTATTATCATGGCGTAAGTAACCTTACTGTATTCTTTTCCTTCATCTCCCTGGATGGAGCTTTACTGAAGTTTTATGATATGATAATATGTGTTGCTCACCCCTGCCTTCCTAAAGAATTAATTTTGTGTATTGATAATTTGGGGATAAGGAAATGAATGAACTTCTTTACATCGGCCATTCCGCTTCCCTCCAGAAAGACTGGAACAACATCTCCCATAATCCCTGGCCAGCATAGGGAGTTGGTCATCCCAACTCATCTGACAAATGCATGCTTGGGGATGGCGCTTTTAGATTTTGCTGGCAACTTATTTAACTAAATAAAACAAGTAACTTGCTGCAAAGGGAACTCATAATTAAGTGAAACATACTCCAGAGCACTTTTGCTAGGAACAATAATATCAGCCACAATGAACAGTGCATCTAACATTTGGCACATGTTAAAGGCTGGCTTGGCTATTGGCATCTTTTCTCTAACACTTTGACAGAGTGTCAGATTTCAGACGATTCTTTAAATAGATTTCTTAGCAATTTCCAACCAACCTGCGTGGCTTCTGTATCCATTCTGAAACAAATATATAGGGAACTGTCGTTTTAAAAGGAGAGGATTATAGCCAAAGTCCCTCTGTTTAAAATGCTACTATAAATTTGTGGCATAGAAACTCTCTCAGTGATTGAGTGTTCCTTGACATATTGCAATATATTTTGGGGAGAGCCCCTGAAGTTGGTATGGCAGGAGTTGGTGCATTTCAACAACTCTCTGACTTTCTTCCTATTTTTTATTTTTTTTGGGGGAGTGATAAAGCTTCATGGGATGGGAAGCGAAACAATTTAAAAAAATTGGTCCACTTGCCCTGATTCAACCTTTTAGATATCTCTCATTGTACAGTTTTCAGCATTATACTGGAAGAATCTTCATTGCTAAACTGGTATAAATCTTTCTCTCTCCTACCTCTAGACCTATGAAATTGAACAGGAAAGAGTTTATGCCTACTGTGGCCTGTGTTCACATATTGTACTAAGTCATCTTGTGGCTTGCTAGTTTGGCTGATTTGTAACATGAAGCAAACAAACTGTGGTTTACTCAATAAAACATAGTTAAAGAAATCACAGTTTAGACCAGGGGTCTTCAAACTTGGCCCTTTTATGACTTGTAGACCAACTCTCAGAATTCCTAAGCCAGGCACCCTGGCTGAGGAATTCTGGGAGTTGAAGTCCAAAGGGCCAAGATTGCCTACCCCTGGTTTAGACCCATAGGTGAATACAGTAGTACTTTTACGTTTAAAAACCTGGCATTAAATCCATTGCAAATCTATGAGAACCAACTAAACCTTTACACATTAGGGCTATAGAGGTGATCTTTCCAATGGAAGGGATTAAAATCCCTATTAGGAAAGCAACTTCTTTAAACCAAACTGAATATTTTTTAAAAAATAAAAAATGTGCAGGACTGGGAGATGAGGTCAGAAATTCCAGTGGGTACAAATTTGAGGGGAATAGAATTTTTTCCTGTGGAACTTGTGATCTGGATGTGCATCAAAGCAAAATAGCTAATTCAGCTAGATCTCCCATCGTCCCCTTTCAATGCTTTGTTAAACCTTCATTAAAATCCTGCCTCGATGGTGCACTTTGCCTTGTCATGTCAAAGTTATTCCTCTTTGCCAGACACGACACCTCATTGAGATGGACTGTGGCTGAATTACAAAAGGCAGCCAGCTATAACTTTGGCAAGACCTCTGTGACAATGATAAAGGTTCTTGAGTTTGACTGCAGCAACAAGTCCACGAGGAATTATTAACTAAATTAGTAATTCCTAACTGGACTGGACTGAACTAAACTGAATTAAGTGAATCAAAGCCACACGTAACCAGGGACCATATAAATACAGGTAGTCCTCAACTTAGAACTACAACTGAGCCCAAAATTTATGTCGTTAAGTGAGAAATTTGTTAAGGGAGTTTTGCCCCTTTTTACGGCTTTTTTTTGGGCCACATTTGTTAAATGAATCAATGCTGTTGTTAAGTGAATTTGGTTTCCCCATTGACTTTGCTTGTCAGAAGGTCGCAAAAGGAGATCACATGACTCCGGGATACTGTGACTGTCATAAATGAGAGTCAGTTGTCAAGCATCCAAACATAAATCACATGACCATGGGGATGCTACAATGGTCATAAGTGTGAAAAATGGTCGTAAATGCTATTGTAGTTTTGAACGGTCACTAAACCAATTGTTGTAAGTCGAGGACTACCTGTACTTCTGGAGAGAGATACATTTCCTGAGTATGGGCTCCAGCATGAATGTGGAAGCTTGAAAAAATAATTGTTTGGTCCCAGCAACTGACTCAGATTGGATCCTGCAACATTATCCTGGGACATTATCCTTTGGCTTTTATTTGCAATTATTTCCCTATTTGTCTCCCCACATTTTCTCATTTTGGGATATTTGGGATAATTACCTCTAGAAAAGGCTAAGCTGAACATTAGGTAGAGTAAGAAAACTAGCCTAAAATAGCTAAAAGTTGATTAATAGTGGCAACATCCCAGATACTATTTTTGAACTTCCAAGTCTTTCCTAAGTGTTAGAAATCAAGACTGTGTGTGTTAGAAAGGCTGTAGTATACCTCTTGTAGTTACATATCCCCTACATCTGTCCTTTGTTACAGTTTTTCTCTTATAGTTTTTCTCAATACTTCTCTTATCTCTTTCCTTCTCCTTCTTGCCTTCCTGGCTCCAATTTTTGTGGGTCCCCCCCTTATTTTAATTTGGTAGGGTATAAGCTAAATATTGATTGTATGTAAATTCAGTTTCCATCAACCTTCAAGAAAATGACCAAATAGACTTGAATCCTACAATCATACATGAATAAGTAGGAACATAATCACCTCATTTGGGCTTCATCAGGGGTAGTCAACTATGTCCCTTTTATGACCTGTGGACTTCAACTCCCAGAATTCCTGAACTGAGCCATGCTGGCTGAGGAATTCTGGGAGTTGAAGTCCACAGATCGTGAAGGGGCCATATATTGTTGTGAGACTCTAAAAATCTTAATGTTGGAAGGGATCTTGGAGCGAGCAATTCAAATCTCCTGGTCAATTTTAACCATTGCTGTCAAATGGCTGTTTGAAAACATTCAGTGGATGGGAGACTACCATTTTACTGAGTCATTGTTTCTTCTGTTAAATTGCTCTTATTGTTAACAAGCTTTGCTCAAGCTGGCGGCTGTATACCATTTCAGATAAATGGTTGTCCAATCTCTTGAAAACCTCCAGCGATGGAGTACCCACAACTTCTGGAGGGAAGTTGTTCCACTGATTGTCCTTCCTGTTCTAGGTTGCTTTTCTCCTTGATTAGTTTCCATCCGTTGCTTCTTGTCGTCCCTTCAGGTGCTTTGGAGATGAGGTTGACCTGCTCTTCTTGGTGGCACCCCTTAAATATTGGAATACTGCTATTATATCACCCCTAGTCCTTATTTTTATCCACTTCCTGTAATCATTCTTCATATGTTTTAGCCTCCAGTCCCCTAATCATCTTTGTTGCTCTTCTTTGCACTCCTCCAGATAGTAAACCAGCCATCCTTGAAGGTAGTACAAAATGTAATGCAACCAATCACCCCTGTACTAGTCCTGACCAAAGATCTTATAGCTGTTGCTATAGCAACTGCAGCTCTCCAAGGCTATGTGCCGGTTGGTCTCCTTATCTGACACATAGATAGGAATCTAAGTAAAATACTATTTCCTCACTCAACAGTGAGTTATATACCTCCCCCAAGACCTGATGTTTTTCTCACCGGCTGAATTTAAGTAAGATGATTGAGGAAGTAGGATAAATTCAAGCCTAATGGCTGAAGAAGCTGTAAGATGAGCAAAATCCATTTCAGAGTAACTCAGATGGGACAACAACCTGTAGGGGACAATTATGCCCTTGTCTTAGATGTCAGAAAGCATGTACATAATTGTGCACACGATGGCTTCACCATGCAATTGTCGTTGTGATCCTTCTGTCTGTTCTCTGGCTTCATTCTCGACTGAAGTAACTGTATTCATTACTTATTACTGAATTTGTACTCTGCTTTTCTGTTTATTCCAAGACTTAGTAAAGCTTATAATAATGAGAAAATACAAAATAGAAAAAAAAGAAAAGAAAAATAAATCCAAATAAAATAAGTTGATAGAATAATTAACATATTATGCGATTAGTGAAATTTAATAAATTTAATAAATAAATAAAATAATTTATCAGTTTCCTACATACTGGGAGAGTTGGAATAAAATGCACCTCTTGAGGGAGTGTATTCTCTAGACTGAAGCCATGCCAAAGAACTATTGGCATCTGATAGTTGAGCTGGCATTAGGAGACCTTTCCTGACCACCTAAGCCGCCAGGCAAGTTATTTATTTATTAAGAAAATTTATTTGGCTACCCAACTTACTCATGGTGATTCTGGGCAGTTTACACAAATAGAACCCCAATGTAATACCCAATGAATCGCCACCCACCCACCCCAACAGTAATATTCAAACAATTATTTTATGGGCTCCATTCACCCAGCCCATTGGTCAAATCATGTCTTCAAGGCCTCTCTAAAGGGTGTCAAAGTGGGGCCCAATTTTATTTCTGCAGGGATGATGTTCCTCAGGAAGGGAGCCACCATGGAGAAGGCCCTTCTTTTTGTCCCGGGGTTTCCCCACTGACTTTGCTTGTCAAAAGGGGATCACTTGACCCCGGGACACTGCAACCATCATAAATATGAGTCAGTGGTCAAGCTTCTGAATTTTGATCCCATGAACACGGGATCCTGCAGAGGTCATAGTTATGAAAAACAGCCATAAGTCACTTTTTTTTAGTGTCGTCGTAACTTGTAAACAGTCACTAAGTGAACTGTTGTAAGTCAAGGAGTACAGTACTTGGAATTACGTCTTGGACATTTTCTTGGCATCCTGACACAAATATATTCCTTCATATATCATATGATCAGGGAGAACAATCAGAAAAAAATTTGCTGAGTTCACACAAGCTTAACAAGACTGTTTAAGGACGGTACTAGTGTCTACCTAAAATTACAACATGCTTGATTTGGTTATTTTTAACCAGAATTTGTGTTTTATCTGGCATAGCCTGTTTTGCAAATTCTGCTCAGTTGATGGCTCTTGCATTGTGCAAGCTTGAAAACCACCATAAAAATGTTTTCACTCTGATCCTCTCTCCGTTGGTCTTTATTTGGTCTTTTGGAGACCACAGCAGGCTGACTGTAAGCTCTGTGCAGTCTGCCCGAGCTCTGATGTCACCTAAACCTTCACAAAGACACAAGCCATGGCTGTTGCATAAACTGGCTGCATATCAGGGGAATTGCCATTGGCAATTTTAGGTCTGGATGTCTTGCAATGGTATTCTGTAGCAATTTTCACTTCCATCAATTTCAGGTAGTCCTCAACTCACAACCATTCAGTTAGTGACTGTCTGTCTGAAGTTACAATGGCACTTATGACCATTTTTCACACTTATGACCCTTGCAACATCCCCGTGGCCATGTGATTAAAATGTAGATGCTTGGCAACTGACTCGTATTTATGATGGTTGCAGTGTCCCAGAGTGATGTGATCCCCTTTTTGTGACCTTCTGACTAGCCAAGTCAATTGGGAAGCCAGATTCACTTAACAACCTTGCTACTAACTTAACAACTGCATTAGGTTTCCTGCCTCAGCAGGGGGTTGGACTAGATGACCTCCAAGGTCCGCTTCCAACATCATCATCATCATCATCATCATCATCATCATCATCATCATCATTGTCGTCGTCATCATCATCATCATTATTATTATTATTATTATC
>NW_015386392.1:3924684-3930786 GCF_001527695.2 Protobothrops mucrosquamatus | reverse complement strand
GACTGGATTTGGCATTTTGTCTACCTATCGAGTCCTTACCAAGGACCTGGGATAGGCAGATGTGGATGTTTGATGGTATTACAGATATCGTCGCAGGATGGAAGCAGTTCCTAGTAAGGCCGCCTTTTGCAATTGACTAATGGCGAATTTGTCAATGCCAATGGTGTTCAAGTGGTGCTCCAGTTGTTTTGGGATTGCATTATTATTATTATTATTATTATTATTATTATTATTATTGATTCACTTAACAACTGTGACAAGAAAGGTTGTAAAATGGGGCAAAACTCACTTAACAAATGTATCACTTAACAAATTTTGGGTTTAGTTGTGGTCATAACTTGTGGACTATCTGTATTGGCTGCTGCCAACAGATTGGGGCTTTTGCTAGCTTGCAGTGCTTCTCTCCAAAGCAAATTCTTAATCCAATTTAAGTTCCATATCTCCTTAGGGTTGCCAGGTGTCCACTATTTGAGTGGACACCTGGCACTATTTTTTTTCACAAAATAGTAGACATTTTTTTTATTCAAAAGCTTTACAGTCTACTTTTTTTACTACTTAACCACCCCCACCCCCCGCTTGTCCGCTATTTTTTGGAAGCAGACCTGGCAACCCTATATCTCCTTCCAGCCCACTGAAACAAAACAGGAGATCTAAGTTCCTGGATGAGCTGCAGCTTTGGCCATTTAACAGGAAGTGAAATAGCAGCATCCTGAGCTGTGCAACTATTAGATCCTAAAAAAAATGTCCTAAAGGTTAGTGGCAGTCAGTGAGCACTGAGATTTTCTAAAAAGTTAGAAAACCAGCTGAAGGAAATCTAAGGCCATAATGCGGGGATTGGGGAAGAAAAATATTCCAATCCTTCTTCTTTTTTTGCTAAAGGAAAAGTATAAAAAAGAGCATTGTCACAATAATTTGGACTTTGAAACTTCTTGATTCATTTTTTGAATATTCAGCTTCAGTTCTAGCAAGTACATAATGGGAACATAAGCTTTAACTTCAAGTATCTCCAATATGACAAAATTGCCTCTTACATCCAGCTCTTTACTATTGATTTCCTTAGAGAGACAGCCTGTATTTAAAAGCAAAAGACCAACGAAGAAAGAGACCAACTCATTTTTTTTTAAAAAAGACCCTTCGCTAGTTCCTATTTTAATAAATGATCCCCTCCCCTTTCAACAGAATTCTAGATATTTAGAGTGCCTAGAAGAGGGGTCCCCAACCCGTGGTCCATGGACCGGTACCAGGCCACAACATGCCAGCAACTGGTCCCCATCTGGGGGATGCAGGCAGCACACAAAACCACGCACTCTCCGGTCCGTGGAAAAACATTTCTCCACAGAACCAGTCCCTAATGCCCAAAAGATTGGGGACTTCTGGCCTAGAATATCAAGTTTCTTGAGTCATTTGAAGCTTTTGATATCCAGTTACCTGGACAGAAATACCCGATCCGCTTGAGCAGGGAGGCAAGGAATGTTGGGGGGGGGGTCCCCTGTCCCCTAAAGAGGTATATCTGGCAGAACCCAGAAGAAGGGCCTTCTCCATGGTGGCTCCCTGCCTCTGGAACATCATCCTACTGGAAATTAAACTGCCCCACCCCCACTCTTGACACACTTTTGTAAGGCCCTAAAGACATGGTTCTGCCAGTGGGCCTGGGGAACCCAGAGTAGGATGCACCCCCTTAAATGGCTGGTATTAATATGTGTTGTCGACAGGTTGCGGGTGGGGTGGGCTTTTACTATATCGTTATTTTTATTTTTTTTAATTCCCTTTATTTCTTTTATGTTGTGCTTTTATGTCCTGTAAGCTGCCTTGAGTCGTCTTTGTGCGAATAGGCAGCAATATGAATTTTCTAAATATAAATAAATAAATAAATAAATAAATAAACAAACAAACAAACAAATAAATAAATACCATCGCTGAATTTAGAAGTCCTTCTATAAGAGTTCTTCTAGATTCTCCCAGGGGAGGGACACAAATGTTGCTGCAGGAAAAAAGTGATGATGGAAGCCATGTCCTTGCACCGAAAGCTCTGCTCATTTAACATACGTGTAAAAAAAAGGCCGTGATTTGTAATTACAGCTGCCATCTTTATTTTATTTTTATTACTTATTCTATTAAATCTGTTGGCCCACCCTTCTGGCCACAAGGTAACTCTTTTCCCAACCCTGCAGATTCCCCTAATTCTCAGCGGGCTTCAGGGATCCTGCACCCCTACTTGAGGGTAGTCCGTGAATTGAGCCTGACGTTTCTGTCACTAAACAAAGCGGCCGTTAAGTGAATCTGGCCTGCTTTTAACTCTTTTTTTTGCCACGATGGTTAAGCAGATCATGGGGATGTTAAGCAAAACTGGTTCCCCCCATGGACTTTGCTTGTCGGAAGCGGGCTGGAAGGTTGCAGATGGTGAGCACGTGATGCTGTAGATATTTATAAATATATTCCGGTTGCCAAGGAACCGAATTTTGATCACGTGACCATGGGGATTCTGCAATCGTGAGAGAAGCAATATATGACCCAAAAGTCACTTTTTTTCTCAGTAACTTTGAATGGTTGTAAGTTGAGGACTACACAGGGGTGTGTGTGTTCCCCACAGAGTGATTTTATTGTCATTTTGTTTTCTTTTTTTCCTTTCTTCCATGTCCATGGGGCAATATTCACTTAACGTCTTGCTTAGCAACAGACATTTCGGGCTCAATTGTGGTCATAAGTTGAAGACTACCTATATGTGGGATAATTTTGGGGCTACTTTGTCAAATCACATACTGTGTTCGTGTTTTCCTCAAGCTTCAGTTCATTTGAATGCAGCCCAAAACTTAGTATAATCTTTGAACCTGCTTTGAGAGACAGGCAGGATACGATTACCAACCATAAACAAGAATGATCGTACAAGTTGTCCCAAAGAAGCTTTTTCACGAGGCAACTGGACTTTCTTGTTTTTCTTTTTCTTTGAAGACGTTTTGCTTCTCATCCAAAAAGCTTCTTCAGCTCTGACTGGAGGATTTATATTCCTTGCGGATAGCTGGTCATTTGCATTCTCCAGTCTACAACACGGTCCTTTGAGAAGTTCCAAAAAGGCTTCATACCCATTTGCACCACTCAGGTGATCTTGAGGACACAGATAAACCTCCAGGTGGCCTCAACGACTCTCTAAAAGGATGCAAATGACCAGCTGTCTGCAAGCAGTATAAATCCTTTCATTCACCACCATCCAGTCAGAACTGAAGAAGCTTCTTGGAGGAGAAGCGAAACGTCTTCAAAAGAAAAAGAAAAACAAAGAAAGTCTAGTTGCCGCATGAAAAAGCATCTTTGGGACAGCTATGACCTGGATGACTGAGAATCTCCATAGATCCTAGAAGTTGCCTTTTTTTGCAATATTTTTATAATTATAATTATTTATATTGCTCATAAACTGCTTTGGGAATATTGAAAAATGGGATAACAATAATAAACAAAAGTCATCAGCGTCTTGGGTGCAATCCCGAAACAGCTGGAGCACCACTTGAACACCATCGGCATTGATAAAATTCCCATCAGTCAATTGCAAAAGGCAGCCTTACTTGGGACAGCTTACATCCTGCGATGAGATCTTTAACACCATCCCAATCTGCCTATCCCAGGTCCTTAGGAAGGGGGTCAATAGGTGGACAAAAATGCCACATGCAGCCTGAACATCTGGCTGATTGTGCAATGAATCGTATTATGAAGGCTTCTTTGAGTACCATTGCTCGGGAGATAGTATTCCTAATTGCGGACCTTTTTGTAGAAAACCTTCCCCTAGAAAGCCATAAGAGACCATGCTGATATCTACTTAGCATCAAGCTTAAACATTTCTCATCTCCGAGGCATTTTTATTGTTTGTGCAATTGTTTGTTTCTTTGTTTTAATGTTATGAGCCCATACTATTCTATGTTAATGGTGTTTATGTTTTATTAGAACTTTTCCTTATCATTTATGAATACATTTTATTATTTGACTGTGTGTAATATCTTAGTCATCTCCCAGAGGATTCTGGGACATTGATCCTATTTCATGAAGATAATGATAACAGTGGAAGCTTTAAAGCAGCCCCTAATACTTTGAGAGCACAGCTGTAACCACATCTGGATGAATGCATCAAGGGGGCTAACAGGGCATTCCTATTAATAGACCATCAATCAGAATAGAGCTGGAAGGGACCTTGGAGGTCTTCTAGTCCAGCCCCCTGCTCAAGCAGGAGACCCTATACCATTTGAGACAAGCGGCTATCCAGTCTCTTCTTAAAAACCTCAAGAGATGGAGCGTACACAACTTCTGGAAGCAGATTGTTCCACTGGTTAATTGTTCCCTCTGTTAGGAAGTTTCTCCTTATTTCTGAGTTGCTTCTCTCCTTGATTAGTCTCCATCCACTGCTTCTTGTTCTACCTTGAAGTGTTTTGGAAAATAAGTTGACCCCCCCTCTCCATTGTGGCAGCCCCTCAAATACTGGAATACAGCTATCATGTCACTCCTTTTATTTATGGAGGGATGATGTCAATAAGAAGAAAAGTCTTACTCTTTGACGATGATGCTATGGGAATCATCTTTTCAATTATACTTACACATTCTTGGCTTAGATGCCCAACTGATGTAGCAGCGGCTAGCACTTTTTTGGGGATTGCTTTCATACCTATTTTTATTCTCCCTTTCTCTGTCTTGCGTTATCCCACCACCCAGAACACGTGAAGCCAAGTCATCTTGCTCCAAATTCCCTTCCTTGTTTGAGCAGTGATAACATTTTGGAATGTAGCTGGCGTGATTAGAAGTGACTGAGAGAAAAGAAGTACGAAATATAGGGCCCCTGCTTTGGGCGTCGTCCGCAGATCCAGATCAAGCTCTCACGTAGGCATGGGTTGAACCATCCCTCAGTTTGAAAGTAGACAAACTGGCTGAAAAATCCAGGAGAAATTCTGCCACCCGTTCCTCAAGCACAGGACTCTGTGTCAACAGTGGCAAAATGGTTTAAAGCTAAAGAAAGCGCAGATCAATAAGGAGATCAAAGGCAGGGAGTCCATGGAGATTCTCAGTCATCCAGGTCATGGTTGTCCCAAAGATGCTTTTTCAAGAAGCAACTGGATTTTCTTGGTTTTTCCTTGAGGACGTTTCACTTCTCATTCAAGAAGCTTCATTGGTTCCGACTGAATGGTGGAGAATGGAAGAAAAGGGACGTTTGTCAACAAATGGAAGTTTGTCAACAAAACAATCACTTCACAAATGCATGGCATAACAGAAGAGAACAAACCCATCAGGGCAAGATTCAGCAGTCCATCTGCATTTAAAAGTTAAAGGCCACTCTTTTGAAGACAGCAAAGTCCACATTTTGGACAGAGAGGACCGCTGGTTTGAAAGAGGGGTCAAAGAGGCCCTCTGTGCCAAAATTGAACAGCCCTCCCCAGGGGAGGGATATGACATCATCTATCTTCAGTCTACAACACAGTCCTTTCAAGAGTTTCAAAAAAAAAAGTTCCACACCCATTTGCACTATTCAGGTGACCCTGAAGGCCAGATAAACCTCCAAGTGGCCTCAACAACTCTCAGAAAGAGCACTAACAACCAGATGACTGCAAAGAATATTAATCCTTTTGTCCACCGCTATTCATTCAGAACTGAAGAAGCTTCTTGGATGACAAGCAAAAGGTCTTTGAGGAAAAACAAAGAAAGTCCAGTTGCCTTTTGAAAAAGCACCTTTGGGTAAAAGACAAGGCATTCATACACAACCTTCGTTGCCTAACTAAAACACATGCAAAAACATTGTGATCCTCATGAGCATTGCATCAAAATACTCAGATCCTTTGAGGGAAATTTCTAAAGCAAATTACGCTTCAGCAAATTAAACCAGGACTGGAAGAAAACAAATGCAAGGGAATTTATCTGCCCAGGTTTAATCTAGTCTGATACACAGCTTTTCCCACAACAGGGTTTGAACACACTCCATCCATTGTTCAGTCAGCAAAAAAAAATATATTGAAAATAATAATAATAAAAAATTACATCAGTATGAAATTTACTGTCCCCACTGATGACCCTCTCTGGGCTTCATTACCTTTGTTCTGTTCATTCCCAGCCCCAGTTATGTTCCTCCAAGGTAAT
>NW_015386392.1:3891222-3924584 GCF_001527695.2 Protobothrops mucrosquamatus | reverse complement strand
GATTGGCCTAGGGGGGGATTTTATAGGGATTTTAAAGGGATTTTATAATATTAAACTTAATACAGGTTATTTAATATATATTTTAATTTGGCTTTTAGAGATATCTATTGTATTGTACTGTTTTTATTTACCTGTAAGCCGCCCTGAGTCCCTCGGGAGAAGGGCGGGGTATAAATGGGATTAAATAAAATAAAATAAAATAAATAATAATAGATACCCAAAGCATAACAGATTTCACCCATCTTCATGATGTTGAAAAAAATGGGGAAAAATACTGTTTTAATATTGGCAAGGATGACTTCACCTGCTCACCCTCAGGCTGGGGATGAGATAAAAGCAACATCGACCAAAGAAAAGAACTTTATGAGGATATGGCCATAATTACAAGAGGACAAGTAAAATCACTTTGCAAACTGGTAATTTATTTATTTTTTGGGGAACAACTTGCAAAGCTCCTGTAGCAGTACGGGTAGTCCTCGACTTACAGTTTGTTTACAATAGTGCTGAAAAAGTGACTTGTGACTGTTTTAAACACTTACGACCATTGCAGCATCCCATGGTCCCACGTGATCAAAATCCAGACACTTGGCAACCTATGACGATTGTAGTGTCTCAGAGTTATGTCATCATCTTTTGCGACTTTCTGACAAGCAAGGGCAATGGGGAAGCCAGATTCACTGAACAATCATGTTACTAACTTAACAACTGCAAGGATTCACTTAACAACCGTAGCAAGAAAGGTCGTAAAATGGGACAAAACTCACTTAACAGCTTTCTCGCTTAGCACAGATATTTTGGACTCAGTTTTGGTCATAGGTCGAGGACTGCCTGTAGATAAAATAGGCTATCCCTGTGGTCCTTTTCTCTCTCTTCAAAGAATAACAGAATAACAGAGTCGGAAGGGACCTTGAAGGTCTTCTAGTCCAACCCCCTGCTCTGGCAGGAAGCCTTATACTATTTCAGAGAAATGGTTATCCAATATCTTAAAAATCTCCAGTGTTGAAGCACTTACAACTTCTGGAGTCAAATCATTCCACTGATTAATTGTTCTAACTGTCAGGAAATTTCTCCTTAGTTCCAGGTTGCTTCTCTCTTTGGTTAGTTTCCATCTGTTGCTTCTCATCCTGCCTTCAGATGCTTTGGAGAATAGTTTGACTCCCTCTTCTTTGGGGCAACATTACCGTCACAAGTCAAGCACAACCTGCATAAGTTCCTTGGAGGTTTACATAAATGAAAAATAGCATCCCCTTTTCTGTCCAGTAGCCAATTTTAGCATAACCAGAAGGAGCTAAAGAAAAAAAAATCAGATTATTTCCTCCTAGCATCATTAGCCTGTTTAGCTTGTCTGCTCAATAGAACTGGAACTTCCCAGGTTTTGCCCATCCTTGATTGAACGTTGTGAACTTAAAACTACTTGTGCCTCTTTTGGTGTCTCAGGCATAGAAGAGAACAAAAGAAGGTTTTATCAATGAATACTCTGTTTGAAAACATGAGACCGCCCAGACTGTACAACTGTACAACTCTGGATCATTGTGGATTTGGCACCAGACCTTCACACCTTTTCAGAGAGTGATTTGAAGGAAATGGTGAAGGGATGCAGTGAATGCCCTCTCTTTTGAGCCTTGGAAACTGGGCTAACTTAGTTTTCCGGTAGGAACCTTGTTGAGGGTTTTTATATATCATAGACCTTGCCTTCGACTTATGACAATAAAGGAGCCTGACCGTGATGGTTATAAGTCAGGATGATCATAAAGCAGATCATCACATTACCAGACCTAATTTGATCTTTGTTTTATGGCAGTTGTTAAGTGAGCACCACAGTCATGGTGACTGTTAAGCAAACTCATTGTTTTTAATGGGGCATTTTTATTGAAGTAAACATTAGGTTTTAGAATTGGGAAATAAATACACGTTCCTGTTAAAAACATTATAAGTCATGTGACCATGGGATAATAATAATAATAATAATAATAATAATAATAATAATAATAATAATAATAATAATAATAATAATAATAATAATAATAATAATAATAATAATAATAATAATAATAATAATAATAAAAAAGTTGGAAGGAACCTTGGAGGTCATCTATTCTAGTCCAACCCCCTGCTTATTTCGGACAAATGGCTGTCCAGTCTCTTCTTAAAAACTTCCAGTGTTGGAGCATTCACCGCTTCTGGAGGCAGGTTGTTCCACTGGTTAATTGTTCTCACTGTCAGGAAGTTTCTCCTTAGTTCTAGGTTGCTTCTCTCCTTGATGAGTTTCCATCCATTGCTTCTTGTCCTGCCTTCAGGTGCTTTGGAGAATAGCTTGACTCCCTCTTCTTTGTGGCAGCCCCTGAGATATTGGAACTCTGCTATCATGTCCCCCCTCGTCCTTCTCTTCATTAAACTAGACATACCCAATTCCAGCAACCGTTCCTTATATATTTTTGTTGCTCTTCTCTGTACTCTTTCTAGAGTCTCAACATCTTTTTTACATTGCGGTGACCAAAACTGGATGCAGTATTCCAAGTGTGGCCTTACCAAGGCATTGTAAAGTGGTATTAATGCTCCAAATAGCTGTAAATACAGGCCAATTGCTGAGTGTCAGAAATAGGGTCACAGGACTGTGACATATTGGGAACTTTGAAACCAAATAATAAGTATTCATGGTTGTAAGTTGTAATAGCAAGAATTTAGGAATTGTTGCAGTAAAGGTGAGAGCTTAAAACATTTTTTAAAACACCATTTTAACCTGAACTTGTAGAGACTTTATGCATCTTGCATGTTTAAAATATTTTGAAACATGGGAAGCCTACAGGTAGCCCTCAACATATGGCCACAATTGAGCCCAAAATTTCCATTGTTAAGCAAGGCAGTTGTTAAGTGACTTTTGTCCCATTTTACTTCCCTTTTGCCACTAAGCGAATCACTGCAGTTGTTAAGTGAATCGGGCAGTTGTTAAGCAAATCTGGCTTCCTCATCTACTCTACTTATCAGAAACCAGCTAGGAAGGTTGTAAATGGTGATCACGTGACCCCAGGACACGGCAACTGTCGTGAGTACATGCCAGTTGCCAAGCTCCCACATTTTGATCACCTGATCAACGATGGTTGCAAGTATGAAAATTGGCCATAAGTCGTGTTTGTCAATGCCATTGTAACTTCGAACACTCACTAAATGAATTGTTGTAAAATCCAACTCCAGTTTCCAGAGCTATCTCTATTTTCAAGCATGCTTCTGGATCTGTATTCTTAAAAAGTACAAATAACAACTACAAGTTACAGCCTTCTCTGTGGCAGCTCCTGCCCTCTGGAATGACCTACCCCCCGACCTACGTACAACTGCGGACCTGCGCCTTTTTCGCCAAGCCCTAAAAACCCATCTATTCCATGCGGCCGGCCTGGCGTAGTCTTAATTAGGTTTTAGTACAGGTTTTTATGTGGGGTATTTTAGAGCAGGCCTTTATTTATTTAATTTGATTTTAGAATAGATATTTATTGTGATTTTTATTATCGCCTGTTCACCGCCCTGAGTCCCGTAAGGGAGATAGGGCGGTATATAAATTTAAATAAACATAAACAGCTTAGGAATTTGTTTGCAAGCCTGCTGATTATCCAGAAAAAGAACTGCAGCAGGAAGTGTCTTGTAGGACAGGGGTCCCCAATCCCTGGTCCATGGACTGGCAGCAGTCTGCGGTGGGCTAGAAACCGGCTGCACAAAGAGGCTATAAGCCCCATTTGCGGGATGCAGACAGTGTGTAAAGTCACACATCCTCCAGTCCGTGGAAAAATCTCTCTCCCTCATGCCAGAAAAGGTGGGGGCCACCACTGTAGAAAGGAAGCATTTAGCATTCTGAGAAGGGCAGCTGTTTTCCAAAAGCATTTGTAGTTGTGAAAGGGTCTGGGACTTCTGTACTCAATTGTGCTTAAAGCTTAAAGCTAACAGGGGGCCGATCACACCTTGGGGTGAGAGGCGGGAAAAAAAAAGAAATAGAATTGGACTGAAATTCAGGATTTCACTTCTAAAGAGGTAGCTGGCAAATCTTGGGAGTTACTTGCTGTTCCCTTTAACAGTCCATTAACAGCCACGGACTGATGGCCACTGCATGGGGCACTTGGTGGGCAAATACAGGAAGTCCTTACGACCACAACTGAGCTGAAAATTTCTGTTGCTAAGCCAGAAAGTGAGTTTTGCTCCATTTTATGACCTTTCTTGCCACAGTTGTTAAATGAATCTCTGTAGAATCTTCCTGACAGTTAGAACAATTAATCAGTGGAATGGTTTGACTCCAGAAGTTGTAAGTGCTTCAACACTGGAGATTTTTAAGATATTGGACAACCATTTGTCCGAAACGGTATAGGGTTTCCTGCCAGAGCACGGGATTGGACTAGAAGACCTTCAAGGTCCCTTCCGACTCTGTTATTCTTTGGACAGAGAGAAAAGGACCACAGGGATAGCCTATTTTATTTACAGGCAGTCCTCAACTTATGACCAAAACTGAGCCCAAAATATCTGTGCTAAGCGAGACAGCTGTTAAGTGAGTTTTGCCCCATTTTATGACCTTTTTGCCACAGTTGTTAAATGAATCTCTGTAGTTGTCAAATTAGTAGCATGGTTGTTAAGTGAATCTGGTTTCCCCATTGACTCAGCTTGTCTGAACCCAAAAGATGATCACATGATCCCAGGACACTGCAACCATCATAAATATGATCCAGTTGACTGAATTTTGATCACGTGACCATGGGGGACGCTGCAATGGCCAATAAGTATGAAGAACGATCCTAAGTCACTTTTTTCAGTGTCTTTGTAGTTTCAAACGGTCACTAAAGGAACAATTATAAGTCGAGGACTACCTGTATTAGAGGTAGAAATCATAAACAGCATTGGCAAAAGGCTACAAAATGCCCGTGAGATTTCTACAAAACGGTCCAGTACTCAAATAGAAGATTAGTACACATTAGTTCCTGACTGCAGTAATTAGTGATAAGACAGGTCTTCTAGCTTTGACAATCTTTTAACGTATTTTGATCTTTCCCCCCCCTTTGTGCTGCTTTAATATGTCAGCAGAAAAATAGATGAGGCTTTAAATAGGAGTTCCACATCCCTTCCACTGAGTTAGCTCTCTGTAATAAAATGGGGGGGGCGGGGTAGTCTGTAAAAAGAAACTCCCATATTTAAAAAAATATATGATGCTTGCTTTAATCCCGTTATTATTACTATTAATGCTTTCAGTTGCCAGAAGCTGCCTTAAGAATCATATTTGGAGGTGGGCTGTTTGGATTCACATTTGAAACTATATGTATAATTTTAATTTTTTATTTTAATTTTTGAGAAAATGCTTTTGTAACTGGGGGGATTTTTTTTTAGGGCTTGCATGTATTCATGCCTACATATATATAAAAGGGTTAAGGGCTAAGTTTAAATAACCTACTAATTGACAGAACATCCACCTCATGTGTGAAGAAGATTCTAATTTAGTATCTAGCTTCCCCAGAGAAGGAAAAAGAAGAAACAGATGGAAATTGTATTTCTTGCTCCAAAGAAATTCCCTTCTAGTCCTTTATGTAGAACAGGTGGGCGACAGACTTGCAAGAAATCTGAGTATTAATTGTTATAATTAGATATAATTAGATCATGAATTTGTTATACCAAAGTTGTTGAATTCTTTCATGACGGCTCCATAGTTTAGCTGCAATAAACCTACTAATCTTAAATTTTGTATTACAGCTTAATATATGTTGTACATGTAGTCCTCGACTTATAACCATAATTGAGCCCAAAATTTCTGTTGCTAAGCGAGACAGTTAAGTGAGTTTTCCCCATTTTACAACCTCTCTTGCCGCAGTTGTTAAGTGAATCACTGCAGTTGTTAACTTCATAGCATGGTTATTAAATGAAGCTGGCTTCCTCATTGACATTGTTTGTCAAACGGTCACGACCCCAGGACACTGCGACCGTCATAAATATAAGTCAGTTGCTAGGTGTCTGAATCTGGATCATGTGACCACGAGGATGCTACAATGGTCATAAGTGTGTAAAACAGTCATAAGTCACTTTTCTTAGTGCTGTTGTAACTTTGAATTGTTATTAAACTAACTGTTGTAAGTCAAGGATTACCTGTAGTCACTTTAATAGAGTGTTTTGTCGTAATAGCTGAAAAGCCTGACAATATTGGGGGTAAACAGATCAAAGGTATTAACTGATTTAGTATTAACTGACTTCCTGTATTCCTGTTTAACTTCAAGAAACTTAGATCTTTTCCTAGGAATCTTTAATCACTAACAATTTGGAGGAAATTCAATTATGTTCTTATATTGGAAAGTGCATTATAGTGTAAAAAGATTCATCAACGTTTCCCCATTCTTTTCACTTTCATAGAGCTACGTCCCTAAATTCATGTATTATTTTGACTTGTTTGCCCTCCATCTCGATATTTAAAATGTGTAAAATATGGATTTATCAGGTTATAAGTAGATTGTAGATGCTTAGAGCCTCTTTAACATCACATTGCCTTAGACATGTTCCCTGTATAACAGGAGAATTTTGAAACAGTGGTGTGTTTTTTTTTTTGTTTGCTCACCAGCCTGTGATCTCAGGCAGATCGCGGATGAGAGCTGGAAAAAGTTAATTCCTTTTGGTTGCTTGGTAAGATTCCCATTTACAATAAGATTACGTTGATCCAAAAATCTTTTCCAATCACATTGCCTCATTCCTGCTGCAAGGCCAAGACTTAAGTGCTGGTTTTTGTGTCTTTGTATACATGACTAGTTTGCACTTTCATTATCCTGGGATTTTCTACGTATTTAATGTTCTTCAGTAAGAAATTCAATACAGTTAGTCCTCGACGTACGACCACAATTGAGCCCAAAATTTTCATTGCTAATCAAAAGAGTTGTTAAATGAGTTTTGCCCTATTTTATGACCTTTTTTGCCCGGTTGTTCAGTGAATCACTGCAATTGTTACATTAGTAACACGGTTATTAAGTGAATCTGGATTCCTCACTGACTTTTGTTTGTCAGAAAGTCACAAACGGTGATCATATGACCCCATGTCATAAATACATGCCAGTTGCCAATTTCAATCATGTGACCATGGAGAGGTTGCAACTGTCGTAAATGTGAAAAATGGTCATAAATCACTGATTGTAACTTCGAACGGTCACTAAATAAATGGTTATAAGTTGAGGACTACCTGTGATGTTGGGTAAGCAGGTAAGAAGGTAAGCAGGTAAGAAGGTAAGATCAGCACTACTGATCTTCCTTCTGCTTATCTGCAGGAAAATTATGTGAGTAATTCATGGTGGCCAATTAAACAAATCTTTGCCTTAGACAGGGGTAGGCCACCTTGGCTCTTTTATGACTCGTGGACTTCAACTCCCAGAATTCCTGAGCCAGTATGGCTCAGCATGGAAACCTCTCCATTTCTCCTCAGCATGGCTGGCTCAGGAATTCTGGGAGTTGAAGTCCACGAGTCATAAAAGAGACAAAATGGCCTACCCCTGGCCTAAAGAGAATCCTTTAAAAATTCTGTGCAATTGCCTTGAGGATCATCATGGAAGAAAATGGAATATCGGAATACAAAAAATGACTCTGTTTTAAATAGATGAAAGACACGATGGTTTGCATGAGCTAATCCAGCAGCCAAAACATAGATCAGAAATGTCCATAATGCACAAATATTTTAGCAGCAGACCTGCAGGAAATCAGTACAGGTGAGAATTGCCAAGACAGAAAAGCCGTTTACCCAATTCTGGTAATCAGCACATCAGCTTTAAGATAACAGAATAACAGAGTTGTAAATCACCTTAGAGGTCATCTAGTCCAATTCCTGCATGAGTAGGAGACCCTATACTAGGGGTAGGCAACCTTGGCTCTTTTATGACTCGTGGACTTCAATTCCCAGAATTCCTGAGCCAGCCATACTGAGGGGAAAGGGAGAGGTTTCCAAGCTGAGCCATGCTGGCTCAAGAATTCTGGGAATTGAAGTCCACAAGTCATAAAAGGGCCAAGGTTGCCTACCCCTGCCCTATACCATTTCTAGACAAGCCTGAGCCATTTTAAGACAGTCCCTAGCTATGTGTGCCTTGCTGAGTGTTTCCAAACAATTTTGGTTTAATTCAACAGATTTGTAAGAAAATTGACCAGACTAGGTAAAAATTTCATACTTTGGAATGTTAGGCTACTGATCGCTTTTTTAATTTTTTTTTAAAAAAACACTTTCATACAAACCAGGTAAGAAGCCCTGATAATGACATATCTGGTCTCAGCCTCAAGTGACTATTTTTTTCCCTGTCCTCCCCTTCCCTTCTTTCTCTTCTTTTCTTTCTTTTGCTGTCCTTGTTTTGCTGTCATGGTCTTCTTCTTCTTCTTCTTCTTCTTGTCTGAAACTTTCCTTGTTTACAGATACATAACAGAATTTGTGGACCTGGGCAATGTCTCAGCCTTACGAACATTCAGAGTTCTCCGGGCGCTGAAAACAATCTCAGTCATTTCAGGTGAAACAAAAATTATAATGGGGGTTAAGCACTTGGGACGCACCCAGTAAAGCTTATGTGCCATTCCCCCATAGCAAAATGGCCGCCGGTAGAATATGGTTTGGTATGGATGAGTAAAGGGAATAGAGGAACCTGTCAATAGAATGCTTTTTGATATGGCCTTAATCCATTCCCTCATACTTTATTTTGTGGTGAGCATCAAACGTTCTTTGTGGATCTAAAATATCTGGGTGGAATTTTTTTGTGTTTGTGCCTTCAGGTCAGTCTTGACTCATGACTATGCAAGCATGTCCATGTTGTTTTCTAAGCAATGTTTTCCAAAGTGATTTGCTATTGTCTCCTTCCTAGGGCTGAGAGAGAAGGACTGGCCCTACAATGCCAAAATGGCTTTTAGGCCTAAGGCAGAATTAGAATTCAGGATCTCCCAGCTTCCGTCTAGGATCTTCCTCACTGCACCACATTGGCTCTTGAGCTGACAGGGTAGGTCAGGTCTAGAGCAGGGGTCTTCAAACTTGGCCCTTTTATGACTTGTAGACTTTAACTCCCAGAATTCCTCAGCCAGGCACGCTCGCTGAGGAATTCTGGGAGTTGAAGTCTACAAGTCATAAAAGGGCCAAGTTTGAAGACCCCTGCTCTAGAGTCTCTGAGTAGTTCTGTGAATGAGGAAAATTTACAACCTGGTTCTCCTCAGATCTTTCTCAGACATCTCCACCAAGAGAGAGTGACTGGTCAAGTCACTGAGTTGACTTCTGGTTCTGAGGCATGACTCAAACTCAGGTTTTCATACTTCTAATCCATGGGACTCCAAATCTGGCAACTTTAAGACTTGTTGACTTCATCTTCCAGAATTCCTCAGCCACCAAGCTGGCTGAGGAATTCTGGAGTTGAAGTCAACAAGTCTTAAATTTGTCAAGCTTGGAGAGCCCTGTTATAAACCCAACACCTTAAACTAATAGCTCAAATTGGCTCTCAGAAGTATGACTTGCAAAGATCCCCCACCCCTACTCAATCTAATATTTTAAACCTTTAACTTGTTAGAAAAATAGAACAAAAATACTAAACTAGGCCCAATCCATTGAAAAAAATCTTTTGCATGAAAATGTTTTGGAGGTAAATTGCAAAAATATGACACTCCCCTTGGAAAAAGTAAGATCCTTCAATAAAATTAATTTTAGACTAAAGACTATTTATATTTACAAATACTTGTATTTATATAAAAATGCTTTTTATAGCTGAAAAAAAACCCCCTTCAGAATGACGAATCGAGTTTTGTTTTCTCATTTTGTTGACTGCCAGATGTGTTAGACTACAACCTCCATCCTCACTTGTGAGGATGGGAATTGAAGTCCGACATTGTTGGAAGGCTGGATTCATCTTTCTTCAGTATCATTAGGCCTAGCAATTTAAATCTGAGTCAACTGAATTTGGGCACAATTCTCAAGTCCTTTTTTCCCCTCAGAAACCCCACTGAGACAAATAGTGCAGCCTTCTTATGAAACGTCCTTTAATTTCCAATGGTGCCAGCTCCTCTCTTTGACATCCTCCCACATTGCCTTATTTTAGTCAAAAATGAAGGCAATTCCTTTTTTCCTCTCCCCTTCTTATGAAACTTAGTAATGGATGTATTCATGTTCCTCTTTCCCCCTTTAAATTGGCAGTGGAATGATGGAGAAAAATAAATATGCCAGGAGCGTATCTATGGACAGGTCTCCTTAGTGTTAAGTTCTTTCAACTGCATGGCAGGTAGAGAAGAATGTCAAAACAACCAACCGTGTGCATGACAGATTTTGTGTACAGATAGGTCCTCGACTTACAACCACAATTCAGTTCACAATTTTCATTGCTGAGCAAGACAGTTAAGTGAGGTTTGCCCCATTTTATGACCTTTCTTGCCACAGTTGTTAAGTGCATCACTGCAGTTGTTAAGTTAGTAACACGGTTATTAAAGGAATCTGGCTTCCCCATTGAATTTGCTTGTCGGAAGGTCACAAATGGTGATCACATGATCCCGGGGCAGCTAACCATCATAAATACATGCCAGTTGCCAAGCAACTGAATTTTAATCACATGACCATGAGGATGCTGCAACGGTCATAAGTGTGAAAAAATAGTCTCATAATTCACTTTTTCAATTCACTCAACGAATGGCTGTAAGTCGAAAACTACCTGTAGATGGTTATCCTGAACAGATGTTGGCAATTATAGGATAAAAAAGAGATTGTTTAATTTTTTATTTTATCTTATTTTATTTTAGAGAGAGAAGGATGAGAGACAAGGGTTGGCAGAACCAACACCCTTTAGGAGCTGCCACTAAATTAGGTGGCAAATATTCACACTGCAGCATTCTCCACTGAAACTAAAGCAATGGCACTTGTTTTGAGGCACCTGTGAAGCATTGAAGGGATAAATGTCCTATTTTCCAGAAGGCAAATGAAAATCCATGGGAGGAAAATGCAATTTTATTTTAATGGATCTGGATTTCCTCCTCCTTGCCTTCCCTGATCCCATACTGCAGTGGTGGCGAACCTATGGCACGCGTGCCAGAGGCGGCACTCAGAGCCCTCTCTGTGGGCACCCGTGCCATGCCCCGGAGATGGCAACTGTCCTCTTCAACCAGCCGCCTGCTAAATTGCTGAGGTCCCACGTGGCTGGATGCATCCCAGCATCCATGCACTTGCTGGCTTCTGGGTGTGGGGGCTGATGGTGCCAGGGCCCTGCCTCACCCTGCAACAATAGCACCCTCGCCCTGACTTGCCTTGCCTCGCCTCACCCCACAGGACCAGCCTCCTGCCCACTGCCCCACCCGTCAGAGACCCCCTGGATCTCCCCCAACCCTGCCTGGCCCCCACGGGTGTCTCTCCCCAGGAGCAATATCGAGTTGGTTACGCCCACCCATCTGGCAGGCCACACCCACCCGGCGGCCATACCCACCCGGCGATACATAAGTGGGTTTTGGGTTGAAGTTTGGGCACTCGGTCTCTAAAACGTTCTCTATCACTGCCATACTGAATTGTACAAAAGCTAATGGCGAGTTGTAGACAATGAAATACTTTTGGCTTTGCAAAACACGTAGCAGGAAGGAGATTGCTCAGCTGTCAGGTAAAAGAAAAAGGAAAGATTTTCCCCTGTCCAGTCGTGTCCAACTCTAGGGGGCGGTATTCATCTCCGTTTCCTAGCCAAGGAAGCCAGCATTGGCCGAAGACATTTCCGTGGTCATGTGGCTAGCATGACACTACGCCGAGGCGCATTGAATGCTGTTACCTTCCCACCGAAGTGGTACCTATTTATCTATTCGCATTTGCATGCTTTTGAACCGCTAGGTGGATAGGAGCTGGGGTGAGGATGGGAGCTCACCTCATCACGCGGTGCCGGGGTCTTGAACTGCCAATCTTCCGGTCGACAAGCCCGATGTCTTAACCGATAGTACAATAAACTGTGTACCCACTTGTTTATGTATAGAAAGATAAAGACTTTTTCAAGTGGTGCTCAGGTCTTAGCCATTATATGTCCTGGCTGTGTAGATTTTTTTTCTTGCAACAATAATGGTGGCTTGTTGTTGGTTTCTGGGATGTTTTTTCAAATTCCCAATCTAGGCTATAAGCTTGATATTTCCTGTTGGTCTTTCATCACGATACTAAATGGTCCAGACTTGCTTAGTCTTTTTCAAGAATAGTCAAAATATAAAAATGTTGCCGTGTTTTGCTAGTACCAGTGAGCTCCAGTAGAAGGGAATGTTGTAGCTGAGGATTGAACTGTGGAGTCTTTGGTGCCCTCTGACCTTAGTTGTTTCCTTGCAGATGTTTCCTTCTTTTCACATCATGATGAGGTTACCTAGTTGGGTGATGAAAGGTCTGCAAAAAAACAACCAAGCTCAGAGAACACCAAGGACCCCATACCATTGAGCTCTTTAAGCAGTGCTCATTTCCTTGATGAGATCAGAGTTTGTAGATCATAGAATTATAGAACTGGAAGAGATTTTGGAGGTCTTCTAGTCCCAACCTCTGCCCGTGCCAGGAGTCCTTATTCCATCCTGGACAAATAATTGACCAGTCTTTTCTTGAAATTCTCCAGTGATTGAGTACCCAAATTCTGGGAGGCAACCTATTCCCCTGATTTTTTTTAAAATTGGATGTACAAGTACTCCTTGACTTACGATCACAATTGAGCTCAAAAATTCTGCCTCTAAATGAGACAGTTGTTAAGTGAATTTTGCCCCGTGTTACAACTTTTCTTGCCGCAGATGTTAAGTTACTAACAGGGTTGTTAGCAACACATCTCCTGCTTGAGCAGGGAATTGGACTAGAAGACCTCCAAAGTCCCTTCCAGCTCTATTCTAATTGATTGATTAATTGATTGATTGATTGTTAAATAAAGCTGACTTCCCTATTGATTTTGCTGGTCAGAAGGTTGCAAAAGATTATCACATGACCCCAGGATACTGCAACTATCATAAATATGAGTCATATGCCGTCTGAATTTTGATCACGTGAACATGGGGATGCTGCAATGATCATAAGTGTGAAATGTTCATGTCACTTTTTTCAGTGCCGTTGTAACTTTGAATGGTCACTAAATGAACTGTTGTAAGTCAAGGACTACCTGTATTCTTCCCAAAGAGTATATCAGCTCCATTTTTTTTTACTTTGATGAGAGATCGCCAAATCCATTTGAGAATTCAGACTGAAGGGAAATCAACAGTTAAGACTTTGTGAAATATGGAAGCTGACTGACTCACACATATCCAGATATATTTCAGTATTACCAATCATAATGTAATTTCTTGGGCTTTCCCTAAATATACCCTTGGGGGCTAGAATCCTGGACTGTCACTTCACTTTTCATTTGAGTTTTTAAAGATGTTCCTCAAACAAAGATGTTTGAGGACTTTTTAAAGATGTTCCTCAAACAAAGCACTAACCAGATGAGGATCCATGTGTGAAGGGTTCCACATTTTAGATTTGTGGCTGTGCTCTCTAATGTGGAATCATTTAAGACTGTAGTGTAGGACAGAGGTGGGGAACTATGGCCTTTTTAATGACATGGCTGGCTCAGGAATTCTGGGAGTTGAAGTCTACAAGTCATAAAAGGGCCAGAGTTCCTCACCCCTGATCTAGGAGATAACCAGGCTGAGCCCGAGGGAGAGGTCAAATGTGTCATAAGTCCTCAGTCCCTGCGCACTCACAAGTCCAGCCCACCTTGATTGCCTTCTTAATTCCTGCTCATTTCTCTTGACCGTTAGTAGCTCAGATTCTTGTAGAGAGCTTAAGCTTGCAATAAAGCTTTATACCCATTTGAACTGCCCGAATCTCCCGATTTCCCCAGCGCTTGATAGTTAGCATTGATGAGTCAAGGCATTTCCAAATGAGGTATTTGCATAATTTCCAATTCTATTCCACAACATTTTGTATCCTTGGCTGCTAAGCTGTCTTCTAACTCAGCGGAATGCTAGATGACAAGGCCTGTCACACTTTGGATCAGCATGTTGATAAATCAGAATCTTCCTGTTGGCTGTGTTTTTGTTACATGACCACACCACAGCAGTGGGAGAAATTCTACTGCCAAACCCAAGCCCACAAAAATTTCTTGTGAAATCGGGGAAATTTAAATTCAGCATCTTCAGGAATATCTCTCCCCCCATGAATCTTTCTATTAAAATTCTTGTGCTTATTAATTCCTCCTGTACAAAATAGTCAAAGGAAATCCTCAAGTTATGATCACAATTAAACCTAAAATTTCTGTTGCTAAGTGAGAAATTTGTTGATTTTTGCCCCAATTTACGACCTTTCTTACCACATTTCTTAAGGGAATCACCGCACTTGTTAAGTTAGTAACACAGTTGTTAAGTGAATCTGGCTTCCCCATTGATTTTACTTGTCAGAAGTTCACAAAAGGGGGTCACACAACCCTGGGACATTGCAACCATCGTAAGTATGAATCAGTTGCCAAGGGTCTGAATTTTGATCACAAGCCCATGGGGGTGCTGCAATGGTCATAAGTGTGAAAATGGTCCTTTTTTCAATGCCATTGTAACTTCGAATGTTCACTAAATTAATGGTTCTGAGTCAAGGAATGCTTATAATTACTCCTGCACAAAATATTTATTTATTCTTAGAATTATATCCCCACTTTCCTATAGATGCTCAAGGCAATATACTTATCCTTTTCTCTTGTACATTTAGCCACAGCCACCAAACATTTGGAAAGGAATGAGACAGAGTGACTGACTATTGATCTGTTATCTATTTTCTCGCCTGTTTGTGACAGTCTGTTTCCTGATGGTCCATTTTGCTGTGGGTTGTGTGTCTCAGGCTGGGAAAGCAACATAGCCCACTGCAAAACTAGGCTATGGGTGTGACAGGGTCTTCCAGCTGCCTTAAGGCAAATGAAAATGAAAGGAGAACAAATACTTTCACAATCCTGACAGAACTTTCAAGTTATCTCCTCCAAATTTTCCTTCTGTAATCACATAATTCCATCTTTTGTGGAATGTTCTGGGATTAAAATATAAATGTTTGAGTTGTATTAGAATGCATGTCTCTACATCAATTGGATTATCTCCATGGGACAAAATAGGACAGAATAGTAACTAAATTTTTCCATGGAATGATAAATGTAATGCAATAAATAGTGCACTAGTCACTTGTTAATTGAATAGGAAGTAATATCAGTGCTGTGGATAGTATTTTCAATCCCTCGCCTTTTATTCCAGGGATACCTCTAAGATACATAATTTTCGTAAAAAACCCTTTATTTACTTCCCTATGTCTAGAATTATTCAGGTGGGAGATTTTGTTTAACGAGAGCTTTGGAAATCAATACTTTTTTTTTTTTTAATCTAAAAGGGGAATTTGTTGGCTGCTGTTATTTTGGCACAAAGCTCCCATAATCCCTGTTGGTCCTAATACCCTATTCCCACATCACAGTTAACTGGGTCAATGGAGGGTTAGTACATTTTGGGAACATCAAAAAGAGATCAGTTGACCTAGTCAGATAGTGCACAAAGGATTAGATTTATCCCCAAACAGAGTTAAATTAACTCCCCCAGACCAAAACTCTACCCACAAACCGCTTTTCTTGCAGATTTAACTGTTCCAAAGACTAATTTCTATGGAGATCCAGCAAAAATTGGAGGTTTTTTTTTTTTTACACAATGTGTTTCTACCTTTATTTCTTTTTTTCTGATCCTTTTATCCACAATTGGAATAGTAGAAAAGTGTCAAATATAGATAGGAAGTAGTTGTACGCCCTTCAGCCTGTCCATAATGTCACTAATCTAATTGTACCACCTGAGATTTCCAGAGTATTGGAGTCGGTTTTGAGTTAGTTGGCACCTAAATGTAATAAAATAAATATTTTCCCATATCAATGAAAAATAAAAGGTAATTAGTAAGGGTCGGGTGCGTGAAATCCGACCGGCCTCCTTCAAGGCAGTTGAGGGACATAAAAGATGCAATTGAGTGAAAATCTATACCACTGAGTATGGGGTTGACTGGATCAGAGGAGGAGATCAATGCAGGTAAATCCTTGACTTACAGTCCACAATTGGACCCAAAATTTCTGTTGCTAAGCGAGACAGTTGTTAAGTTGGTTTCTCCCCATTTTACAATCTATTTCGCCACAGTTGTTAAGTGAATCATCGCAATTATTAAGTTAGTAACACAGTTGTTAAGTGTGTCTGGCTTCACCCGTTGACTTTGCTTGCCAGAAGGTCATAAATGGTGATCCCATGACCCTGGGACACTGCAACCGTCATAAATATGAGTCAGTTGCCAAGCATCCCAATTTTGATCACATGGCCCTGGGGAACGGTGCAATAGTTATAAGTGTGAAAAATTGTAGTAATATACTTTTTTCAGCGCCACTGTAACTTTGAATGATCACTCAATGAATGGTTGTAAATTGAGGACTTCCTGTATTTGTTGTCTTCAAAATAGTGGGAGAGCCAGCACGTACACACACACACACACACACACACACACACATTCTCATAGTATGCTCAACCAGTGCCCTTGAAGACCCTAACCCAGTGGTGGCAAACCTATGCAACGCGTGCCAGAGGTGGCACTCGGAGCCCTCTCTGTGGGCACACGTGCAGTTGCCCCAGCCTTGCCTCCCCTCGTGACCACTTCATCAGCAGCCCCCCTGGAGGAGAGTTGCCCCCAAGCGTGGCCCACATGGAGCAGCGCAGCCAAGGACATGGCAGCCAGGCAGCGTAGATAAGACTCTGCCCTCATACCCCATCACGCACAGTTGATGCTGCGGGGCGCGGGCAAAGGGCGTGGCCGCCATGGCGCTGCTGGACTGCGGCGATCTGCGGCGGGCCCTGGAGGCGGTGAATGGCCCTGCGGGCAGACAGGGTGGGGGCAGGGCAGGGGGTGGAGCAGAGGCGGGGCCAGTTTTTGGGCACTCGGTCTCTAAAAGGTTTGCCATCACTGCCCTAACCATTGCATCCAAGCAACATCCAAAGTTTGCTTACTTTTAAGTTTGGTTTATTCTCTGTGGCTCAGAGAATTGTACCTATTTGAGCCATTTGGTTAATTTACGGTTGAATGGCTCGTGTGAACTAGAAAATGAGTTAATTCAGCAACCGAGTTAAGGTGTTTTCTGGTGCATCCAGCCAGAAAGAAGCTGTTTCCAGCACTTTCAAGAATGTGTTCACAGAGGATGGGATCATTCGGGCATCCTCTGCCTATTCTTTCCCCTCTGAATTGTTTATTAGCTATTTTGTCACTGTTACTGCGTATTGATTTCATGTCAACCTTTTTGCTGTACAAAACGCTGAGCAATTTTTATTGCTCTCTCCGCCACAGGTAAGGCAGGTCACCGGTATTTGTTCCCACCAATAGGAAGATGAGGTAGTCCATGGCAGATGTGAATATTTGTCACTGAGGAACAGTGAATATCGTACTATGCTGATCTGTCCCTTGTGTGGAATATCAGCCTACTATTTGCAATATTTACTATTGCAGGATTGTGCATGAAAGCCATTCCTACTAATCTGCTTGAAATCCTTCCTGCCCCAAATTCCATTTTGGCTGATAGCGGCTTTTTTATTTTATTTTACAGTTTAATCACTTTTTACAACACACAGGTGTATAATTCATTATTAGGAATCATGCGTTACCCAAAGAGAATTCAAAGATATAAATCTAACAAACAAACATTTATGCAATGCTAAAGCTGAGGGTTTTGAACTACTGTAGAAGTTTGATAGTTTGCTAGTTATCAAAGTTACAATTGAAGTACAGGTAGTCCTCGATTTACAACAGTTCATTTAATGACCATTCAAAGTTGCAACAGCACCCAAAAAAGTGACTTATGGCCATTTTTCACAACTATGAGTGCTGCAGCATCCCCATGGTCACGTGATCAAAATTCAGACGCTTGGCTCATATTTATGATGGTCGCAGTGTCCCGGAGTCACGTGATTCTCTTCGGTGATCTTGTCACAAGCAAAGTCAATGGGGAAGCCAGATTCACTTAACAATGGTGTTACTATTTAACAACTGCAATGATTCACTTAACAAATATGGCAAGAAAAGTTGTAGAATGGGGTAAACTCACTTAACAAATTTCTCCCTTAGCAACAGAAAGTTTTGGACTCAATTCTGACTGTAAGACGAGGGCTACTTGTAGTGTCTTTCTAGCAATAAGTCTTTTTTGAGATTTTTGAGGAAGAGCCAAATTTTTGTGTTTTATAAGACCAACAAGGAAATCCTCATATAATATAAACTTCTAGAGCAAATGCATCCTCCTAATAGACTATCAAAATTCCCACCTGCTAGGAATTCTGGGAGCTGTAGTCCAACGTATCTGGAGGATACCAGACTGAAGAAGTCCTAACAGAACTTGGACCTCAGAATGAAAAGAAAAAAATAGCAATATCCTTTTGCTGAGATTGAACAAACCAGCCCCATAGCATTCCTTTGGTACTCAAGAAGAGCTGTGTGCTTTGGGGGCTGTTATCTTGGCCACGTACATGTTTTTCTAACTCAGGAAGGTACTTCTTAGGAAAAAAAGGAAATGGGCAAATAAGGTTCATGTGGAAGATGAAACCAGATGACGTACCAATGAGACACCTATTTATCTATTCAAATTACAGGAAGGAAAATATTTTTCGTGTCTTGTTGTGGATTGCCAACATCTGCCTGGGTGTTTTAAAGATCAAAAACATGAATAATATTGTCAGTTCTCCTAGGAGAACCAGGGATGGGTAGTGTTCAGGATGTCCTGAATTTCCAAAGTTTGATGTTGCTTGTTATTTTAATGCTTTTAAAAATGGTTTATTATTTGCAATGGGACATCTGATCGGGGCACAAAGTAACTGATAGCTATCTTGCACTTGATAAATACTGAAATCAATGGAAATAGTGCATGGCTATGCAAGCTGCATTTCTTTTAATGGGATTTCTTTAATGGAAGGATTTGTGTCCTATAAGGCTCGCTTCTAATGTTATTCCTTAATATGTTTGATTCTGTTATCCTTGATGACCATAGAAATTGATCAATGTTTAAATGAGACACAACTCAAATGAGGAAATTGACCACCATTTATTGAACAGTAAAACAGATCATTTTAGAAGTCTTGCCTTGCTTACTTTGAGTTTTAATTGCAAGAATTCTTCTTAAAAATTTAATAATAATAATAATTTACTGTTCTTGACTAGCGGGACTGGAATAAAATACTTGTTGGAATAGAACACTTTTGTTTGCATCTCTGTAGACAGTAGGGCTGTGCAATCTGAGATTCCACCAAGTTGTACTCAACTCATGCACCATAGATTTGGACAATCTGCCCAAATTAGGTAAAATCTCTTGCTTCTGTTGTTCAAAGAAATACTGATGATGTAATTTGTGGATATATTTTTATTGTATATGTAGCAGTTCTCTTTGCATGGATACTCCTGTTTCTCTATACCAGACATGTCAAACACAAGGCCCGGGGGCCGGATGCGGCCCGCGAAGTGGTTTCATGTGGCCCGCGAAGCCATCCTGGAAACAGTGAGGGAATGGCCCCCGCTGCCTTGGCCCTGGCCCAGGCCGGCCAGCAGCCAATGTACAATTTTGTGGTGGCCATCTTGGCACCTGCCCCAGTGGACCATGCCTTGGCACTTGCCCCGGTCCCACCCCTTCTGCCAGAGACCCACAGATCTGTCCCACTCCTGCCCAGGCCCCCCATAGGCACCCTTGATGCGAATGATGTAGAACTGGCCATGCCCACCCAGTAGGCCATACCCACTCCATCCACGCCCACCCATTAGGTTACACCCACTCTGGCCAAACCCACCCGGCCCCCCCAGGGCAACCACAATGCTGATGCAGCCCTCAGTGAAATTGAGTTTGACACCCCTGCTCTATACATAAAGAGGGAGAGACAGAGAATGAAAGAAGGGGAGAAAGAATACGACAAAGAGAAGAGGGAAAGATATAAAGATGGAGGGATGGAGGCAGAATGAGAGACAGGGAGAAAATAAGAGAGGATAGTAAAAGAAAGAGTCAGGGAGATGGAGAAAGAGGCAGGGAAAAAGAGCTGTGGAGATTTAATATCACAATCATAAAAGAAAGAAAATAGCTATTTGAAGTATGGAAAGTGCTCATGTGTAACCTGGTCACCAAAATAAAAATGCCCTTTCTGTTCACTCCTTGGCATCTTTTGACTTGAGCGAGAATAAAGGTGACAGGGAATAAATAATCACCCTTTTGGATGTGGGTGTTGATTCCGCCCCTTCTTGTTTCAGCCTTGCCCATCACAGGCATTTGGCTCCCAAAATTAATTTTGCACAAATTTGAGAGAACAAGGACATTAGAAAGATGTTGACACTACTACTATTACTACTACTACTACTACTTCTACTACTACTACTACTACTACTAATAAAGTTGGAAGGGACCTTGGAGGTCATCTAGTCCAACCCCCTGCTCAGGCAGGAAACCCTATACCAGTGGTGGTGAACTATGGCACGCATGCCCTCTCTGTGGGCACGTGTGCCATGCCCCGAAGATGGCAACCGTCTCTCTTCAACCAGCCCCCCGCTAACTCACCGAGGTCCCATGTGGCCGGATGCATCCCTCCTGGCCTTGCATGCTCTCCTTTTCCCGGGCATGACCCACTGCATCACCTCCTCAGCTATTGGCCAGCTGGCCAGCTCAGAGGCAGCTTCTTTGAACTGCTGGTGGCGGGCTGCGGAGCCCCGGAGTGTGCCGGTCGAGGGGCCGGCAGGCTGTGGATTCTGATGGACACTGTCGGCCCCCATGCGCTTACTGGCCTATGTGTGCAGGGATCGATGGTGTCAGGCAGCAGTCCTGACCCCTGCCTTGCCTTGCGACAATGGCATCTCCACCCTGCCTCACCTTGCCTCACCTCACCCCGCAGGACAAGCCTCCTGCCCACCACCCCACCTGCCAGAGACCCCCTGGATCTCCCCCAACCCTGCCTGGCCCCCACAGGTGTCCCTCTCCATGAGCAACATCAAGGTGACCACGCCTACCTTGGCCACACCCACCTAGTCTGCCATGACCACCACAGCCACACCCACCCAGTGGGCCACACCCACCTGGCACCCGGCAATAAATAAGCGGGTTTTGGGTTGCAGTTTGGATACTCGGTCTCTAAAAGGTTCGCCATCACTGCCCTATACCATTTCAGACAAATGGCTGTCCAGTTTCTTCTTAAAAACTTCAAGTGTTGGAGCATTCACCGCTTTTGGAGTTGGAAGATTTCTCTAGAAACTGGATTGCCACATGTAATAATGCATAGAGATGGTGACCCACTTCCCAGGGATAATTAGGCATCAGTCATTTCCAAAATAGTGCTTGCCAACTCTAAACATAAAATGATTGTAATGGGTTTTTTTTTAAATGGCTGATATATTTGCAAAATGTTATGTGACCAAGCAACCCCTTAAGATAATTTCTTTACCATATAATCAGTGTTCCTATCTGGCTCATAGGAAATGTGAAACTGCTTTCTGCTCAATGAAATCTCTAGTCTGTTTAGACCAGAACTGTCTTTTGGGCATATAGGAAGTGTGAAACTGCCTCCTACTCAGGGTCTATAGAGATTGTCAGTCATCCAGGTCACAGTTGTCCCAAAGGTGCTTTTTCAAGAGGCAACTGAACTTCCTTGTTTTTCTTTGAAGATGTTTTGCTTCTCATCCAAGAAGCTTCTTCAGCTCTGACTGGGTGGTGGGGAATAGAAGGATTTATATTACTTGTAGATAGATGGTCATTTGCATTCTTCAAGAGAGTCACTGAGGCCACCTGGAGGTTTATCTGTGTCCTTAGGGTCAGCTGAATGGTGCAAATGAGTTTGGAGCTTTCTTGGAACTGCTGAAAGGACCATGTTGTAGACTGGAGAATGCAAAGGACCAACTGTCTGCAAGGAATATAAATGAAACTCTTGATCTGTTTAAACTGCAATTGTCTTCCTGGCTTGTAGGAAGGGTGAAAGTGACCCTTTTTCGATGATATCCTTGGTCTATTTAGACAAGGATTGTCTTTCTGGCTCATAGGAAATATGCAACTGCCTCCTACTCAATGAAACCCGTAGTCTATTTAGACCAGGATTGTTTTCCTGGCTTGCAGGAAATGTGAAACTGCCCCTTACTCAGTGAAACTCTATTTAGATCATGATTGTCTTCCTGGCTCATAGAAAGTGTGAAACATTCCTCTAGCCAATGAAACCCTTGGTGTATTTAAACCAGGTTGGTCTACTATGATCAACTTTCTACAAACTTAGCAACTTTAAGATCTGTGAACTTCAAGTCCCAGAATTCCTTAACTAGCCATGGTGGCTGAGGAAATCTGGGAGTTGAAGTCCACAAGTCTTAAAAGTGCCAAACTGCTCTACTGTATGTCTTTCCCAGTCCTTGGTGCCAAATGCTCATTAGTTTAGCTGAGGTAATTGCCTCAGATGCCTAATAGAAGTGATAGATTGGTAGATACATTGTCTAGTCTCCCTGGCTATTCCCTTCTATACCTCCATGTTATATATGCCTCACAGCGTGCTCTGCATCCCCAAAACTAATCTGCAATTTACAGATGTGTAAAGGGGCACTTGTCTCTTGACAGGGGACTCGCAGGAGTCTTCTCCAGCACCGTAGTTCAAAGGCCTCCATTCTTTGGCGCTCAGCCTTTCTTATGGTCCAACTTTCACAGCCATACATTGCAACTGGGAAAACCATGGCCTTGACTATACGCAGTTTTGTTGGCAGGGTGATGTCTCTGCTTTTTAGTATGCTGTCTTATGTTAACTACTTGGAGGTATAACAAACATTAAGTCCTATTATCTTTTATTCTTCTTCATCCAAGACATGAGCGATGTCATTTAGCAATTGAGAAGGAAATCAGATCTGGATGATCTTGCTGGCCCTACTCTCAATTCTTCTAACAGCATCTTATTACATTGAAAAGGAAATCTCACATTTTTCCAGATACAGGTATTCCCAATTGGGACTGGCAAGTTGCCAAAGCTTACATCTGGTGGATTCTGCCCACCGTTGTTTCTTAAGAGGGATGAGTTCTTTTTAATGAGAAGTTTGCATTTCCTACTATTTTAGAAAGTGGATGTATAAAGGAGAGAGATGGTTTTGATACTAATACAAGATGATCCCGGATTATTATAAGACATGGAACACAAATAACACATAAATCAAAAAATTGTTATTCATTTTTCATCCACAATTGATTTAATTTTTTTGTGGAAAATCTTTTTTGGGGGGACAAATAATAAGTGATGTTACTTTATTTTCATCGGTGCAGTGTTTAGGAAACTGCCTCTAAAGTTTGTTTTGTACTACAGCTTTCTGCAAATTTTACTCTCTGTGGGGACAAAACATATGTCCCCATCTGTTGTGACCTGGAGAGTTCCTTTGTAAGAAATTGTCCTGGATAGCAATTTAGACTTATGGAGTCTTAACTAAATACTGTACAAGGATTGCATTTGTCTATCTATACTATATATGGGAGGGCAGAATGAATATCAAAATGGAATATTATGATGTTTCAGAAGATTAAACGTGAAAGAAAAAATATGTAAGGATTATCTATCTATATAAACCTCCATAACTGAAAAATTAGAAGTATTGCAGTACATCTTTCAAAACCTAACCGTTAGAGGTAGTTCTTGTGAGGTTTTATTTAAAAAAATGTACTTACTAAGCCTCTACACTGATTTTTTTAAAGGTTGTTTTTGTAATGATGGCATCGTTCTTTTAATCCTTAAATGCTTAAAAGCTGCTTTACTTGCTGTATTCAGCGTGGCAATGACTATGTGCAAATGTTAGTAACAGATTTGGCTTATGACTCAAGTGATAAAAGTAATGTAAGAGTTGACAAAATGCATGCAGTAAGTTTCCTTTGAAAAGAAACGGAGGGATCACAGTTATAAGTTTACAGCCTATTTTGTTGACACTCATATAGCTAGTCAATCCAAGAAAGAAGGAAAATATTTATAAAATTCCAATGAGTTCAGGTCAGTTGCATTTTTCTCCAGTTGCACCTGACTACAGCCTTGTTGTAGGTAGATTAGGTTGATCGAAAACCACTTCATGAGATTTGAGCCTTTTCTCTATAACATTAGTTCTTCAGATAATAGGCTAATGGTGGAAAGCTAAGCAAAATGGAGAGACAGAGGCAGAGACACAAAATGTAATTAGCAGACTTTTATGTGATTTGCATTAAGAAATTCTGTTCCCGGCTTGTACAGTGTTGAGGTTCAACTGAGAAAAAGCTCAGTCTAGTAATTTGTAGTTGAATAGTTGGCCACTAATTGCAGATTGATGCTTCTCTGTCCCTGCTCCAATCTCTGGTTCCATTAGAGTCATCCTAGCCCATGTGATTTTTTTTTTTCAGATTGTCTATTCCAACCTTAGATTCAGGAATGTGATCTTGAAAAGGACAATCCAATATGAGTTCTTGCATCTTGCTATTCTTACTGTCCTCCAAGATGGATTTATCTGCCCTTTTTTTTTTATTTGCTAGACTTGGCAGTCTGGCAACTACATGCCCCCTGGGGTTCTTGTTGCTCTCTGAGCTTGGTGGTTTTCTTGCAGATGTTTCATTAACAATCTAGGTACCATCATCACAGGTAGAAAGGAGGGGGGGCTCTCTTATTATTATTATTTTGTTCAAGTTCACAAAAATGCCAGAGAATTTCTGAAAACTGGCACTCAGGTAAATCAGCCATCAATAGGCACACAGAGAGAAACAACATCTTCACACCATTCAAACGATACAATCAAAAAGGTAAAAAGGAAACAAAAAGATCAAATCTCCTCCACAATGGCAATCTATACCCAGATGAGCAGAAGTTAATACCAAGATTAACATTAGAGAAGTAAACGATATCCCAATCAAGGAACTACCAATGGAGACAAACAAACTAACAGTAAACAACTGCTAAATTAAGGAACGAACAAGAACAACGACAGGGCAAATCATTAGTATATAAACAGAGAGCAAACCCCTCTCCTTTCTAGCACTGATGTTGTTACCTAGTTGGATAATGAAATGTCTGCAGGAAAACAATCAAGCTCAGAGAGCACCAGTTCAATCATGAGCTAAGAATATTTATTTTCTACTAGCTGTACCCAGCCATGCGTTGCTGTGGCTCAGTCTGGTAAAAGCGTGTGTTGCTTTTACGTCCAACAGATGGTGCTGTTTTTTAAAAAAGCATGTTTTACCTGTCACAGGTGTGACATCTATATAATATAGGTATATAAAAACACGCACGTATTTGAATGCAACGTTGTGTCAAAATTTCAAAGCAATCGGTGAAGAGCCTTCGGAGATTTAAGATTTTGAACAAATTAACATTTACATTTTTATTTATATAGATTAGCACGACATATTCCAAAAGTTAAATAGCAAGGGACTACCAAGAGGCTGAAGAACAAAATGCAGCCCCTATTTCATAACTGCAATAGGAGAAATCCCCAACTGGTCAAAACTTTAGAAATTGTGTCTGAAAAGCTTCCCGCTTAATAACTATTCTGGCATCTCTGTTTTCATGCTGTTCAATTAAAATTCATTAGAAAACTGATCTGGCAGCTTTTTATAGTGACCTTAATGCTGTGATCTTCTGTAAGGAAAAAAAAAATCCTTTAAGACAGTTTTTTCCAGTGATTGGGAAGACACTTCTAACATTTTTTTTTTCTTTTAACAGATTGTGAGCTATACTCATTATTTTAGTGACAGGTTTTCGTGGATTTTCCCACTTTTTTTATATGAGCGTTTTGGAAGGTTGAATTTTTTTTTCTGTCCTTTTTAGTTTTAAGTATATTAAGCTTACCTGCTGTTTGAAAATCAGGCTAATTGCAGAAAAAGAAAAGAACTCACAAGCATGGTAGGTGCCTTATGTGCAGAAAAGTCTAATTTTCAATCCACAATAGTTTTGCAAAATTCCTATGATTGTCTATAATTCCCAGGTTATCATGGATCAACGTTCGTTGAAGCCAAATTGTGAAGGGCTCATTTACAGCATTATAGCTGCAAAGAGCCAGAAATGCATAAGACATTGGATTGATAATATAGGTAGTCCTCAATTTACAACCATTCATTTTGTGTCCGTTAGAAGTTACAATGGCAGAGAAAAAAGTAACTAAAGTCCATTTTTCACACTTATGATCTTTGTAGCATCCCCATGATCACTTCATCAAAATTCAGACACTTGACTCATATTTGTGACAGTTGCAGTGTCACCTTTTGTGAGCTTCTGACAAGCGAAGTCAATGGGAAAGCCAGATTCACTTAACAGCTGGGTTACTAACTTAACAACTGCAGTGATTCACTTAACAACTGTGACAAGAAAGGTCGTAAAATGAGACAAGACTCGCTTAACAACTGTCTTGCTTAGCAATGAAAATGTTGGTTTCCGTGCAAGCAAAATGGTTAACTGCAGTGAACTAGCTTCATATTTCTATTATTCCTCTTCTTCCTTTATGCTCCACAACAAACTTTCAGAAAATCAGGTTTTTCTCCCCAAAACTGCCACTTTGAACTCTCCTTTAAAGAATATAAGAGTTGTGCATGGCAATGAATTATGAAAAAAAATAGCTATGTCATTCTCCATCACATAGCCAGACTTGTTTGTATATCGAATGTATATCGAATGTATTTGCCCACTCACAAGAAGTGATTCTGGGTGGCGTAAAGTGGTTAATAATAATATTTAATAATAATGACTTTTAATGCTAATTTTATATGTTGTTTATTTATTGATTATATTGTATATCACCCAGAGGGAAATGGGTGGTTTAGAAATATAAATAAATAAAGTAAAGAATATATATATAAACATTTTAAAAAATAGATTAAAATAGATTTTTAAAAAGTCAATTAAAAATAAAATAAATAAATTCAGTATTTACCTTGAACACTGAATTGTGGAATCCTGTCGATCCAGAATTGCAAATCTTAATGTTTCTAGGATTTGATTGGAAAAAGAATCGGAAAGAAATTCCACAATGCCATTTTCTTAGCTTTTATCTTCTTTGAAATAGGTCAGGAATACAAGGCAAAATTGATTAATAGATATAAATAGCCACTAAGCCTGTGGACTTTCCTTAGCAAAGAAATTCATCTGACAAAGCAGGGTAATCTACCTTGGTGTAGCAAAGTCCTTTGTGCAGCCAGGTTCATTCTGAAGGCCATTAAAGCAGGTCTGGACCATCTTAATTAGTTCCTCAGGTTTAATGGAAGTGGCTTCTGCAGATATGAAGAAACTACTTTTAACAATCAGAGCCAGTTAGAAGATGCCCCTTTGAAGAACAAAAAAAAAATCAGGGCAAGTCAGTCTTAAAGCAATTAGATTCCTCACCTAACTTTGTTGTACTGTTTTTTATTGCCATAATTTCAAAGTGTTTTGTCTAGGCTTGGCACTTGAAATCTTTCATTAGTAGTGGCAGTGGTGGGAATTGTTTTATTGGGGATCTCTTTTGCTCTGTAAGGAAAAATGCAGTTGCTTTAAGGCAGGGTTCTTCAAACTTGGCCCTTTTATGACTTGTGGACTTCAACTCCCAGAATTCCTCAGCCAGTGTGCCTGGCTGAGGAATTTTGGGAGTTGAAGTCCACAAGTCATAAAAGGGCCAAGTTTGAAGACCCCTGCTTTAAGGAATTGCAGACAGATGCTATGTTCTTGTCCTACATGCTTTGAGGTGCTATATTACCTTTGAATCTGAAACATTGCACAGCCATACTATCTATAAATTTGAAAGTGGGAAATATTTGGGATGGGTGTCTGTCAGGGAATTGTGCAGCAGGTGTCCCAAATGGACTCAGAGGCGCTGACAAGAACCTGTAGTTTTTGAATATTTTACATTACATTTACATTAAACTAAATAGTCAGCATAGGAGCATCATGAGGTAAATCAATTTACAGCAGAAGCATCATGAGGTAAAAAATGAGGGCACACACAGAAGAAAAAAGGCGGGGGAAAAGGGAAACTCCCTCTCCACACCCATAGCAACCAATCACAGCGCAGATTGCCTCACACGGGAACCAGCCCTCTCCAATCAATCAACTCTGTGTGTTCTGGCTCACTGCACAACTCCAGCTACTAAATTTAAATATCTTAACGGTGTTTTATATGTAGTCTCTTAATTCATGTACTATATGTGTACTTCATATGGTGGCTGCTTCCACGTGTCAGCCTCTTAAACTTTTCATGGTTGTCTCCTTAGGTTTGAAGACCATCGTTGGAGCCCTCATCCAGTCAGTTAGGAAACTTGCAGATGTGATGATCCTGACCGTTTTTTGCTTGAGTGTTTTCGCCCTCATAGGACTCCAGCTGTTCATGGGAAACCTCAGGAACAAATGTGTCCGAGATTATACAGAATTCGAATCCATCAACGGCACCTTCGCTTCAGATCAAAAGACCTGGCAAACCTTGAATGAATTTATCAGCGATCCAGGTAAGTTCATTCCTTTACTGCTCTCTGTGAAGTTCAAGTTTTTCTCACCTGTGGTGGTCAAAATGGATTCGGTCATTAAAAGCAGAAACATCTCCTATTTTTTTTTGCTAAGCCAACTGAAAATAGGTGTGTAAAACTGTAAAACTGCCAGTTGGCCATTTTTTACAATCATTCATTGGTCAGTCTGTACTATAGCACATACAGGTAGTCCTCGACTTACAACTGTTTATTTAATGAGCATTCAAAATTACAATGTCACTTATAAGAAATGACTTATGATCATTTTTCACATTTACGACCATTGCAGCCTCCCCATGGTCAAGTGATCAAAATTTGGATGCTTGGTAATTGACTCATATTTATGACCATTGCGGTGTCCTCAAATCATGTGATCACCTTTTGTGACCTTCTGACAAGCAAAGTCAATGGGGAAGCTAGATTCACTTTACAAACATGTTACTAACTTAGCAAATGCAGCAAACTAACTTAACAACTGTGGCAAGAAAAGTCGTAAAGTGGGGCAAAACTCACTTAACAGCTGTCTCATTTAGCATCAGAAATTTTGGGCTCAATTATGGTTGTAAGTCGAGGACTATCTGTATTCATCCTGTGGTGGTCATTGGATGCTGGGGACGAGGAGGAACCCTGCTTATTTTTTCATACAACTTAGCTGATCAGCCATTAGTTGGGAATTGGGGAAAAGACTATAGGTAGTCCTCGCCTTACAACCATTCATTTAGTGACTGTTTAAAGTTACAATGGCACTGAAAAAAGTGACTTATGACTGTTTTCCCACACTTACGATTGCAGCATCCCCATGGTCACATGATCAAATTTTGGAAACCTGACAACTGGTTCATATTTATGACGGTTGCAGTGTCCAGGGGTCATGTGATCCCCTTTTGAAACCTTCTGACAAGCAAAGTCAAAGGGGAAGGCAGATTCATTTTACAACCATGTTACTAACTTAACAATGTCACAAGAAAGATCATAAAATGAAAACAAAAACCTCACTTAACAACTGTTACACTTAATAGCAGATATTTGGGGCTCAATTTTGGTTGTAAGTCAAGGACTACCTGTGCTATGGCTGTATTGACAGGACATTATTACCTGATTACTGATTTAAACGCTCTTCTGGACTTGCACAGTAGCTTGTGCCAGGTGGTTTGTGTTCACAAAACCAAATTTAAAAAAATGAAAACTAATATTAATCAAGCTTAGCATGCATTGTGAGGTATCTGTAGGTTTTACCAGATATGAATAAAGGTGTTATATGAAGGTGGCTTTTTATTAGCAATTGGATAGTGAAGTTACTAGGATAATTGAAAAAAAGGGCTTAAGACTGCTAAACTAAGGGCAGCCAAATAGTTTCCTAATAGTAGCTATTGCAGTAACTTTTGATGGGATGACAATTTAGGTAAGAGGTGAACAATAAGTTTGTTTGCTTGTTTTGATAATATAAGTAAAAGAGATCTCAGAGGTTAACTATAGGCCTGGGAAAGAAATGATCTTAATACATTAATGACAAGCAGAATATTATTTACAAAAAAGGTTAGCTTTTTAGTCCTATATTTTGAGAAAGGTAATATAGTAATTAAATTCAGAATGTTAGATAGTTAGCTTAATGAATTATCTCATAAATGAGTTCCAGAGTTTTGCTTGATTTCATTTCCAAGATTCTGTACGGTATATTAACTTCTTATTTTCCTGACAATATACAGTAGCTAATAAAGCTCAGTGTGAATCTTTGGGCCCTACTTTGCTTGACATTCTATTTCTCAATTTAAAAAAAAATGAATTAAAGGGGAAACAACATTTAGACATTGGGTCAGATTGGAGATGTTTGGGTTTTTGTTTTTTGACAATAGGATTATGCAAAGATTTGATTTGGAGATGCAGTTCAAATATGGTTTGATTGAAACTCCAAATTAACTGACAATTTAGATTGAATTGGATGCCCCCAAATCAATTGGCTGATTTTGAAAGCCTCATGAAAAAAAACCCTGTCTTTAATAATTGACCTTTTTAAATGAAATCAGTTGAATTCAATGATTTGAGTCAAATAATCAGTTCTGGATCAAATCATTTTTTTGAATTAAATATGGTTCCCCAAAGCTTCAACTTGAAAATCGTTGTGCTCTTCTCATTGTGATGCTCAAGCTGAGCAATTTAGTCAATAATTGTTCTTGTCCATTGCTGATTTCAACTTCATGTCCTACCATGAAGCAGAATGTGGTAATTGCTTCAGACAGCCGATACCAAGAGATGATAGCAAAGTATTGTCCATTAAGCTAGTTGTCTGCCTTCAAACATAGTGGAGGATTGCAAAAGTGCTTTTTTCAAAAGTCAGCTGGACTTTGTTCTTTGCTTGAAGATGTTTCGCTTCTCATCCAAGAAGCTTCTTCAGTTCTGAATAAATGGTGGCGAATTGAAGGTTATATTCATTACAGTCATCTGGTTGTTAGTAGTCTTTCTGGTTTGAAAGAAGGGTCAAAGAGGTCATCTACATTAAGAATTAATAGCCCTCTCTCAGCAGAGGGGGAAGGATATGATGCCACCTCTCCACTGTTTACCACACAGTCCTTTCAGCAGTTCCAAATTCCACAGTTCCACACCCATTTGAACTATTCAAGTGACTCTGAGGAAACAGATAAACCTCCAAGTGGCCTCAACAACTCTCAGAAAGAGGGCTAATGACTAGATGACTGCAAGGAATATAAATCCTTCGATTCTCTGCCATTCAGTCAGAGCTGAAGAAGCTTCTTGGGTAAGAAGTGAAACGTCTTCAAGAAAAAACTCTTCAAAAAGCCTTTTGAAAAAAGCATCTTTAGGACAGCCATGACCTGGATGACAGAATCTCCATAGATTTTAGTGGAGAACGTTGTCCTTTGCAATATTAACAAAAGATTTAATCAACCAGTCGAGTCAGATTCTGTACATGGAACAGGAATGGTATCATCTTGTCCTTTGATTCGGAGACCAAAACAATTTTAACAATGTTGTTATAACATATGTTAGATTGTCACCCTTGTTATGGTTTCTTGGCAGCTGTATAGAATTGGCGTTTTGTTTTTAATCATAACACATTCTAGATTAAAATGTGCTGTAATTATCTGGAGAATTTTCTTAGAATCCAGAATTGGAGGTGGTGATTTAAGCTATAAATTCCAACCAGTGTGTGAATCCAGATTAAAGTATCTACAGCAGATGCCAAACCTCTGCTTGAAACATCTACTGAAGGAGAAAGCAGCCCTTCTACAGATGATTGATTCAAATAAGCTACTACTTTGTGTGATAGAAGCTGGAGAATTATACATAAAATCAGTTCGCAATCTTTTGGAATTTTTGAACTGAAAACTAGGAAAGGTAAATTTAAGGAAGGAATAGGATAGAATAACAGAGTTGGAAGGACCTTGAGGTCTTCTAGGTCATAAAGGCCGTAAGTTGAGAACTACTTGTGTTCTTTTTAAGTGCTGTTTTGGTCAGTTGATTCGTTTTACATTTGTTCACTTTTTTTTTACCTCAGCAATGTATTTGCTTGTCAGTTTTGCTGATTAGTAATTCCTAGCATTTGTGTGAATATTTAGAATTTCTATAACTTAGTTCAACTATTTTATTACTCAGTAATCACTTTGTTGTACTTATTAAAGTGGAACTCTTTTATTTATTGTTATTCTGGTGGTGGCTTTACACCAGTGCAGCATACTGCAAAATATTTGAAACAGTCACCTGGATTAACGGGGGAAACTGGATCCATTTAATTCAAAGTCTTGCCTCATCCAGATTCCAGGTAAATCTATCCCTTCAGGAGCAGGTGGTAGCAGCTTAATTATCTTAAATAGATGTGTTATTTAACTAATAACTCCATTTTAGGAGATGAGAGCTCAAGAAATGATCTAGCAAAAATCTTGTAGGGACTAGATCCTTTTGCACATATGATAAACTGGATTTTGTTCCTTAAGACTCTAAAATATCCCATTATGACAATTTAAGTTATGTTATAGAGATGAAAAATTAAGGCCCTCTGGTGCAAAAGAAGGCTTATATCCTATTTATAAGGGTGCAGAATGGACAATTGCAAGACAGATCTTGAAATAGGGTCATTTTGTAACCTGATATAATCTAGGTTCTGCAGGGCTGTGCAAAAAAAATAATAATAGAAGAAAAGATAATCAGCTTCCTTGGTTGAGGTTAGAATACTTTCTGAAATATTTTGAAAAAGAATAAGAATGAAAGTATAGCAAAAAAAAGTTTATTTTTATAGGAGAGAATTTTTTTTGAGAAATTGCAAGGCAGATAAATTCAGAAACCCAAGAGGATATCTTTTTGGAATCCAAGATATAAATTGACTTTTGCATCTGTGATCTACCTGAATTGGGGGTCTTTTTCCCCATGATTTACCTGTCTGAAATTATTTAGTGTAACAGAATAGCAGAGTTGGAAGGAACCTTGGAGATCTTCTAGTTCAGCCCCCTCCTCAAGCAGGACACCCTATGCCAGGGGTAGGCAACCTTGGCTCTTTTATGACTCGTGGACTTCAACTCCCAGAATTCCTGAGCCAGCCATGCTGAGGGGAAAAGGAGAGGTTTCCAAGCTGGGGGACTTCCGGTGGCAGGCAACCTCGTCGGACGCAGCTGTTTGCTGCCTCCCGCCTGTTTCAGCGTAAAAGCCGTTCTGACAGCTAGCATCAGCTGTCAAACGGCTTGTACCCTTCCCCTGGGCATAAGGGGATAGGTGAGCTGCCCGGGGTAGGAGTTGAGTTCCCAAGTCGTCCCATGTGGACGATGTAGGTGAGAACTCCTCCGGAGCCCCGAGGCTTCTCCGCGATTCAGGACGCCTTCGCTTCGGCGAAGCTAGAAGCCGCCGCCACTGCTGCAACTTAAATTGAACTGTGAGGTTTTTTTGTAAGCAGACGAACCGACCCTGGAAGTTTGCTTTTTATTTTGAACTTTGCTCTAACTTGGA